>NC_141552.1:43333333-43634166 GCF_021556685.1 Rattus norvegicus
AACAATGTGTAAAATATTAACTGAGTCTAGTAATTAAGCCAGCCACTTAAGCATAATGGAAGCTAACCGAATTACACACACATGCGCGCGCCACACACACACACACACACACACACACACACACACACACACACACACACACACAAATAGGTCAAAAATTTGTTCCTAGCAATTAAAACAAGGTGTCATTCCCAGTTCTGGCAGAGTACAGAGATTCTTCGACTTACAGACTAGCTTCCTAAGGCCCATTATTAAACTCACTTAGGTGCATATGCTGATCTTTAGTATAAAAACAATGGTTATACCACCTACTGGGGACTAAGTAAGTTGGTTCTCCTACACCAAGTATGCCTATAGATTAACAGTGAAAAAAAAATCCTAGCAATTCTATAAAATTAAACGTATGCAGTGCTATAGTCAGTATAGAATATTTACAATTGCAAAAACGGCATACTTTTCAGACAGTCCCTATTTTAAAAGAATAATCAAGTATAGGAATTTTAACTCTTGTAGGAACATTGTACAGACCCATGAATAAATGCTAAAGCTACTGGCATCAGTTACTTCTCAGACATGCTTTGTAGGTGACATCTCTAACAATTCATAAAATAGGAAAACAAAGCCTCAAGATTAAATTCTGAGATTTGGCAATTATATATAAAATTTTTATAATGCTCAGTGGACAATAAAAACAAATGTAATAGGGGTTGGGGATTTAGCTCAGTGGTAGAGCGCTTGCCTAGGAAGCGCAAGGCCCTGGGTTCGGTCCCCAGCTCCGAAAAATAGAACCAAAAAAAAAAAAAAAATGTACGCTTTAAAAAAAAAAACAAATGTAATATGATTTACTGGGCTAATTAATTTTTCTCATGAATCTCAAGTAGTATGTCAAGAGCTAGAGTCGTATATAGTCCTTATTTAACATAAGGATACTAGAGAAACAGCACACATTGCTCAGAGTCAACACGAGTAAAAAGAGAGGCGAAGCCAAAATCAGGGACTTGCAGAATGTTCTACTCTGGGTTAAGTTTTTTAATTAAGTTACTTAATTTTAATTAAGTTATTTAATAATATCCCATCTACTATTGGGTTAGTTAATTCAGTCCAAATTGAAAAGCTGTAAGTTAAAGAATGTATTATTTTAATGGGATAGTTTTCAAAATCAGGGTGAAATAACTACATATGACTATTACTAATGAGAAATCAAAAAGCTACCACAGAGACACTTGAACAGCCCTATTCATCGCTGCTCTATTCACAATAGCAAGAAAACAGAACCAGCCTAGATGCTGACCATTATGAATAGATTATGAAATGTACGTGGATTCCATGGAATTTTATTCAGGCACAAAGAAAAAATATAATTCTCAGAAAAATGGATGGATGTAAGAATATTATGTTAAGTGAGTTTTACGTCAATCTCACATGAGCTACAGTCGTCTGAGAATGTCTTTAGATCAGCCTGTAGGCAAGCCTGTGGAGCATTTTCTTAATTGAAGATTGATGGGAAGGGGCCAGCCCACTGTGGGCGGAGCCATCCTTGGGCTGGTGGGCCTGGGTTCTATAAGAAAGCAGGCTGAGCAAACTAGTTAGTAGCACTCCTCCATGGCCTCTATATAGTCCTGCCTCCAGGTTCTGCCCAGTGTGATTTCCTGTCTTGACTTCTTTTGATGATGAACAGTGCTGTGGCAGTGTAAGCTGAATAAACGCTTTCCTCCCAACTTGCATTTTGGTCATGGTGTTTCATCACAGCAATAGTAACACTAAGACAGCAAAATAATCCAGACCCGACAAGTAATGTCTGCCTTCTCGCACATGTGGAACCCAGCCTGAAGTGTCTTATGAAGATATGTGGGTGTGGGGACACTGCAGGAGGGGACAACAGGGATTGAGGAACAGGAAGAGCGCTGCAGAGCACACAAGACATGACAGCAGATGAGATGCCATTGGGTGAAAGGGGATAAGGGGCGGGAAAGGAATGTGGTACAAGAGGGGAGAGAAGGATTAATCAAAACCAATTGTGTTTGAAAATACCAGAATGAAACATAATAGTTTGTACACTAACTAAAATTCAAAAGAAATAAATGTAAACACACACATACATAAACCCAGAGAGTAGAATGGTAGGTACCAGAGGTTAAAGGTCTAAGGGTTCAGAAGATGCTATCAAAGGAAACAAAATCTCAGTCAGATAGGAAGATCAGTTCAAGAGACCTGTTGTGATCATGGTAACTACGGAAAATAATATATTTTATACTTGACAATTACTAAGACAGTAGATTGTAAGTATATTTACTTATTTACTGTGTATTTCTGGGGGGAGGTGAGAAAATCTGTGGCAGTCAGCTCTCTCCTATAGTGTTTTGAATATGCTTGGTCCAGGGAGTGGCATTGTCGGAAGGTGTGGCCTTGTTGGAGGAAGTGTGTCACTGTGGGGGTGGGCAATGAGACCCTCCTCCTAACCATGTGAGAGCCAGTCTCCTCCTGAGTGCCTTCAGATCAAGATGGGGAGAGAACTCTCAGCTTCTTCTTCAGCACCATGCTTGCCTGCATGCTGCCGTGCTTCCTGCCTTGATGATAATGGACTGAACCTTAGAACCTGTGAGCCAGCCCCAATTAAATGTTGTCCTTATAAGAGTTGCCTTGGTCGTAGTGTCTCATCACAGCAATGGACACCTTCTAAGCACACGGGTCTCAGGTATTGAACTCAGGTCATTAAGTTTGTTAACAAGCATCCTTAGCCAATGAGAGATCTCACTGGCCCAATAAAATGGTAGATTTTAAGATGTTTTTCAACACAGAAAAAAGAAGAAAAAGTAGCTGAAGAGAAGAACAAGAGGAGGTAGAGGAGAAGAAGGAAGGAAGGAAGGAAGGAAGGAAGGAAGGAAGGAAGGAAGGAAGGAAGGAAGGAAGGAAGGAAGGCAGGCAGGCAGGCAGGCAGGCAGGCAGGCAGGCAGGCAGGAGGCAGGCAGGCAGGCAGGCAGGCAGGCAGGCAGACAGACAGACAGACAGACAGTGTTTAGAGAGTTGGTAAGTGCTTACTGTACAAACACAAGGAATGAGTTGGATCCAGCAGAACTCACATAAAAAGGCTGCACACATCGCCATGTTTGTTGCAATCCTAGCAGGGGGTGGGGGGTGGAGACAGCATAGCTCTGGGCCATACTAGCCAACATCCTAACCTACTGGATAACTTCCAGGCCAGTGAGAAACCCTGTCTCCAGACATGAGATAGATATGACCTGAGGAGGAACACCTTTACGTGCACACACAGACACAGAAAAGTAACTCAGGCACATGCTAGTACATTTGATTGTTCTGCAGTGAATATACATATCAAAACATCTTATAAACCATAAGTATTTTTATTAGGTTACATAACCAACACACTATCTGAACCATTTCCCTATGGAATTATTTAGTCAGAATCCAGACTTTCTCCTTATTAGTTCTTTGAGGCTACAGAGATGGTTCCGTGAGTACAGTGCTTCCAGGAAGAATGAGGACCTGTGTTCCGATCTCCAGAACTTACACAGAGCCAGACATCACAGAATGTGAGTCTGTAATCCTGAGTCCTATGGGGAAATGAGGGTGGAGAGGAGAGCCCCAGCCTGGCACGTGCCGTGAAGACGAGACTGTCTCAAGGAAAGCAGATGAGAAACACCAACACTGTGCTGCCACTGCTGTGTCAATTTGACACGTGAGAGAGCCACTGGGAAGAGAAAACCGTAATTGAGGAAACTTCAATACCTCCATCAAATTGCCTATAAGCAAGTCTGTGAGGCACTGTCTTAATGATCAGTGGGGGAGGGTCCAGAACGCTGAGGGTAGTACATCCCTGGGCAGGTGCTCCTGAATGCTCTAAGAAAGCAGGCCAAGCAAACCAGCAGTGTTCCTCCAAGGCCTCTGCTTTAGTTCCTGTCTCTGGGCTCTTGCCTTGAGTTCCTGCCTGGACATCCTCCAGGGATGGACTATAAGCTTAAGATAAAATATATCCATTACTCACAAAGTCACTTCTGGTCGTGGTGTTTATCATAGCAAAAGAAAGCAAACTAAGCCAGCCCTCAAAGTCATCCACAGGTGTGCCATAGCATGCAGTGCTCTGTTCAATCTCCCCCCCGCCCCCCACATACCTTCCCTTCACCTCTCAAATCTTCTCTACTTACTTGAGTAAGTAAATCAATACTAGCTGTGACCCTGATAGAATCTTCATTCTAAGAACAATGGCTCATCAGCTTTAACTACAAGTCCTCATATGGTGACTTTTCTTAGAAACAGTCAGTGGCTTTCACCCACAGCCTTATACTTCAATGTTCTTACTGCTTCATTTTGAAACCTGAAGATGCAATGATCCTTTATTTACCTAACACGTGAAACAAGCTGAGGGGAAGAAAGGAAGGTGCCTAGGGGACTCCCTTCAACTAAGATGTACTATAAATGTTGCACTAGTAGGTTTGAATAGCATTTGCCGCAGTTCCTTCAACTCAGTAGTATTAAGGAGACTGAGACAAGAGAAGCCCATGTTCAAGGCTGCAAGTGAGCCTGGGCTATACAGGGACATACTCTCTGTGAAAAAGACAGGAAGGAAAGGAAGGAGGAAGAAAGGAAGGAAGGGCAGGAGGGTGAGCCACTCGCTGTAGCACATGCCTGCATCTCATCAGAAAGCTCAAGCAAGACGGAGTGTTTCAAAGCACGCTGAACTACTGAGATATTGTTTCAATAAAGTCAGTGCATCACTAAGGATGAGAGGACTGTTCCAGTATGGCATGTGTTAAAGGGCTAGTCCCCAGCTTAGCACTATAGAGAGGTGATAGACACTGTAAGAAGTGGGTTCTGGGGGCTGGAGAGATGGCTCAGCAGTTAAGAGAACTGGCTGCTCCTCCATGGGGCCCAGGCACATTTCCCAGCACCCCATGGTGGCTCACAACCCTCAGTAACTCCAGAGCCAGGGATACTAAGCCCTCTTCTGGTCTCCATAGGCATCAGGCAGGCACATATGTGGTATACATACAAACATTCATACACATAAAATTATGAAATGTTAAAAAGGAAGAGGAGGAGGAGGAGCTTCTGGGTGAAGAGCACATAGAGGACCTGAGTTTGGCTCCTAGCACCCACACTGGTTGGCTCACAACCTCCTGTAACTCCATTTCCAATGGACCTGATGCCTTCTTGTGACCTCTACAGGCAACTGCACTCGAGTGTACACACCCACACACTCATACATCTATCTAACTCGGCAAAACAACTGCTGAATCACCTAATACACAGTTTAGAAGTCTCCCACTGACTCATGACTCCGCGAGGCTGTGCAACCCTGAGGGGTGAAGCCCAGCTGGCAAAGCAGACCGCTGGGAGAAGGTTCTGGAGGTTAGAGCTTGGTTCTAGACTCACTTGCTCTTCTTCCTGCCGTGTATACGTGAACAATCTGTCTCTTGCACATACTTCTGCTGCCATGATGTTCTACTCAAGCACATGAGGCCAAACAACTATGAAATGAAACTTCTGAAACAGCGAGTCAAAGCGATCTTCCTTCCCTTGGCTGGGCATTATGGTCACAGGAAGGCAAGCGTAATACCACACTACGGCGGGAACTTCCATCACGTCCTCTTTTATCACCACACTAATTTACAACCCCAGCAGTACACAAGGGGTCTCTTCCCTTTCACAATCACCCATCTCCTTTATCTCCCTGATAATTATAGTGAACTATTATGTGTCTCCCTGACGGCCTGTGAGATACAGGAGTGTTTCATGTATCTGTTAAGACACTTGAGTGTCTTTTATTAGTTTTGTTCTTGGAGCCAAGGTTGCCATGTAGCCCAGGCTAGCCTTGAACTCACAATGGAACAATGTAGTCTCAAACTCATGACTCTCCTACCTCAACTTCCCTAGTGCTAGCACGATCAACGTGCATGCACATACACAGCTGTATATTCTTTTAAGAAATGTTCACTGAAGTATACAGCCCAGCTTGTAATTTTTAATTGGGCTGTGGTTTTGTTGACTGCTTGGCGACTTTTGGGTGTAGGAATTATTTTTTGTCTTTTGGGGGGGTTTTGGGTTTTTTTGTTTTGGTCATCAGTTTCTTAAACATTTTGAACACTAAGCCTTCATCTGAGTACAGCATGATTTGTTTCCCGTGTTTTATAGGCTCCTTTTGGATTCTGAGGATTTTTCCCCATTGTTAGGAAGGAGGTTTTTTGTTTGAGGTAATCCTATTTGTCTAATTTTTCTTTTGTTTCCTGGGCATTTGAGGATATTAACAAACCACCTTTTCACAACCCAACCTAAGGCATTTCCCATGTTTCACAGTTTCAAGTCTTATGTGTGTAAACTTTGAGATGATTTTTATATATGGTTAGATATGAGAATTGAATTCTACTCTTCTGCACATAAAAACCTAATTTTCCCAGAACCATCTATTAGAAACATGTCTTTCTCCATTGTGTGTTCTTATACCGTTAGCAAAGTTGGGTATACACCCATGGATTTATTTCTAGGTTCTCTATCTTAGTCTCCTGGCTCATATTTTTATGCCAATATTGTGGTTATACCTGTTTTTATATAAATATTATGGTGTTTCTTTTAAAAATATTTTTTAAGAATCTTCTTAAGACAGGTCTTCAAGCCCGGTAGCGTGGGGTGTATGCTGGATCTGGACTTGCTGTGTAGCTGAGACTTACTGTTTATATAGGCTGTGGAAGACAGTCTATGTATATCAGCTGTGTAACATAAACTCACACGAAAGTCAATGTGGATGGGTTTGATCAGTGAATACTGCCTTGCATCTTACTAAGACTCTAATTGTAACAATAAGATTCTCTTAACAGAAGAATTGACTTATTAACCACAGCTGTCAAAGTACCACACATGGATTTACATAGCTGTGCTACTGACCTAAACAGGGAGAGACAGAAAGGCCCTCTCTCATCCACGAAGAAAGAGAAATACCACAACAGCTCTCTGGGAATTAAAGACAAGACATTGCTTTAAAGAGATGACTTCAAAAACAAAACACTTGTTAACAGATTTAACACCTGAAGATGAAAACAAGGCTTAAGACTCACTTAAATGTCAAGCTTACAGACTAGAATTAGAAATCAAGTATTAACAGTGAACAGAACCCTCGTTAATATTAAGTTACAAGCTGCTTTTCTTTTCTTTTGTCTTTTTGTTTTTTGGTTGTTTTGTTTTGTTTGGGTGTGTGTGGGGGTGGTGGTGTCAGTTTCTCTGTGTATCCTTGGCTGTCCTGGAAATCTCTGTAGACCAGGCTGGCCTCAAACTCAAAGATCTGCCTGCCTCTGCCTCCTCAGTGCTGGGATTAAAGGTGTAGGCCACCACCACCTAGCTGCAAGCTGTTTTTCTAACAAGAGTTTAGAAACAACTTTGAGTGCCTTCAAGATATGCATAAGAAACTACATATCAGTTTCATACTTAAGCTCCACAGAGGTTTTAAAAAGAGATAATTAGCAAACTTCAGTTTTGTTGGATATTTATTTTCCCTTAACAGAGAAAAACAATACTAAGCACAAACATAATGTTAAAATACAAAAGATTTTACTAAGCAGTGGTGGCATACACCTTTAATCCCAACACTCAGGAGACAGGCAGAGGTGGACAGATCTCTGAGTTTGAGCCCAATTTGGTCTACAGAGCAAGCTCCAGGGACAGCCAGGGCTACCTACCCAAAGAAACCCTGTTTTGAAAAACAACAACAACAAAAACCAAAAGATTTTAAAATTCAACAGCAGTGCCTTATTTGAAAGCTCTCTCTGAATAGCATTAATCCCGGAAGACAGTACCACAGATGCAATGACAGAGCAGAAAGGAAATTAAAACAAAGACTCTGAAATAAAAAATTCTCAAAAAAAAAAAAAAAAAAATTCTCACTTCTGTCTGGAGAATCTCTTTTGTATATGCAATTTTGCTTATAAAATCTTAATGCTTTATTTAAACAGCAAGTTGCAAATCTTTAAAAATAAAATGAGTGACATATATTCAAATAAAATCTGTTTTGGCAAAAAAAAAAAAGAAAAGTCAATTTGGCCCAAGTCAACTTTATGTGGATGGCAAGTCCATTCTCAATCCCTCTCAGTTATGAGGATAAAGCGCGTATTGCTAAGTCGTGGAGATCCGTCCGCAGTCCTCAGCAGTGATGGCAAGGACCGACCTCGCTACACTCCACAGCTGAAATGAAGGCAGGCCTGGTCGGAGAGCCATTCAAATACATAAAGCGTCATCTGTTCTCCTCACCTTCAAATCTTAAGTTATTACTTCACCTCGGGGAGATTATAGAAAAGGAGTATTTAAAATATTTAAAGTAAGCAAATCCATAATTTCTAGAAAAAAAGAAACCCTACTAAAATACGTTAATATGTTCTAGAGCCTCTCGCAGACAAGAATCCATGGAAAAAGGACTTATTTAGACTTCCCATTCAGTTAAAGCAGTCCTATACCTTATGACAGGATGGCTTCAAACCCTCCTAAAAGTTTAGTGTCTTAATTACTTCTTAGTATCTGAATTCACAGAAATCTCTCTTCTTAAATGAGACACAGGTATCAGAGAAATGGTATTTCTTTTTAATTACTATCTACTTCATCTCTCCTTAAACTTCTTGAACATATAAAAGATAAAAATGTAATAAATTATCTAAAGATGTAATTTAAAGTACAAATTAAAAGGATATCCAAAATTTGTGATTCTTTAGTGAGAACTATACAAAACATAGTATTAAGTTGTTCAAGGAAACAGTTGAGACTCTCGCTAGGCCATGCTTAGGAGTAACTGGTATCACGAGTCCATGTCATCACCACACAGAAATATACAAGACAACTAGTAAGCTACCTACAAGACTCTCTTTCCAAACAGCTGATGCTTCAGCATTTAAATAAAAGAAGCAAAGACCAGGTATATCCCAAGGTCCAAACATCAGTTTCTCCTTTTAGCCTCAAAAGAATTTTGAACGTCAAACTTACAAGAGAATACAAGACATCTTCATAAACACAGAGTCTTGTATGAGGATGCACACTTCCCAAAATACATCCAACAGTTTTTCAAGGTGAATACATTCTAGGAAAAACTACAACTAAGGCTACAACTAATGCATCAGTTGAAGCCTTCAGCTGATGAGAAAATAGGGCTACAAAGTAAAGTCAACAGTGACATCTAGCGGACATTTCAAGCACCATACACCAGACCAAAGTAATCCTAGTGCTGCACGCAGTCCATGCCAGGACAACTTTTGGCTATAACTCCAAATAAGAAAAGCTTGTCTCCACAAAAAGTTTGTCAATATGAGAAGTCCACTTTGATAAATATGAACCATGTAACAAATCATAGAATTAAATGCTTAAGTCTTTCTAGCACAAGACACTGATTAAGTTTACTGGATATAAAACTAAAAGAAGGCTATCAACTGATCAAATGTGACCGTGATTCTAAAAATCAAGATATTTTGAATTAAGAAACATGAGAGCGAATGGAAAAACTAAGAAAAGGAATGTAACAGTATATACATACAAATGACCAGTAAGGTGTCTCAAAAAACAAGTCCTGACATCAGCCAGATGGTAAAATGAAACTTTGCAAAACATGTCAATGAGACCAACTACACCTGTACACAAAAATACCTTTGCAAAAGCTAGTAAGAAAGCCAGGTGAGTTTACAGAACCTGGATATGGGGTTAGGGGGCGATAAGCAGGACAGGAGAAGAGTTTGATATCATTCATGCCACTTTTCCCACAATCCCAAGCAGCATAGTGAGAAGAAATGTCCTCTGCCTGGACATTGCCTCAGACCCCAGTGTGGAGCCCAATCCAGGAAAACACAGCATGAGGCAGGACACTACAACTCCTGATCACGCCAGTGCCATGGATGCTCAACAAGTTTGTGTGTTTAGGGACAGATTTTAGGCTGCAGATCTGCCTGGCATACTCTGGCTCTAGGCCTATCCCATCACCACATTAGTGCCCAAGACTGAGTCCCTAGTACTAGTGTGCAGGCCATCTGCTGACCTGCCTTCAGTGACTGTTCACTTCAAGACTTGGCAGCCAGGTGTCCCAGATGTGTAGGGGTAATTATAGTGTCAGTCAGTCTCTCTCTCTCTCTCTCTCTCTCTCTCTCTGGATCAAGGCTACCTACCACAAAGCTACATCAGTCCCTATAGACACAGGCTTCTGGTTGTCCTTCATAAAAACAAGCTCTACTAGTGCTAAGACAATGACTTACACACCAGCTTGTCTACTGGAATCAGGCCAACATACCAGAGGACTCCAATGGCAGTCAAACCCATGGATCACAACTGTCCTTCCCAGGATCTCTAGATGGGCTGGCTGGTGGTAGGATTCCCCAGACAGTCTTCAAACACTAGAATAATTTACTTCTTCAAGATCACAGAGAGTTACAGGACACGGAAACTGAGGAACAGTCTGGGCAGGATCCTTCCAATTTCCATCTGTGCCCGGAGCTGACCCTGTGCCACAGATCAATGGACCCAGACCCCACCAGGAGAGAGCTGGTCTCCCAGGAGCACTGACACACAGGCTTACAGGAAGGTCAAGCCACTGTCAGAAACAGCAAGACCAGCTAACACCAGAGACAACCAGATGTCAAAAGGCAAGGGCAAGAACCTAAGCAACAGAAACCAAGGCCACTTGGCATCTTTAGAACCCAGTTCTCCCACCACAGCAAGTCCTGGATATCCCAACACACTGGAAAAGCAAGATTCGGATTTAAAATCACAACTCATGATGATGTTAGAGGACTTCAAGAAGGACATAAACAACTCCCTTAAAGAAATACAGAACAACATAGGTGAACAAGTAGAAGCCCTTAAAGAGGAAACACAAAAATTCCTTACAGAATTACAGGAAAACACACACATACACACACACACACACACACACACACACACACACACACACACACACACACATACACACACACCAAAAACAAACAAGTGAAGGAATTGAACAAAACCATCCAGGATATAAAAATGGAAATAGAACAAAGGAAGACAACCCTGGAGATAGAAAACCTAGGAAAGAGATCAGGAGTCATAAATCCAAGCATTACCAACAGAACACAGGAGAAAGAAGAGAGAATCTCAGGGGCAAAAGATACCAAAGAGGGCTGGAGAGATGACTCAGCCATTAAAGGCTAGGCTCACAACCAAAAAGATAAAAGATAACAAAGAAAATATTGACACAATAGTCAAAGAAAATGCAAAATGCAAAAAGCTCCTAACCTAAAACATCCAGGACACAAGGAGAAGATCAAACCTAAGGATAGCAGGTATAGAAGGAGCGAAGACTCCCAACTTAAAGGGTCAGTTAATATCTTGAACAAAATTATAGAAGAAAACTTCCCTAACCTAAAGAAAGGGATGCCTATAGACATACAAGAAGCCTACAGAAACTCCAAATAGATTGGACCAGAAAAGAAACTCCTATCACATAATAGTCAACACACCAAATGCACAAAGCAAAGAAAGAATATTAAAAGCAGGGGTTGGGGATTTAGCTCAGTGGTGGTAGAGCGCTTGCCTAGGAAGCGCAAGGCCCTGGGTTCGGTCCCCAGCTCCGAAAAAAAGAACCAAAATTAATTAATTAATTAATTAATTAATTAATTAAATAAAAAAGAAAGAATATTAAAAGCAGTAAGGGGAAAAGGGCAAGTAACATAAAAAGGCAGACCTACCCAGATTACACCAGGCTTCCCACCAGAGACTGTGAAAGCTATAATATCGTGGACAGATGTCATAAAGAGCCTAAGAGAACATAAATGCCAGCCCGAGCTACTATATCCAGCAAAACTGTCCATTACCACAGATGGAGAAACAAAGATATTCCATGACAAAACAAAATTTACATAATATCTTTCTACAAATCCAGCCCTACAAAGGATAATAGAGGGAAAACTCCAATAGAAGGAGAGAAACTACACCTAAAAAAGCAAAAAAGTAATCTTCTTTCAACTAACACAAAAGATGACAGCCACACAGATATAATTCCATCTTTAACAAAAATAACAGGAAGCAACATTCACTATTCCTTAATATCTCTTAACATCAACAGATTCAATTCCCCAACAAAAAAGACATAGACTAACAGACTGGATACATTTACAGAACCCAGGATTTTGCTGCACACAGGAAACACACCTCAGAGACAAAGACAGACACTACCTCAGAGTAAAAAAAGTCTAGAAAGGAATTTTCCAAGTAAATGGTCCCAAGAAACTTGCTGGAGTAGCCATTCTAATATCAAATAAAATTGACTTGCAACCGCAATTTATGAAAAAAGATAAGGAAGGACACTTCATATTCATCAAAAGAGAAATTCACCGAGATGAACTCTCATTTCTGAATATCTATGCTCCAAATGCAAGGGCA
The DNA here is from genome assembly GCF_021556685.1 of Rattus norvegicus. NCBI lineage: Eukaryota > Metazoa > Chordata > Mammalia > Rodentia > Muridae > Rattus > Rattus norvegicus. Next base: position 43,345,727 of record NC_141552.1, read on the forward strand.
CCCACATTCATAAAAGGAACTTTACTAACAATCCAGCACACATTGCACTATACACAATAATAGTGGGAGACTTCAACACACCACTCTCACCAAATGACAGATTACGGAAACAGAGACTAAACAGAGACACAGAAACTAACAGAAGTTATGAACCAAATGGATTTAACAGATATCTATAGAACATCCCATCCTAAAACATAAGAATTATACCTTCTTCTCAGAACCTCGGGTACCTTCTCCAAAACTGACCATACAATCAGTCACAAAACAGGCCTCAACAGATACAAGAAGATAAAAATAATCCCATGCATCCTATCAGATCACCACAGACTAAGGCTGGTCTTCAATAACAACGAAAACAACAGAAAGTCCACATATACATGGACGCTGAACAATGTTCTACTCAATAACTTGGTCAAGAAAGAAATAAAGAAATTAAAGACTTTTTAGAATTTAATGAAGATGAAGACACAACATACCTAAACTTATAGGACACAATGAAAGTAGGGCTAAGAGGAAACTTCATAGCTCTGAGTGCCTGCAGAAAGAAACAGGAGGGAGAATACACTAGCAGCCTCACAGCACACCTGAAAGCTCCAGAACAAAAAGAAGCAAATCCACCCAAGAAGAGTAGAAGGAAATAATCAAACTCAGGGCTGATATCAACCAAGTTGAAACAAAGTACTGTACAAAGAATCAACAAAACCAGCAGCTGGTTCTTTGAAAATATCAACAACATAGATAAACTCTTAATTAGACTAACCACAGGGCACAGAGACAGTATCCAAATTAACAAAATCAAAAATTAAAATGGAGACATAACAACAGAAACTGTGGAAATTAAAAAAAATCACCATATTCTACTATAAAAGCATATGCTCAACAAAACTGGAAAATATGGATGAAATGGAAAATTTTCTAGACAGATACCAGGTACCAAAGTTAAATCAAGATCAGATAAACCATCTAAACAGTCCCATAACCCCTAAAGAAATAAAAGCAGTCATTAAAAGTCTCCCAACCAAAATTAGCCCAGGACCAGATGGGTTTAGGGAAAAATTCTATCAAACCTTCATAAAAGATCTAATACCAATACTGTCCAAACTATTCCATAAAATAGAAACAGAAGGAACACTACCCAATTGGTTCTATGAAGCCACAATTACACTATACCTAACCCACACAAGGACCCAACAAAGAAAGAGAATTTCAGACCAATTTCCCTTATGAATATCAATGCCAAAATACTCAATAAGATTCTGGAAAACCGAATCCAAGAACACATCAAAATGATCATCCATCATGATCAAGTAGGCTTCATCTCAGGGATGCAAGGATGGTTCAATATATGGAAATTCATCAATGTAATTCACTATATAAAAAAATTAAAAGGAAAAAACACATGTTCATCTCATTAGATGCTGAGAAACCATTTGACAAAATTCAACACTCCTTCATAGTAAAAGTCTTGGAAAGATCAAGAATTCAAGACCCACACCTAAACATAGTAAATGCAATATATAGAAAACCAGTAGCTGGGGTTGGGTATTTAGCTCAGTGGTAGAGTGCTTGCCTAGCAAGCGCAAGGCCCTGGGTTCAGTCCTCAGCTCCGGAAAAAAAAAAAGAAAAAAAAAGAAAAAAAAGAAAACCAGTAGCCAACATTAAACTAAGTGGATAGAAACTTGAAGCAATCCCACTAAAATCAGGGACTAGACAAGGCTACCTACCCAATCTCTCCCTACCTATTTAATATAGTACTCCAAGTCCTAGCCAGAGCAATTAGACAACAAAGGGAGGTCAAAGGGATACAAATTGGAAAGGAAGAAGTCAAAATATCACTATTTGCAGATGATATGATAGTATACTTAAATGACCCCAAAAATTCCACCAGAGAACTTTTACAGTTGATAAACAACTTCAGTTTCAGTGGCTGGATATAAAATAACTCAAACAAATCAGTAGCCTTCCTCTACAGGATAAACAGGCTGAGAAAGAAATTAGAGAAATGACACCCTTCACAATAGTCTCAAATAACATAAAATACCTCGGTGTGACTCTAACCAAGCAAGTGAAAGATCTGTATGACAAGAACTTCAAGACTCTGAAGAAAGAAATTGAAGATGGAAAGACCTCCTATGCTCATGGATTGGTAGAATTAATATAGTAAAAATGGCCATTTTCCCAAAAAGAAATCTACAGATTCAATGCAATCCCCATCAAAATTCCAACTCAATTCTTCGTAGAGTTAGAAAGAACAATTTGCAAATTCATTTGAAATAACAAAAAAACCCAGGATAGCAAAAACTATCCTCAACAATAAAAGAACTAGGGGAAATCACCATCCCTGACCTCCAGCTGTTTTACAGAGCAATAGTGATAAAAACTGTATAGAATTGGTACAGAGACAGGCAGACAGATCAATGGAATAGAATTGAAGACACAGAAATGAACCCACACACCTATGGTCACTTGATCTTTGACAAAGGAGCTAAAACCATACAGTGGAAAAAAGATAGCATTTTCAACAAATGGTGTTGGTTCAACTGGAGGTCAGCATGTAGAAGAATGCAAATCGATCCATTCTTATCACCATGTACAAAGCTCAAGTACAAGTGGATCAAGGACCACATAAAACCAAATACACTGAAACTAATAGAAAAGAAAGTAGGGAAGAACCTCGAACACATGGGCACTGTGGAAATTTTCTTGAACAGAACACCAATGCCTTATGCTCTACGATCAAGAATAGACAAATGGGATTTCATAAAATTGCAAAGTTTCTGTAAGGCAAAGGACACTGTCATTAGGACAAAATGGCAACCAACAGATTGGGAACAGATCTTTAACAATCCTTATCCAATAAAGGGCTAATATCCAATATATACAAAAGACTCAAGAAGTTAGACTCCAAAGAATCAAATAACCCTATTTTAAAAATGGGGTAGAACTAAACAAAGAATTCTCAGTTGAGAAATATTGAATGGCTGCAAAGCCCCTAAAAAAATGCTCAACATCCTTAGTCATCAAATCAAAACAACCCTGAGATTCCACCTCACACTAGTCAGAATGGATAAAATCAAAAACTCTGGTGACAGCAGATGCTAGCGAGGATGTAGAGAAAGAGGAACACTCCTCCATTGTTGGTGGGATTGCAGACTGGTACAACCATTCTGGAAATCAGTTTGGAGGTTCCTCAGAAAATAGGACATTGCATTACCTGAGGACCCAGCTATACCTCTCTTGGGCATACACCCAAAAGATGCCCCAACATATAACAAGAACACATGCTCCACTCTGTTCATAGCAGCCTTATTTATAATAGCCAGAAGCTGGAAAGAACCCAGATGTCCTTCAACAGAGGAATGGATACAGAAAATGTGATACATCTACACAATGGAGTACTACTCAGCTATCAAAAACAATGACTTCATGAAATTCATAGGCAAATGGATTGAAATAGAAAATATCATCCTGAGTGAGGTAACCCAATCACAAAAGAACACACACGTTATGTACTCACTGATAACTGGTTATTAGCCCAAAAGCTCAGAATACTGAAGATATATAATCCACAGATCACGCTCAAGAAGGATGACCAAAGGGCAGATGCTTCAGTCCTTCTTAAAAGGGGGAACAAAGCCAAGACTGAACCCCCCAGTGAACCTGATTGTTGGAGGGAGGGCGGTAATGGGGGGAGGATGGGAAGGGGAACACCCATAAAGATGGGGAAGGGGAGAGGATAGGGGGATGTTGGCCTGGAAACCGGGAAGGGGAATAACAATAGAAATGTAAATAAGAAATACTCAAGTTAATAAAGATGAAAAAAAAGGGGGGGAACAAAAATATTCATAGGAGGGGATATGGAGACAAAGTTTGGAGCAGAGACTGAAAGAATGGCCATTCATAACCTGCCTCACCTGGGGATCCAGCCCATATACACACAGCCACCAAATCCCGACAATATTGTAGAGGCCAAGAAGTGCTTGCTGACAGAAACCTGATAAAGCTGTCTCCTGAGAGGCTCTGCCAGAGCATGACAAATACAGAGGTGGATGCTTGTAGCCAACCATTGAACTGAGAACAGGGTCCCCAATGGAGGAGTTAGGGAAAGGACTGAAGGAGTTGAAGGGGTTTGCAACCCCATAAGAAGAACTACAATATCAGACTCCCCAGAGCTCCCTGGGACTAAACCACCATCCCAAGAATACACAGGGATGGACCTATGGCTTCAGCCACACATGTAGCAGAGGATGACCTTGTCAAGCATCAACAGGAGGAACGGCTCTTGGTCCTGTCAAGGCTCAATGCCCCAGTGTAGGAGAATGTCAGGGTGGAGAGGTGGGAGGGAGTAGGTAGGTGGATCCTGCCCCATGTTCAGTGGCTAACAACCCCCTGGATCCCTAGTTTCATGGGACCTAACTCTCTCTTTTAGCCTCCAAAGGCTCCCTATACATGTGTGCATACAATAACAAAAACATACACACACACATATAAAGAAATCATTTACATTAAAAGCACATCAATTCATGATTTTTAATATATAAGAGCAAAGATTCTTCCCAAATCTGAGGAAAGACAAAATCCCTGAGCTGACTCAATCCCAACAGTGACAGTGGCACTTTGCTGGGATGGGCTTTTCAGTGACACGGCTGCTTGAGCTGCACTTCTGGAAGTAACCCCCAAACTCACTGATCACTACGCTAACTTGAATGGAAATGTTTACTCAGTGTATCCTCAGTGCCCTAGTGTCCTGGCTAGTTTTATATCAACTTGACATACGTTAGAGTCATGAGAGAGCAGGGAGCCTCAACTAAGAAAACGCCTCCATAAGGCCAGCCTATAGGCAAGCCCAGATGGGAATTTTCTTAAATCAGTGACTGATCCAGAAGGTCCAGCCCATTGTGGATGGGGCCATGTCTGGTCTCGGGGTCCTAGGTTGTGCAATTAAGTAATCTGAGTGAGCCATGGGGAGCAAGGCAGTAAGCAGCACTCCTCCATGGCTTCTACATAACCTCCTGCCTCCAGGTTCCTGCCCTGCTTGACTTCCTCCCCTCACAGCTTTTAAAGATAAGCTGTAAAGCAAACTCCTACTACCTGAGTTGCTTTGGTCAGTGTTTCATCCCATAGTAGGAACCCTAACCAAAATACTACGTAGTACAAATGGATGTTTGTTTCTCTTGTTTTCTCCAAGAAAACATAATGATTCTATATAAAAAGGCATACATTCGGGGGCTGGAGAGATGGCTCAGTGGTTAGAGCACTGACTGCTCTTCCTGAGGTCCTGAGTTCAAATCTCAGCAACCACATGGTGACTCACAACCATCTGTAATGGAATCTGATGCCCTCTTCTGGTGTGTCTGAAGACAGCTACAGTGTACTCATATACAATAAAATAAAATCTTTTAAAAAAAAAGGCATACATTCATTGGCATCAAAACAAAACATGAGGCAGTTAAGTAAAAGTATGTAAAGATAAATTGTCATTAGTTTACAATAAGTAGCCATTATAATCATAAGATCTTTTATATAAAACTTGTAGTAATCACAAGTCTCTATGGAAAAGACAAAGACTAAGCTCAACATGCATGGGAAAGTTACTAGGCACAAAGTAGAGAAGAAAGAAGGAAGAGCCTACTGTGAGCAGACAGCAATGAAAATACAGCAGCGGCAAAGCCCAGCCTATGGATCATCACTGAACACCATCAATCGAACACTGAGTGGCTGGTGCGCAGTCAGGGCTCATCTGAGCACATGCTGCCTACAAGGCGCTAGCCCCACACTTAAGACCATACAGACTCAAGAGTGAAGGGACAGAAAGGACATTCTACCACAGAAAACACAGAGAAAAGCACTCCACATTTTAAAAGAGTAGAGCTCAGTCCCCAGCTCCAAAAAAAGAAAAAAAAAAAAAAAAAAGAATAGAGCTATACAGGTGCATGCATTTGTAAAACTCATCAAATAATATACTTAAAATTTATATAAAATGATGTTTACCCTATAAATACCGGTAACTTACTGATAGTTATCATGCTCACACATTTGCCATGAAGAGGTAAACAGTGGAATCTACCTCGAGCTGGAAGTCTGACTTATCTCCCCCTCACCTTGATAACTGATTCAGTGAGAGCAGGCTGAGGACCTGGCAGGGGACACCTTGAGGAAGACGAGTTCACCATTAGATAATGTACGTTTCCTTCCCTAGTGCAGCCCCTAGGATCTGATGAGGTTTGTCTGTGTCTCCCTTCATAGCCATGGCCTTCTCTTCGGTCTTTTTCTTTCAGACACTGGCTAGAGACTAAGCACGCTCTCCCTGGTTCTGGCTTCCTTACTCTTTCTCTACCGCTGCCCTCCCTAGCATACAACTCACTGCCCATGTCAGCTCACCGCAAGAAGCATGGCCTTCCCCACTCCTTCCTCCATTCTTCTCCTCTGTTACCCTTACAGCTCACATGCCCTTGAACTTTTCTTTTAAACTATAAATAAACTGCCCAGGAGTTTCCATAAGTCCATTCCTTTTTTTTTCTTTCATTATTGAGACTAAGAACCCCAAAAGGAGACCCTGATTTCCCAAGTATTATATGATGGCACCAGTAGGACTTGCCAAGATTTCTGGTAACATTTGTTACCTGCCTTTTAATTCTTTAATCGGCAGTGAAAGAGAACATGTTCCTATACCCTAAATGATATCAGGAACCTGTAACTTATTTTGATGAACTAAAAAATGAACTTAATAAAGCAAATGTAGTAAAAGATTAAAGCATTCTGAAGGTGAGGGGATTACTGTACAATTCTCTTAGCCTTTCTTATAGCTGAAAATTCTATAATAAAGCATTAGAAAAAAACGGCAGTTTAAAAATATAAATATTATATGCATAGTTTTCAATATAATTTTCTTCTTTTCTGACTATCATTTATAGAATGAGTTAAAGAAACACACATTTAAAAAAAATAAAAAACATACCCGGATTTCTTGAAGGTTGTGAAAATTATTTCCTACTCTGACTGAGATTTTGCTTGGAGTGTAGCTTTCATCAGATTTATAGTCTGCATAAATACATAACGTCTTCACTGTTGTTTTTCTTCTAAAAACAATAAAATAAAAGCATGTGCTTTATCATACATATCAAAGAATTATTGCCAAAGCACATTCTCTTCTGATGTGAAACATCAGGAGACAAAGCTGAGCGGTGTAAGGCACACCTTTAATCCCAGGGTTTGGTTGGAGGAAGGCAGGTGGGTCTCTCTGAGCTGGAGGCCAGACAGCCAGGGCTACACAGAGAAAAATGCTGTCTCAAAAATCATACACATATACATACATACATACATACATACATACATACATACATACATACATACATCACAAGACAAATATTTCAATCAACAATTTCCTTTTATTTCAACTTACAGGTTAAAACATGCAAAAACATAAGTACAAATATAACATTTTACACAAACATACCTCCTCACTGAGAACATTGTTAAGAACTAAAAATATGCATAAGAAGCAATTAAGTCAAGTCAGGTACTTCAACATCAATAATGTCTAACCTTTTTATTTAGACATTACACAAACAAAATGTTCTAACATGCTTGGATTTCTTTATTAATTACTTAATTCCTTATATTAAAACTTAAAAATACCTAGCTAAGTAATAAAATGAACTCAACAAATAAACACCTCAAAAAATAGAAAGCATACCCTGCCACTTAATGTACAAAATAAATTTCTATTCCATTGTAAAAATACACATCCCTACCCCGGGAATAGGAAGAAAGTACATTACAGGAAATTCACTCAGGAAATGAAAAAGAAAGAAAAACATGAGAAAACATCCTATGCTAAAAGCCAAAAGAAGAAACATAAATAGAGATACTGTTTGCCATCATACAAGAAAATATCAGCATGACTGGTGGGACCCAAGTTCCATTAGAAAAAGAGTATTGGGGCAGCAAATAAATTTGCGGCTCACCGATCAATTTCTAAGTGAAGGTTCATTGCTTTCTGATCATTTTAGATGTGTGTGTTTTATTTGGGGTACTGATAAAGGTCAGAAAGCTGGAGAGGGGCTACTGATGTGTGGAGGTAGAAGAATGAATGCGGGTGGGGGTGGGGGTTAAGAGAGACTCCCATAGGTGCATGTATTTGAATGCTGAGCTAGGTAAACGTCCGTGAGTGTTCTAATTCAACATAGAAAATCATGCCATTCATCAGGTGACTGCATATGGGGAGATGGAATGTACAGACCAAGTCAAAGTGGAAGATGCTGGGATTGCTCAAAGCTTCACTCTGTTCATGGTCGCTACACTGCATGCCTACTACGTCTAAGGCACTTTGCAAAGTCCAGATGTGTTTGTCTGCCTTCCTTTAGTTCACTGTATTCGGTGTGTTTAACAGTCATCGACTACTATCAGTTTACAGTGGAGAGTAGGTGGCTGCACGTGTTGACACTTGCACTAAACCAAAGTTCTTTCTTAAGGCTTATGCATCTCCAGAAATGATGGCTATAACTTACGCTATATACATAGTTATACAGGTTTGTAGAAGCAACCACTACTGCACTGAAAGTTTAAAACTGCTACTCTAGGAGATACAGCAAAATCTTTTTAAAACAACTAAAGTTTGCCTCATACTAATTCAAAAAGTAGTAATATTGCATATAAATCATAGTTTCTCAAATAATGCACTTGGGAGGACAAAATACAGACCGGGTGATAGTGGAAGATGCTGGGATCACTTGGATCCCACTGTAATCATGGTCACTGCATTGAATGAACACCTACTGTATGCCAAAGGCCTTGTCAGACTCCTAGGAAACACTGCTAGAAGGGAAGGGAGAAATCTTTCCCTGACTCACTGGCCTTCCTGACTTCCCTCAGTCCTCCTAGGTAAAACATGCTCTCCCAACAAACAGCTTCAGGCGGGAAGCTAGCACTTCCTTTGTTCTTCATTCCACACATGTAATAAAACCAAGCATGTCTAGTTTGGGATGAGTAAGTCTTTGATTCTAGGGTTTGCTATTACCACATACACTTAACTGAAGACTGGATGCAGTTAAGTGTGCTTCTCCTTGGCTTCTCAGTTCTAACAAGTCATATTTTGTCCTGCTGACTCCTGAGTAATTTCTCATTAAGAATCTCTGCCACAGCAGGCAGTGGTAACTTCCCAGCACTCGGGAAGCAGGGGCAGGCGGATCTCTGTGAATTCAAGCTCAGCCTGGTCTACAGAGTTCTATTCAGAGAAACTGTGTCTTGAAAAACAAAACAAAACAAACAAAAGTATCTATGACATTACAATGGGAGATGTCTGCAACACGTAGTCATAGCTATCTACTCCAGCTACCTTTATCCCTTCCTTCTTCAAAATACCCCACTGAAAGAGCCATGCTGCCTCAAAAGTAGTTATAAGTAAGTTGTAGCCCTAAGTGTTAGCCTTGTACTGTAATGCGGCAGTGTTTCAGTGGGAGGTATGCCCTCTTATCCCTCCTACTCCATCCTGCTGTCAGAACCATTGCAATTCTCCAGTAGGGGTCAGGAGTCCACCTTAAAACTAAAGCCTAGAAGGAAAGAAGGGAGAGGGAAAGAAGGGAGTGACCTAGAGTCACCAATACCTTCAGGGTATTACAGCACCTTTTAGCTTTCTCTTGGCATGAAAACAGGCAATAAATGTCCACCTGATTGAAAACACTTGTTAAAGACTCTACACTAGAAGTAGTTAACATACATTATGTCCACTGCACAGATGAGAAAACGTGCACTGAGAACAAGCTAACCCAGAATTCCTACTTACAAATCTAAGAGATAGTCAAAAGTAATCTAAGTCTATAATCACATACAGTAATGTAAATAACTCCTAATTTACAATACTTAAAACACAAAATAATTGTAAAATTCTGTTTACTTTCCCTCTTAACATACTATATAACATTACTAAGTAGCATATGGCCTATACACTTGTCTAAACTAAGACAAATAGTTCATATTTATTCTTTGTTTCTAGAACAATAGTAAAACTGTGTTTTCTGAGTTTGCTTCTAATCATTATTAATTGGATGCTAAAAATAGATCTTCTACTAAAAACAGAAGTGATGAAAGTTTAATATTAAATTTCAGCATATATAGTATTAAAAGACAAAAAAAAAAGTCTGGACTATCTGCTGGCCACAGAAAAGCTGCAAGACTTGCCTTTTTCCCACAAACTCTAGAATACAAGAAAACAATTATTTCTGCAGGCTTGAGAACCATGGGACTATAGGCCCAGAGGAAAAAGAAACAAGGAGAACTGCCCACTGGGCAGGAACCCTGACTGCAGTCATCTCTGAACTGAAATGTAAGGAGGTGAGAAGCCAACCAAGTCTGGCAGCCTCACCACACAGCAGAAAGTCATAGTGGGGGCAGCAGAGAGCAGACAGGGGGAGGTACAAGTCTATATTCCAGGCAAAGACTAACCACTGGGAGAACACTGACTAGAGAACAGCCAGCCATCAACATGGAGGGCTGGGCATGAGTGCAATCCCAACAACCAAAGAAAAAGTTCTCTTCAAATACTTATGCTTATTTCAGACCCTGGACAGCAAACGTCCTAAGGGTGCTCATTTTGACAAAGAGAGCCAGCATTACACAGTGTCTGGGGACTTGTGTGAGGAGTTAATGTTTGTTGTCTACCTCCTGAGTAAGCCTGTTAAAGGATACAGTAGTTTCCAGAAAGAATTCGGAAAAAGTCTTAGTGAAGAAGCAGAGCTGGGGTCCCAGCTGCCTTAAATCAGACAACAAAGAGGGTCACAAAAAGTAAAATAACACCGGTCTATTGTTCGGGAAGAAACAATTACTGTTTATAATGTTGTCATCTATACTGACATATAACAGGCTATTACTGAGTCTAATGAATGACTAAATTTATTATAGTTCTTCCCATAATTTCTAATATCATAAGTATAAAAATAAACAAAAAAAATTGTTGGGAGTTATAAATAGAAGTTTACCGTGGGCTTTGAGAACAGACTAATGAGTTCTAGCTTGCAAGTACAAGCCAAATGGGTATGCCTTCTACTTTTTAAATAAAGTTTCACTTAAAGAAATATTCATTTACATGTTTTCTGTGATTGCTTTTACATTAAGACAAAAAAATTGAGTATCTGCAATAGAATATATAAAGAACTTTTATAAATCTGCAACAGAAACAACTTTAAAATGGGCAAAGAATTTAAATAGCAGTTCTTCAAAGAGGACATACAAATGACCAGTCAGTACACAAGAAGATGCCTAACATCACAAATCAGCAGGTGTCATGGTTTGAATGACAAATGACCCTCACAGGCTCCTGTGCTTGAACACCTGGTCCCCAGCTGGTGGCGCTCTGCTAGGGGTTATGGAACTTAGTACGTAGGGCCTGACTGACAAGGACATGCCACTGACGCAGATCTTTAAAAGATAACCTAGTCTACCTTTCTAATCTGTAAAGATGTGAGGAGCTGCTCTCTCATGCGCACACACACTCTCCTGCTCCTTCTTCCACCACACCTCCCTTGCCATGATAGCCTATAGCTTCTGAAACCGAACCAAAACAACCCTTCCTCCTTAAGTGGTCCTGTCAGCCAAGCCATTTTACCTGACAGAAGTAACAAATCTACCCAGGAAACAAAAATCAAAACTATTGTGTTCACTTCATATAAATTAACATAATCATTACTTCAAAAAAGAAAATCACAGATTCTAATATAATATGAGGGTGGGGGGTTTATATGCACTGTCCATGGGAATGTAAAATAGGGTATTTTTACGTAAAACAGTACGGACATACCTTAAAATATTAAACAGAACTACCATTTGATTCGAATAGTGGGAAAAATTATAGAAACTATATCTTAGAAGGGGATTCTGTAGATTACAAGAAAAGGTATATACCTAAAACTCTATTAATAAAACTATTCAAGAAGTGGAGTATAAACTACTTCATGATTTTTTAGTATGCAGTAAGATTGTAATTTACAAAACAAATGCTAGTATTAAACAATTACATTTGGATGCTCGATAGTGAATGTTTAGGCTATCATGCTGGAATCCCTGGACCAGCAATTCATCTCAGGTTTACAGGAAGAGAACATCGAAAGCACAGGCTCTGACATCAGAATTCTTATATTCAAACTGAAATTCTACAACTTATTTATTATGTGACCTGGACTTGTTTATCTAGGCCTCTAAGAAATTGTGACCGTATCAGTTATTTTTCTCATTGTTTGACACCTGATGAGAAGCAAAGGAGGAAGGACTTTGCCTCATGCTTTGAAGGCAAGTCATCATGAAAGGGAATGAGTGGCAGAGGAAGAGTTCGTGGCTATGGCACCCGGAGTGCCAGGCTAATAGCTCACATCTGTGCAGAAGCAGAAGCAAAGAACAGGACGGCTGCCACTCCTTTGCTTTCTCCTTTCTCCTCTTCTCACTTTAGGTCCCCAGGCCATAGAGTGATGCCAATAGCATTCAGGCTGAATCTGGCCTCTTCAGGCCAGCTCCTTTGGAAAGCCCTGACAGATACACCCAGAAGTGTGTGTCTTCTAGGGAACTGTCATGGTTCGGATTTAATATTGCTGTGATGAAACACCATGACAGAAGTCACTTATGAAGGGAAAGGGTTAAATTCTCTCACAATTCCAAATAACAGCTCATCATCAAAAGCACTGTGGGCAGGAATTCAAGCAGGGCAGGACCGCAGCGGCAGGAGTGGATGCGGAAGTCACAGAGGGTACTGCTCACAGGCTTGTTTCCCACTGCTTGCTCAGCCTGCTTTCTTAGAGAACTCAGGACCACCAGCCCAGATGGCCCCCCTTAAAAGGGCCATCAATACTAAGAAAATGCCCTGCAGTCAGATCTTATGGATTTATCAGTTTTCTCAATTGAGCTTCCCTCCTTTTAGATAACTCTAGTTTGTATCGATTGACATAAAACTAGTCGCCACAAAAGTTCTAAACCTGATTAAGGTGATGATGGAGACTTTCTGGTGAAGAACATGTCACCCCATGAAACATGCAAGCTGTGTCCTTCCTGTTCATGGCTTCCTGCCTTTGCCCATGTGTGCAGTGAGAAAGTAGACAGAGAAGAAGAGGAGCAGTCTGGATAGGAGAAGGGTGAGCCCAGCTAGAGCTGCAGACAGAAGTCTACAGTTTGGCAGCTGTCTGAGTCACAGTTCTACTGCTGTGGAGACACCAGGCAACGCTCACAAAAGAAAGCGGTTAATTGAGGCTTGATTACAGTTTCAGAGTCAGCCCACGATCATCATGGCGTCATGGGGCTGAGAGCTTATCCCTATTGATCTGTGGGCACAGAGAGCCTAGGCCTGGCATGCACTTTAGAAACCTCAAAGCATGACCCCACCCATTGAAAAGCCTAGGGTACAGCTTGACAAGTGCTATGTATGAAGCTGTGAAGACAAGCCCAATGTGCAATGGAAACCCAGATATTAGAGAAACCAGGAACATGAATAGCCCCCGCTCCAAAAAAAAGCACAAGGCACTGCATGGAGCTAGCTTAAAAGAGAAACCATGCATTCTACAGGCCTACAGTTTAAAGGTGGACCTCCCCAACCCTATGGAGCGCAGATGATGGACATCAAGATGCAAAGCTCAGGGCTTACCCTGCTAAGTTTCGGTCTCGCTTTGGTCTGCTCTTTCCTTCCTATGCTTGTTTGTCTCTCTTGAATGGGAATGTTTAACCATACTATTATATGCTGGAATTGTATGTGTATTTTTTTTTCTTTTTAAATCTTACAGGGGTTTATAGTTAAGAGAATGCCTTAAGTCTCAGAAGAGAACTTGGGGTTTTCAGTGGGATAACTGTAGGACTACTAAGAATTTTACACTTGATCTTAGCCAAAAGGCTAAACGATCTACTAAGAATTTTAAAGATGGACTGAATACATTTTGCATAACAAGATGGCTATGAGCCTAAGTCAAATGGGAAATTCCCTTACCCGTTCATGTCCCCAGCGAATGGAATTATTGAAAGGTGGGGCCAAGGGTTGGGGATTTGGCACAGTGGAAGAGCGCTTGCCTAGTAAGCGTAAGGCCCTGGGTTCGGTCCCCAGCTCCGAAAAAAAGAAAAGGAAAAAAAAAGAAATGTTAAAAAAAAAAAAAAAGAAAGGTGGGGCCAAGTTAGAGGAGTCAGTATTCGAGTTGGAAGAGAGATTAGCCTGAACATTTTTTTTCTTTTTTTTTTTTCTTTTTTTTTTTTTTTCTTTTTTTTGGAGCTGGAGACCGAACCCAAGGCCTTGTGCTTCCTAGGCAAGCGCTCTACCACTGAGCTAAATCCCCAACCCCTAGCCTGAACATTTATAACTTGACCCCACTTACTGCCCTGGTTCAGCTCCCTTATCTGCTGAAAGGTGAACCATCAGCCTCGCTTTTCTACCATTATGCTGCCTACATTATAATGAACTATACCCTTAAACTATGAGACAAAGGCCTTCCTTAAGTTGTTTCTTATCAGGTATCTGGTTTCACTGATGAGGAATATTATCAATGGTAATTATTTGGTAAAGTAGTCCTGATTTCTTCTTCTCCTCCTTTTTTTTTTTTTTTTTTTTTTTTTGAGACAAGATCTCTATGAGTAGCCCTGGCTGTCTTGGAACTCTGTAGACCAGGCTGTCCTCGAACTCACAGAAAACTGCCTGCCTCTGCCTCCCAAGTGCTGGGATTAATGGTATGTACTATCATGCCTGGCAGTAGCTAGAATCTTACTTAACCTTTAAAGAAGTTAACTGGTTTCCCAGACAACCTAGAAGAGCAGGTGGCATACTACGCTAGCAAAGTGCTGCCATGCGCCTTCTTTGTAGGAAGTTTAACTGAGGGCCCTGAAGTCTGTCACTGATGTACTGAGAGTTGCCTGTTCTGATACCACAACAGCTGAAGTGGAGACCAGAGGCACCACAAGATTCAAACAGGTACTATCTACTCAAAAGAAGTTTGCTGATATGTACCCTACAACAACTGAAGGAGCACCTAAAAGTCTACCGTTTTAGAACTGTAGAGGGCATAAAGGAGGACAATAGCCAGGCTGACTAGTTTCCATAGTGCCAATAAATCCAGAGCACTGTTTTTACAAAAGTTAAATGGAAATAGGAGAAGCACATAAATGCCACACCTAAAGAACTTCCATGCATCGTGGATTAAGGTGCTTCACCAGGTCAAAGTCTATTTGTCTACTGTATCTCCTAAGTTAAATCCCATTATTTCACAACTGTCTACATAAAGCATCATCAGAAATGTATAAGGAGGACAAACGACCCCAAGTGTGATGGCCTGAGCTCACGTCCCCACAACACAAGGGAAAGAGAGAGATGCCTGCAACACTAACGCCTGGGGACCAGGCAGGAGGAAGGGCAGAGAAGGAGCACCCCGGAAGCTCAGTGGCCAATCAGCTTAGCCAAAGTGGTGGCCTTCAGGTTCGCTGAGAGACCCTGCCTGCCTCAAACATAAAGCTACGAACCAACTGGGGAAAGACATTGGCCATCAACCTGGACATTCAACTGTGTGCACATGCTCCCTACACACACACACACACACACACACACACACACACACACACACACACACACACACACGGTGGGGGGATGGGGACATAAAGGGTAGAACAGAATGAAGCTGCTTGCAATCTGGATGACTAAAAAAGCAATTAAGTATTTTCATTTTAATTTCCATGTTTTCTGAACTTTTATGTAAATGAAATACATTTCCATGTCCACTTATAGCTTACACTATATAAAAAAAAGTAAAAACTTGATTACCTGAATTGGATGTTCACTAAATGAGGCTGAGAGCCATCGGATTGCCAGTAAGTCTCTAGATTGTCATCTCGTAATTGATCCACTCCAAACCCTAGAAACAGTGAAAATGGCAACAAATTTCCATGAAGTTACATATTTAAAACATAAAACTGTCATACATATTCATCTAGAAATTTTGATATAGAAGACAGAATATGAAATTTAACCAGAATTCTTATATTCTTCCATCCAGATTTCAGCTCTAAAGATCCCTTAATGGTCTGAGTTTGTTGTTTACTGATAAGACTGTTTATTTTAAAAGTGTGAGGTCCTGGGTTCAATCCCCTTACACACACTAAAGTTTATACTATGACAAATGTTTTGGGTGGTTAGTTTTTAAAAAGCATCTTTAGGGGTGTGTGTGTGTGTGTGTGTGTGTGTGTGTGTGTGTGTGTGTGTGTGTGTGTATCTCTATTTGCACAAGTCCAAGTTCTATCCTTTTTATAAACTGATCATAAGAATGATCCATCCTGTGATCTCCTTTACAATAGATAGATACAAGCAGGCTTAGTATGTCATACTTGCTTTTTGCTACTTTTTTTAAAGATTTTTTTATTTATTTTATGTATGTGAGTACACTGTCACTGTCTTCAGACACACCAGAAGAAGGCATCAGATCCCATTAGAGATGGTTGTGAGCCACCATGTGGTTGCTGGGAACTGAACTCAGGACCTCTGGAAGAGCAGTCAATGTTCTTTCCACTGAGCCATCTCTCCAGCTCCTTTTGCTACTTTTGAAGTTCCCTAGTAAGGAGAGCTAAGTCTCATGATTCGGAAGAGACCTTAGCTAAAGGTTCTATTGAGTTACAGGCTATTTCTACTTATTTTACTTTGGCTGGGTTTTCCCCATTTTACAATTTTATTTGTATCTTAGTTCAAAGAATTTCATAAAATGGTACTTCGTCTTAAGCAAAATAAATATTAAGCAAAAATCTTTTAACTCAAGACTAATCTGAAATGTGTTTCTAAGACATGACTTATGAAAGTTTAATGGGGAAAATAAATAAGCATGATCTTGTGGGCATTGACGACTCTGGCTCGTTACCTCTGGGACACTAAGTATGGTCACCAGCCTTCGTTTCCATATTTTTTCTCACAAGCAGAATGTCATAGACTCACATGCCAATGCCTAGGCACCATCTCTTTTCTAAAGCTCCCAACTTCATTACTATGTCAGAGTTCTTTTGGTCAAAACAAGGCCTTAAACTATGGCAGGTCTGTTTTAACAGTTTTGACAGGTATTATGTACCCATGTCAGACATTATTCAGAGGAGAAAAAAGTCTATATGTCACGGTAGTCTTCAGTGGTTCTTTTTTTAAGCTTTTATTTTTAATGTACTTGTGTGCATGTGTGCACGTGTGCACGTGTGCACGTGTGCATGTACATGGTAGTGCCTGCAGAGAGTAGAAGAGGGCACTGGTCCCTGGAGTGGGAGTTAGAGGTACTGAGAACTGCACAGTGTAGAAGCTGGGCTCAGGCTGTCTGTGGAGAACTGAGAGCTGCACAGATGTGAAGTTGTCAGATGCTTAGAGCGAGCAGAGTAACTACAAATGGCATGGCACACTTTTGGGGCATTATGGGAATGCTTCATAATGTTCCCATGACTATAAATGAAAATTCCTATAAGTATCCATGTAAAAGAAGTTCTAGTGTATGGAAATTATACTCTAATAAAGTATTTGTTAAAAAAAGACAATCTTGAGGAGAAACAAAACAGACTTGGTAAAACCAGCTATAAGAGTCTAACTATAGGGTTGGAGAGATGGCTCAGTGGTTAAGGGCACCTCTTCCAGAGGACCAGGGTTCAAATCCCAGCACCCATATGACAACTTACAGCCGTCTGTAACTCCAAGCTCTGATACTCTCATGTATCAGAGTAAACATACATGCAGGCAAAACACCAATGCACATAAAATAATTTTTAAAAAGGTAAAATTTTAAAAAGATATTTTTAAAAACTCTACATAAATAAGCTAAGACAAAATAAAATGATTATATTACCATTTAGAATTCCTCATGATAAAGAAATTTCTCTCAACCTGAGTCTTCAGGTTGAAAATGCCTATCAAGGTTGCTCTCTGTGAACTGGCAGCCAGCCAGGCCTGACAGCACCTACACAATTCACTGAAGATGGGAATTGTCAAGCAGTGCCTACAAAGAGCCTTCACTCCTACATTTCAGCATCTTTGGTTACAGCAAAGAATTCTGTAAAAGAGAAACATAACACCAAGCCAGACACAAACCCTTTATCTACCATGGTGCACTGCTGCAAAATATGCTAGCACTGAGCTTGTCGGAGTAACCAACCAGTGACCAATTAGACTAAGGCAGAACCCATACCTGACACTGCTTAGATGTCCAATAACTGGAGACTAGATAGCCTAGGGACTGAGGTAAAACCAATTAATACTGGTCTACAAAAAGAAAAAGAAGTTTAGCGATAAAATGACTCTTAGCGACGTTCTTCCACTCTCACAGGTCAGTGCCTTGCTCAGCCATCATCACAGATGCTTCCTCCTGCAGCAATGGGGACAAACACAGACCCACAGCCAGACACTATGCAGAGGGTGAGACCTTGGAACACTCAGCCCTAAATAGGATGCCTCCACTAAATCTCTTCCCTCAGAGCCCAGACAACTCCATGAAAGAAGAGGCAAAAAGAGTTTAGAGCCAAAGGGGATGGAGGACATCAGAAAGCAAGGCCCTCTAAACCACACGAGCACAGTTCACATGAACTCAGAGAGACTGATGCAGCACGCACGATGCCTGCACAGGTCTGCAAGGGTCCTCTGTGTTTGTACGATGGCTTCCAGTTTAGTATTTTCAGGAGGCTCCTAAGTATGTGAGCAAGTGGGTTTCTGATTCTTGTGCCTTCTCATGAGCTCTTTTCCTTCTCTTGCTTTGTCTTGCCCAACTTCAATGTAACTGTTTTTGCTTTATCTTAGTATATTTTGTTATGGACTTTAAAAAAAGAATGAATGTGTGAATGAAACCTAGGGTAAAGTTAACCACTGAACTATCACACCTGCTAGGAGGACTCAGTTCTCTCCAATAGAGTAACCCTGGGTATATGAACCACTCCAGGATACGCCTCATGTTCATTTGGTTACAGTTTGCAAGAGCATATGCGTACGTGTTTGTGTTTTTGTTTCTAAGAAGGTTTTACTGTAGTTTTTTGTTTTGTGAAAGAAACTGGATGGGGGAAAAGACAGGTTAAGACTTGAGGGAAGGGAAGAATATGATCAAAAAATATTTAAATTTAAAAATTGTTTAAATAATAAAAAAAAATTAAAAAGAGTAACTGGGGCAGTGGGGTGGGGGTGGGGAGAGCAGCGTAGCCTTTGCTAAAGTTGCTGTCAGGGCTGGGTGACCTAATAAAGCTACACTGGTACTTGGCCCCTGCCTTTGTTGCGACTGTGACACCGTTGTTATCTATCGAGCAGACTCTACAAGTGCAGCATGTCACACAGTCTGAACTGTCACAGCCTTACTTTTCAGGTTCCCCTACATTGTACTCAAGGGTTTCTCATGTTTGAAATCTCAAAATTTGCCAGCTTAATATTTTAGTTGGTTCTTTGAAAATAATTTTGTGCTAATCTTTTTTAAATTATTACAAAAAAAGAAAAATGCCTATCAAATTATAGGTTAGGTAAATTGGGAAAAAGATACACACATAACCTACCATGACACATCCTAGCAAAAGACATGGACTCCAAGAATTAAGAAAAAACTCTTAGACGCTTCCAGGAAAGACAGCAAGCATGAAATGTGAATTAAATAACAACTGCATAATGCCAGAGATGGGATAGGAAAAGGAGAGGATCTTATTGAAGTATCTACACAAAAAGAGCATTAAAGGTAGTCTAGTGCATAAAACTCTAATTAGGCCATCCTTTAATCCTCGCACTCGGGAGGCAGAGGCTCTGAATTTAAGGCCAAGCTAGTCTTCAGACCAAGTTCCAGGATAGTGAGGACTACACATGTCTCAGAAAAAAAAAAAAAAAGAAAGAAAAGAAAATGGATTGTAAGTAGTGATTATCATAGCCAGGGGTTTGTTGTGCTTACCTGGTTTGCAGGAAGAGAGTGACCAGACAGCCTGAGACCCAATTTCCCTCACTGTTGCTGTCCTCTCCAACTGCTTAGGGTCAGCACCAGGAGGTGTCTTGTTTGGCGTGGTCATTTTCAAATTATTCTATGGAGGGATAAGCAATATATATGCATTCTACTTTGTCATGACACTCTTTCTGTAAAAATGTAAAAACATTTCAGTGCTCAGCATTGTGGCACATACCTAGCACTCAGGGAAACAAAGGCAGCAGCAGAAGCACAAGAATCTGAGTTCCAGGGCAGCCTGACCTACATACACAGTGAGCTCCAAGACTACATACAGACACCTGTTTGGTTTCAGGCCTGGGACAAGAGATTGGGGTGCAAATTTTACATACAAAGGCAGACCTGGCTTCCAGGTTCTCCCAGCAAACCTCAGTCTAGCATACCCTGCCCCCAACCCTGAACTTTCCAGCCCAAGGGCTGGGCTGCCCTTCCCCCAGAGGCTCCTCCCTATATAATCTAGACGTGTTTTGATCTCTCTCCCTCTTCTCTTCTCTCTCTGCATGTTCTCTCTCTCTCTCTCTCTCTCTCTCTCTCTCTCTCTCTCTCTCTCTCTCTCTCTCTCTGTCTCCTACCTCTCTTTCCCTGTGGAGACTTCCCTGGCCTTGGCCTTGGAGCCAGTGAACTAGCCCACCTAAGAGCAGCTTTCCAATAAACCTGCGTTTTATATAATCTAATCTGGCTTAAATTGGTTTATTTCACCGACGGCAGAGAAATAATCTATCAATATCCTGTCTCAAAAAATAAAAAGATGTAAAGTAAGTTTTCAATGGCAAAATAATCACTCTTATTCCCTCCATATTTTTATCGTTTGTTAAACCTAGGAAATCTATGAAAAGCATTAAAAAAAAATTTCTTGGAGAATCAAGAACATGTTACATTTTCTCGTTGACTTTTAAGGATACTCTACATTATTGTAAATTCTATTTACAATAAATTCTATAAAGTCCTATTGCAAGAGCAATATAACTATAGACCATCTCCTTGACACCTCCCTTTGGATTCCAAGCAATCCCTGTAACCGCCACACAAACAATACTAATTTATAATTTAGGTAGTCACAGAAACATCATAAATTACGTTAAAGCCTGAATGTCCTACCACTGGGGATGCGAGTTGGAGGGCCCATCTCGACACTGGAACAAACTTCAAAGAACAGCCAAGTGGATAAAACAAAACGCTAGGACAGAACTAGGTTCCTGGCCTTAAAGCTGAGAACTAGACTTGGGATCCTGCCTGATACCGCCCGTTTTACCAGATTAGCAAGGTCCACAAAGCCTGAGGAGACAGCAAGCCTAACGCCGCCGAGACTAGGGAGGAGGACTCATCTGCGCCCGCTAACACACGGTTCTCTAAATCAAGGAAGAGCCGCGATCTTACACACCTGGCTCGCCACAATTCCGGTTCTCAGGGTCCCAGCCACTTCCACTGCTGCTCAGTGGTTCTAGGTTCCCTCAGTTAATTGGCGTCGCAGCACGATGACGTCACAGCGCCACACCCTCTCTCTCCAGGGCGCCGACGCGGAGCTCTGTCGCGCACGCGCACTACGCTCTCATGCCTTGCGCGAGGCGGCGGCTGTGCACCGCCATCTTGGCCGGTGGCGGTAAGAACACGCTGTGTGCTAAGACCTGACGGCTAGCCCTGCTTTGGCTACTGCACGGCCCATTGGAAGGGGACCGTTGTCTCCAGGTACGGGAGTTCGTGGGAGGGGTTTGATGTTCGGCGGCCGGCTGCCACCTTGGGAAGACTATTAGGGACGCTCTCTGAGCGTCCGTAGTTAGGCCTCAATAGCGGGGACCGTGGCGCGTGGCAACCGGCTCCAGCTGCACATCTGGGACTGCCGGAGCATTCCTCGCGCGTCCGTTCAACCATCCTGGCCTCGAGGCATCTATACTCCAAACTCGGCCAGCTGCCACGAGAATGGTCCCAGATGCCATAGTCTCTGCTCTCCACCCGTCACTGCCCCTTTCCCCCCGCTCCCACCCTTAAGCTAACCCTTCTATAGAGGAAAACACCTTTAGAATTTACCGCACTCCCAGATACCCCAAGCTTCCCCCTTACAGTCAAATGGCTACGTTGGCATTCGGTTGTGAGAAGTCATGGTTTTTTAATGATTGTGGAGTGAGTCATGGATGGCATCTTGCCGCCATAAAGTCCACTACTCCTAGCCCAGTCCCAGACTTTATAGAAAAGACGGGCAAACGTGTTTCCTTCTTTCTCATAGCGACGTGTTTTCAGTTGGGACTGGGGTTAGCCCAAGTGAATTTCCGAGTTGAGTGCCTGTCCTTAGGACTTTGGAGAGGCACTTTGTAGCACCCTGTCCTCTTCCCATTAGTGACTTAATCAGTTTTCTCGTTTATTACATCTTAGGCTTCTTGACATCAGTGATGGTGTCTTTATTCAAAATGTCTTTAGATATCTTTCTAGGCTTAATACATTGGAGGTATTTAGTATTTGTTGCAAATAAATGATGGTCAAACTGAATTTCTACACCCCAAGAGCTACATGAGTATCTTCTCTGTTTTGATGGTAAAAAGGGTAGCTGTCAAACAGCTTTTATTGGTTTATCCTTCTCCCAGGGACTACCAACTAGGGAGTTGGGAATTCGGATAGTAGCATTTGTGTTGTAGCCAGTGGTCCCATATGTCACCCTGTGTCTGTCAGTTGATAATGTATTCCCTGTAATCAAAAGCTTAAATAGTTTTGAACCAAAATGTGTTTAAGTCTTTATCTTTTCATAACATAGTTTACCTCACCTCTATAAACGAAGCAACAAAGACAAAAATATGTTTCAAAAGAACATATAGCAATTGCTGGAAGGAGATCCATTAAAAATCAAAGCTATGTGCCCTTCCCAACTTACTATGCTTTATAAGGCTAATTTACGGTAAGCATAGGTCATGCTATTTCCTGTGATCTTAGACTGGCAGTGTTTCCATCTGTACCATCTATTCACTCACCTAGAAGACAGACAGCAGAGTCACTGGTTTAATAGTCGGCCTTCACATCTGAAATGTTTTCAGATCTGTTTGTATCCCTAAAAGTTTTCTCTGTAATATTCCTCTTCAAGCTTCTTCCTGCTGGAAAGAAGGGAACTAACTCCTTTTCAATAATTTCAAATAATAAATAATATGGAAGTTGTACAAATTATGTTTACCTATGTAACCATTCGTCATCCAAAGAATCTATATTTTCTTAAATGTAAAATAATTTATTATGTAAATCAACTTTATTAGCCACTTCTAGTATGTTCAGTTCCCCATAAATATTGTTTATTATATAGACTCTTACTATTTTTTAATAATTGGAGAACATAGTTTTAGCGTCACAAAATAGAGGCCAATGTAAGCAATTTCATAGTTTAGATGTATTTATCTCTGAAAATACCTCCAAGTACCAAGTACTCTGTAGAAAAGCGTTGTTTGTTGTTTTGGAATGCATGTTGTCCAGTTCGTTGGCTTGTTTGCTAAAATAGTCAATTTCCTAGAAAATTACATGGTTTGGTTTGGGGTTTTAAGTAAGCTTTTTAGGTAAAGTAAAATTTCTAAGTTAAATTTAGGAGGTCTGGATCAGTTTTTAAAGAAATTACTTTATCAGCACAGCAGTCAAGGTTTTGTTTTTGTTTGTTTGTTTTTGTTTTTCATTAGTATAGCTTAGCTCACCTCTACCAAAACAAAGCAGAGCATTTCCTGATTTGAAAGGAAGAGGTCTGGAGGTCTGTAAATGATGAAAACATTCAGGTCTGAGAGGAAAGTCTAGTTTTAGGGAGGAAGAGGGAATAGTGTAGGACCCTGTTGAAGAACAAGATCGCTTCTGTCCCTCAAGTCTAGTCATATAAGGCCATGTAAGTTGTGGATCTCAGAAAAAGTCAGCATCATTAATGTCTTTGGTTTCTTTAGGTTTGGAGATAAACCGGACTGGGAAGGCACTGTTAGAACTCAGTCCCTTTAGTCACACTAGAGGGTCAATGTCAGTGCACCAACCCCAATATTATAAAAGAGTCTACACTTGGTCTGACCATAACCCTCTATAGATGGTATAGTCAGGACTCTGAAAAGTCTTTAAGACATAGTAAGTATATATACGATGTTGCTACTGTATAAAAATCTGGGCTGTAGCAGGATCCTCACAAGTCTAATAAGTATTTCCCCTTTCCATCAGTAGTAGTCATTAGAGTCAGTTGAACAAGAAAATGAATTCATGATTTGTTGGGAGAACAAAAGAAGAAAAATCTTTAGAGACAGAGTATGGGTGTGTTTATATATAGTCTTAAGAGATTTATACTCATACAATGGTATCAGTATTAATGAGACCTTGTATAATTTTTTTAATCTGGCATGTGTTAGTTTTCCATTGTTGCTGTTTGAATTTTCCTGATTATTTTTTTCCCAAAAGAGCTTTGGTTTATGTGGCTTATTTTTACCCAAGAGATTTAATTGCATATATAAATTTCAGAAGAATTAGATTTCTTTGATATTAATTACTTTTATTATAAACCTAAGATAATGTAATTTATTTGGTTAAGTCTTTTATACCTAGTGTTCTTGAGCATTTTCTTCTGTGTATATATTAAATATCTTTCTAGGAATTTTTTTGTGGTATTTTAAGTGGCACCTATTTTGTTTTCCAAACTGAATAGATTATTTTTCTGTTCCTAATATATATTTTTAATTTTCCAAATGAACATAGGAACTCCATATGATTATTTGGGTCCTTCTTTTATGCCCATAAATTATTTCTCTTTATATTATATAGAATCTGCTATAACTGTTCATTTTTTCTTTACTAGAAGAGCTGGATATTCTGTGTTACAATTATGGCAGACAAGTTAACAAGAATCGCTATTGTCAACCACGACAAATGCAAACCTAAAAAATGTCGACAGGAGTGCAAAAAAAGTTGCCCCGTAGTCCGGATGGGTAAGTGGCTCTGTTACCCTTTCTAAGAGTAGAGAGCAGATGGGTTTGAAGCTTCCTAGGGGCATAGCAGAAACTACATTAATCACTGTTGGTTTCTTTGAGCTACAAAAGTGAGAAATTTAGAATCCTAAACTTTTATTGGTTTTAAATGGTCCTTTTGAAAGAAATTAGAGGGGTTGGGGATTTAGCTCAGTGGTAGAGCGCTCAAGGCCCTGGGTTCGGTCCCCAACTCCGAAAAAAAAAAGAAAAAAAAGAAAAGAAAGAAATTAGAGAGTGTCATTGTTAAGATATTTGAACAATATCAAGCCAAAGCTTACGTGATCCTTGCTGTTCTACAAGCCTGAGTCACGGGAAGGAAGGATTACCACGACCCTTACATTCGATGTTGCCTCCATCTTGAAACCAAAAAGTGAAAATAATTGTTAAGTTTTATGACAGTCATTTTGTAGGGTATTGCTAGATTTTCAGGATGGTGTGAATCTAACAATTCAGAGGTGACGAGTTGTTGATGGTCTTCCATATTGTCACTTGACTGCTACCTTGTAGTTGTGACTTCTAGACTCAGAAAAGAACCTGTAGGTGTTATCTGTTAGTATCTCCCATGATTTTCAGAAGTTCAGTTGTTGATGTCTCAAATTCTGTGCTTAAATCTGGCTGTTTACTAGAAAACCTCACAGCTTTTTATGGTTTCATTTACCTCACTGAACTATTTTATTCCTGTCTGTGGTGTGCCTTTCAGTGCTGAGACAGGCCTTCTTAATGAGTCAGTCAGTGAACCCCGAACTCCCATTGCACCTAAACACCAAAACCAAATTGAGGTTAGTCAACTTACATATAATGTTGTTTTGAGGTTTACAGTATTATTATTGGTCTTAAACAAAATATATTGGCCATTTGTGTACTACCTGATAAGAGTACATAATTAGTAAACCTAGGTATTTAATTCAGAAGCTGTCCAACCAAACTCTGGTTTAAATCATTATCGTCGAAACTGCTGTGTGAGACTTTGGAAGAGGCATTTTCTGAATGGCAATTTTAAAAGTGTCCTAATAGTAAAGGAAATTATTTTTCTTTACCAGGAAAATTATGCATAGAGGTTACACCCCAGAGCAAAATAGCATGGATTTCTGAAACTCTTTGTATTGGTTGTGGTATTTGTATTAAGGTAAGTGATATTTGTTTGTTGAGTCAAAAATAAAATGTGAAAATTTTAAGTACTTTAAATTTTTTTAAAAAGACAGAAGAATAGGGCAGATAAATTAAAAATGAGATTAAGAAAGCAATATTCTTGGGACAATATTATTGTTCTTTTACATTAATAGACTACTCTGGACAACCTAGATAGAATTCAGAGATTTGCTTGACTCTACCTCCCGAATGCACTACCACCCCTAG
Source organism: Rattus norvegicus (assembly GCF_021556685.1). Lineage (NCBI taxonomy): Eukaryota > Metazoa > Chordata > Mammalia > Rodentia > Muridae > Rattus > Rattus norvegicus. The sequence goes on from NC_141552.1 coordinate 43,371,963, forward strand.
CTACTTTTTTTTTATTTTGATATCACAAAAGTTTATTTAGCAAAAAGTTTCATATGAAAATGTACGTGACCTAATTCTACATCACAGTCAAGCACGCCTTTGTGGAGGGACGTGGACACACTGCTGAACACTGGTCAGACTCTTTCCAAGGCTTCTAACACGACGATGCTGTCTCCTCGGATGAGCACCATCCCAATGTTGTTCTGTTGCCCCCTGGTTCCATCTCCACACACTCATCAGTCACAAGGTTCATAAAGGGATCACAGCCCGCAGTCTTCCTCATACACGCCTGCCGCCATTTAACGTCAATGACATTTTCCTGTCCATAAACTTCTTCAGTTCGGGAGGGTGGGCTTTGCTCATGGCAACTCTTCAGTGAGCTCAGCACAACGGTGAAGGAGTCCCCTAGCTACTTTTTTACTTTTGTTTATTTTGTAATCTTAAGAGAGTGTGCATGTGTATGTTCCCATTTGTGTATGCCTGTGCCAGAGTGTACATGAAGAGATTGGAGGACAATATTCAGGTGTCAGTTCTTGTACAATGTAGGTTTCATACCCAGATTAGCAGACTTGATGGCAAGCACCTTTACCTACTGTGAGATTTTGGTGGCCCCAAACCAAACTTACTTTATTTACTTATTTGTTTGGGAGTTCCAGTGAACTTTAATGGTGGTTTGCAAGACAGTAGGATCCTCTAAGCCCCTCTCTTTTGAGAGCATCTAACAAAAACTGTGAAGGAAAATAGGTGTGTTGGGTTTTAGTTAGGGTAGGAACTCCACAGTAACTTGTCTCTTGTTCCTGCTGAGGTGGGTAGTCTGGGATATTCTTTGGAGATCACGTGGACTGTGAGGGCCATCAAATTCAAAGTCGTACCTGAAGACGAGCTTGGCAGAGGGACTGTTGACCAGTGTCAGTCCCAGGAGACAACCTGGTCCTCATTATAACCTAGAGTAGATGTTCTTTAGACCTCCCAATGTCTGCTTCACTTCCTTCTTGATATCATCATGTTTGTCAGTTTTCTCCAGGTGGTAGGTCAGATCTACTGTAGACACATCAGGAGTAGGACTATGGAAGGCCGTGTCAGTGACCTTACTTTTCAGCTCTGTGAGGATCTTGCCCACAGACTTGGTGAAACCAGTGCATGGAAAGATGATGTTCTAGGCAGTTCCATGTCTATCATCACAGTTTCGTCTCTGGTCTGGGTGGCAGTGATGGTATGGATCACAGTCCTGAGTTCTTCAGTGATTCCAGAGTTGTCATGGATGACCTTGGCCATGAGAACTAAGCAGTTGGTGATGAGGGAGGGTTTACTGATGATCTTGAGTGAGTTATTCATCCTTGTTATGGTTAATGCCCTTCACAAACAGAGGGCATCCAGAGATGATGACCTTTCCAGCTCCACCCTTTAGTGGGCTGCGGCCTTCTCCATGATAATCAAGATACCATTGGACCCTCGGTCCCAGATCACACTCCCGGGAGATGGAAGTGGCCTTCCTATCGACAAAAGTTTCCCATTGCCAGCCTTGACTGCTGTGAAAAGTGCCATGGTTATAATCACGCTGGAACATTGGACAGCATCTAGTTGAGTTCAATGATGAGATCACTGATAGCACAGAGCCCATGTTGCATGTCGCCAGAGTTGAAAGCAAACATGCAGTCCAGGCACCCAATATGGACAAGTCTGTTCATTCCAACCTTCACCATCATGTTTCAGGGACAAGGCTGGCACTGCATAAGGAGGTGCATCTGTCTCTGGACCTGGGAGGAGCAGAGAGCCCCAAAGCACACCTTTAAGAAGTTAATGGGTCAGTGAGATGTCCTGGAAGAAAAAGGCACTCGTTGAACAAGTCTGATTACCTGAGGTCGGACTGAGGAACCCACTTAACTGTAGAGAGAACCAACTCCACAAATTTGTCCTCTGGCATCCACATACTGCACTATGGCATGCGCACACAGGAGAGCATACAGACACAGGCACACACTGTCCACAAAACGCACATAATGTATGTGTGTACACATATATAATAATAAATTTTAAAAGTCATCATCTGTAGCTAGGTAAAGATATTTCTAACTAAATTATTTCTCGTATTGAGCTTTTCATTATACAAAAATGTATCACATCTTTTCCAGGAATTTTTAGAGATAAAGTATAACTGGCATTATAGTTTTTTAAGTCTGTTTTCATTTTGAGACAGATCTCTGTAGCTCCAGCAGGAATATGCTATGTAGACTAGACTGGCCTTGAACTCAGAGATTTATCTGTCTTTGCCTCCCAGGTGGGGATTAAAAGTGTGCACCCTCAGAGAGCTGATTCGGAGAATTCATTGAATCTTCATTTCAAACTGAGAACATAAAAAAGGAAAAACAATACAATAAAGCAGTTAAACAGGAGGACCATACCTGTCTCCAGTTTTAAATTTACCACTCTCAAGTAGAAATACAACTAAAATACCTTGAATTTAATCTAAAAATGTTTACCATACCTCATATATATATTGTATTTATCCCAATAGTATAACTTTAGACATCTCTTAAATGACTTTTTAATCTCGTAAATTTCCAACATTAGCTTATAAGAGAGATATAGCAACTAATAAGTTCTTAGATGTTTTTGTTTATAGGGAATGTAAAAAGAAACATCACCAGAGTTTGAAAACTTCCCTAGAAATTGATCATATAAGCCGTGGGTGTTTTTGAAACCTTATTCAAGTGTCCAGAAAAGTTACATGGATCCTGGAAATAGTTTTTCCTATTTTGAAAAGCATAAGCAGGAAATATTATTCCTGGCAAATCTGACTAATCCTTCATCATATGTGGCTGCCTGTTTGATGCTGTAAGAAAATAATATTCCAAATACTATTCTAGATGTGCATCTGAATGCCTAAAACACTAATGAAACTCGGGGGAGGAGGGTAATACATCCTGAACAGAGTAATCCACATTTCCACGTCACATGAGAGTTTGAAATCCCCTATAGCCTGCATTGAGAAGAGGAGAGTGGAAAATATAGCTATGAAAATTTAGTATTCTGGGGGCAGAAGTTATTAGAGAACAAAGCTCCTTAAATTTGTTGTGTTGGCAGTTTGAGATGAAGATTCCCTGAATTCTCTGAATCAGTTCCTTCAGCACACTGAAGACTTGTACTAAAGAGAGCAGAAATCTGACCTGACCCTTCTGGCTACGTCTCTACCATTGTCTGTCTATTCTTTAGAGACACTTTTCTAGCCACATTACTGTTGCCTTTTTTTTCTTTAATGTGCATGTTTACATGGGTAGGTGTGTGTTTAGAGACCAGAAGTCACACAAGCCAGGTGTCTTTCTTGATGGCATCCCTCATTCATTTACTCGTTTATTTTTGTTTGTTGAGACAGGGTTTCTCTGTATAGCCTTGGCTGTCCTAGAACTCAATCTGTAGACCAGGCTGGCCTTGAACTTGTAGAAATCTGTCTCTGCCTCCCAAGTGCTGGGACTAAAGGTGCTCAGCTCTTTTTTCTTTTCTCTTCTTTTGTAGGTTCACTAAACCTGAACCTCACTAGTCTTGCTAGATTGACTGCCCAGCAAGCCCCATGGATCCTCCTGTTCCTACCTCCTGCTCTGGGATTTTAGGAACTCATTGCCATACCTGACGTTTTCCATGAGTGCTGGGGATCTGTCAGAACTCAGTGTCGGACACACCTGAGCCGTCTCCCCGGCCTTCGTGCTCCCACTGTTCTTAGTGACTTCCTTATACTTACTGGGCTATTCCATTCTGTGGACATTTATCTGATACTCAAATACTGCACTGAATAAGTTCTGTTGATGCTTTCTTTTTCGAGTTCTATTGATGTTTTCTTTTTTGATATTAATTTACTTAGCCTTGAAACATTCTTAATATAGAAGGATGAATTATAACAAAAATAATAAGCTTTGATCAATATCTATGTTCTCTATTGGCAGGATAGGTATAATCCTCTTCCCCAAATGATATAATCAACACACCTTAAAAGGAAAGAAGTAAACAATAACAGGAGTAATTTAAGGCGGGAAACGTCTGTCATAGACAGATTATGGAAACTTGAGCAGTCTAGGTGGTATCAGTAATGAGGAATGTTAAATTTGTCTATACGGCTATAATCATCAAGGAATTTGATTTTTATTTTTAAATAAATTATTTATCATATTTGAAAGATTTCAATAATATTAATTCATTTGTTTTATGAATTAATATGTGATTCTTTATTTTAAATAACAGAAATGTCCCTTTGGCGCCTTATCAATTGTCAATTTGCCAAGCAACTTGGAAAAAGAAACAACACATCGCTATTGTGCCAATGCCTTCAAGCTTCACAGGTACGTTCTTCTTTACTTCAGTCATGGTAAAATTCCCTTAATAGTTTTCAGAAAGTGGAAAAGAATTATAATGCCCATCTACCAAAAAATAACAGAATATTATAAAATGCAGGGTTAATTTATATGTCAGCATTTGCCAGGCATGATAGCGGGTGTCTTTAATCCTGGTGCTCAAGAGGCAGATGCTCTAAGTTTAAGGCCAGCCTAGGCTACATAGTGAGATCCGGTCGCAAACAAGCAAAAAAATGTCAGTCATTCATTCTAGGTAATATTAAAATTAATTTCCGAGGGACTTTAAAGCAACTACAAATGACCAGTTGCATTATGTTGTGAAGATACAGGAAACTAGATGTCTGGAAGGTAAAAACTCTTAAATTATTCTAAAATGTGATCACAGTTGACAATGGTTCCTAGTACCCTTACCCCAAATAATCTTTAAAGAAGTTGCTTTGTTTTGAATTATCTACTAACTTTATGTCCCTCAGGAAGTGCTACACTGACTTGACTCTTACATTAAATCACTAGGTCTTTAATGCTTTTTGGCTTTTCAGGATGGTATCTCTATATTGCCTGGCTGTCCTGGAACTTGTATATTCAGACCAGGATGGCCTTGAACTCAGAGATCTGCCTGTCTCTGCCTTCCGGTACTGGGATTATTGGTGTGCACACCCCGGCCTCAGTGCTCACTTTGGTCTCCTGAATATTAATATATTGAATCTGAAAGTCTAGGTTTTATTAATAAAAAGGTATTTTCACCCTGCCTGCTCTTAAGGAGCCGACAGCATCTGGAGATTGGGGGGGAAATAACAATGTGGGATTCTACCTGTTGTGAGATTTTTACCCAAACATTTAAAGTGTGTTAAATGTGTTAAAGCTGAGCCTTAACTATAAAGAAAAATGTTATTTTGATAAAGAACTGGATAAACAAAGTTTGGAGTTTTATTCATTATGGATACATTTCTAACATTTAGTTTCTCTTGGCTGCTTTCTCTCCACTAATAGCCACTAATGCTTGGCATATATTTTTTAGCTTATTAATAGCATACAAGTGCTGTAAAATGCATCATTCGATCATTGTGGACCTTTTCTACCTAATACAAAGTTAAGTTGTTGTGGTTTGGTTTGTTTTCCTGTACTCTAATAGGTTGCCTATCCCTCGTCCAGGTGAAGTTTTGGGATTAGTTGGAACTAATGGTATTGGAAAGTCAACTGCTCTAAAAATTTTAGCCGGAAAGCAAAAGCCAAACCTTGGAAAGTATGATGTATGTATTAAATATTAAGGAAATTAATATGCCTCAGTCGTTTTTATGAAATTTTTATGAGTGATGGGTTTTTTCAACGTTCTTATTTTAAATTAGTTTGTGGAGTTCAGTTCAAAGGTTTTATATGTCCCAAATTTGGTTTGGTTTAGTTTTGTTTTGTTTTTTTTAAGGTTACTATGTAGCTTCAGAGGACCTTGAACTCAGCCTCCCAATATTGGATTACACGCCATGTGCTGATGTCACTGTTTGTGTGTGACAAGTCTCATCTTACATCCTTTCAAAATTAAGATGTTAGTGTTGCTTAACTGAAAATTCATGGTTCTCCTAAACTTTTGAATTAGTATACCTTGATTTGACACTAAGTCTGCTTTCAATCTTAAATTAGAAGTCCTCTATTTAGATATATGTTTAATTTTAAGATCTATCCACTTTGTATTTTTACCTTAAACTCATAAACTGTTATATTTCTAGGATCCGCCTGATTGGCAAGAGATTTTGACTTATTTCCGTGGATCTGAATTACAAAATTACTTCACCAAGATTCTAGAAGATGACCTAAAAGCCATTATCAAACCTCAATATGTAGATCAAATTCCCAAGGCAGCAAAGGTCAGTTTGTTTATAGATAGAAGTTATAGGTTGTATATTACTGGTAGGAGGATACAAGTTCTATCAAAATACTTATTTTACTTTGTGGAGTTTCAGAAGGAAGATAGTGATAACTTTCTGTTATGACAGGGGACAGTGGGCTCTATTCTGGACCGAAAAGATGAAACAAAGACACAGGCAGTCGTCTGTCAGCAGCTAGGTGAGTACTTGAGCACATGCTTCTAATAAACTGCGTTTGGTCGTAATCCTCATGCTGTGTTATGGGTCTGGTGACTATTTTACTGTTGAACTGTAATGTGATTCAGACCTAGAGTCATGCCGTGCGTGCAGTGTGTGCATTCGGCCCTGAAGAGGCGAAGTGGAATGAATGATGGTGTTGAACAGTGCTTCTGGTTGTTCCTTGTAGATCTGACTCACCTGAAGGAACGGAACGTGGAAGATCTCTCCGGAGGGGAGCTGCAGAGATTCGCTTGTGCCGTGGTTTGCATACAGAAGGCTGACATGTAGGCCACTTTACACTTCTGTGTGTCTCAGTCTCGGAGTTCCTATCTGTAAGACTGCTAGTTCAGCAGCAATCTTGAAAGGAGTAATTAGTTAGACATTTAAGGGTTTCATTTTGGAGGTGAGGTGTTAAATCAGTTGTATTTCTACGACCCCCTTTCCCTATAATCAGTCCTTTGCTTTTATGAGTAGTAATTTATTGCTTACATAAAACTTAATCTCTCCAGTCAAGGTTGGTAAGCTGTCTAGATATCTCAAGTAAAGCATGGTCTTTAGACTAGTCAATCAGAAAAAATTGCTTTGTGGAGGAGAAATGAAATAAAAAAGGGCTGGTCTCCTTCCTGTTTCCTAATATTTCCTCCTGTCAGATATCCCCATATTTTTCTGTGTTACTGCTCTGATGTATATTCAAGCCCTATCTTTGCCACCAAATATTCTCTGATATTCTGTGCATGAGAAACCATCTGCTTTAAAGCCTTTGAACTTGAGCCTATAAAGACAGTGGCTCTTTGGGCCAGCAAGATGGCTCAGCTTAGCCTGCCACTAAGACCTACCACCTGAGTTGAATTCCCCAGACCCACAAGGTAGAAAGAGATATCCACTTGCAGGTAGTGGTACCCCTCAACATACACAGTAAATATGATTTAAGAACAGAAAGAAAATGGCTCTTCAAAGTAATTCAGACTCTTATAATATGTTTCATGAGAAGGTACCAATTAATAAGTCAGTCCAGTATTCGAGAGCTCTCCTCACATTTGTAGGTATACATTTCTGCTTTTTGGAATTATCTTTTTCCTTCTTCTGAACAGAACAAGTAGCCTTCCTTCATTGGTATATGAAAATTTTCAATTTGTCAAATCAGAAACCATTATTATTGTGCTACTTAAAAAAGATAAGGTGTAGTTATGTCATTCAAACTTGCTTTTTTTTTTTTTCTCTTAGTTTTATGTTTGATGAACCTTCTAGTTACCTTGATGTCAAGCAACGTTTAAAGGCTGCCATTACTATTCGATCTCTAATAAATCCAGATAGGTAAGTATCAATCCAGTACATTTCTATTTTCTTCTGTTGAGGAAATTTTATAAATGTTTAAATATTAAATATTTTCTTGGGCTGGAGAGATGGCTCAGGGTTAAGAGCACTGACTGCTCTTCCAGAGGTCCTGAGTTCAAATCCCAGCAACCACATGGTGGCTCACAGCCATCTGTAATGAGATCTGATGCCCTCTTTCAGTATATCTGAAGATAGCGACAATGTATTCATATCTAATAAATAAATCTTGAAAAATATTTTCTTGATTTTCTTCTTGATCGTTTATAATAACCACCAGAATCTATCTTCCTTAGAACAAAGGTTCTAAGAGTACAAGAGTCATAATTGTTGCCTCCAGTTCTTTGGAGAGCACTGTTTGAACATGAGTGCAAAAGACCTCATCCACTTCCTGAGGAGAACACTGATAGACAGAGTTGTCTCCTGTAAAAATGATCAAGGCTCTTCCCCACTATCTCTTCTATTATTAGGTTTAGTGTATCTGGTTTTATGTTGAGGTCTTTTGATCCACTTGGACATGAGTTTTTTACAGGATAAGCGATATGGATCTATTTGCTTTCTTCTCCATGCTGACATTCAGTTAGACCAGCACCATTTGTTGAAGATGCTTTTTTCATTGTGTATTTCTGGCTTCTTTATCAAAAATCAGGTGACTATAGGTGTGTGGATTTACCTCTGGGTCTTAGATTCGATTCCATTGATGAACCTGTTTTTTTGTTTGTTTTTTTGTTTGTTTTTTTTTTCCTTTTTTTTTTTGGAGCTGGAGACCGAACCTAGGGCCTTGCGCTTGCTAGGCAAGCGCTCTACCACTGAGCTAAATCCCCAACCCGATGAACCTGTTTTGATGCCAATACGATGTGGGTTTTGTTACTATAGCTCTGTGATACAGCTTGAGATCAGGATGGTGATTCCTCCAGAAGTTCTTTTTTTGTACAGAATTGTTTTAGCTGTCCTGGGTTTTGTTTTTCCATATGAAGTTGAATATTTTCCTATTGGTAGAGTCTTAATTGTAAGAGACCCATTATAACACATACTTGAGCATTTTAAGAAAGTATTTGGGGGGAAAGTATAAAACTGTAACCCTAGTGTTTTAAGAACTTGACATGATAAAGAACATTTAAGACCTTCAAGTGGTAAAGAAAAAATACATATGTGTAGTAAACTTAAGAGATAAAGAACGAGATGACTAAGTAGTTCTTAATCTAAGCCCCTTTTAGTAATCAATCATATCTACTTTCATCTATGATTTTTAAATATCAAATAATATTGTAACTTCAATAAAAGAAGAGCTAAAAGAAAAGTAATTCATAGCTAATTCACATTTCGGTATTTAGATATTCAGACAAATCACTGGACAGCAAGACACCACACTTACACTAAGTGAAATTAAAAGATAAAAGGAAAGAAAGATATAACAGGAATGAACTGATCTTATGAAAACTAATGATTAAAATAGATTAGTATGAGAGAGGGTAACAAGTGATAGCATGTTCAGTTAACCAAAGAGAGACAATAAGTAAACACTTGTGGACGTACCAGTCTGTGTGTCGGTGAGTTATAGTGGTCCGCGTGTGGTGGGAGTTGATGGAAAGAAGCTGCAGAGAGCTTAGCCGCTCTGAGACCGTCAAAGCATGCATGCACACTCTTTGATCCTATAAAAATATGAAGATCACATTCTCCAGAAAACAGTAAGAAATCTAAAATAATAAACTGCAGCTTTCACTGTATATATTATTTATATTTTTATGGCACAGATTTCTTAACTTGGGTACACAGATGCTGTGTTCCTAAAACAACAGAACTTTTAACTCCTAAGTTAGTTCCATTTGAATATAAGAAAGGCAAGCGATTCTTTAAGAAGGGACTTTCAAGAGTAGGAAAGAACACATTTGCATATTGGAAAAGCTTTTCCTACAGTGAATAGGATTTGAAAAAGACTAACTGAGTGGGATTTTAAAGTGTGAAAGTATTGGTAAGTGACCGTTGAGGAAGGAAGGAATGGCCCTTACACTTAAGAGATAAATGCTTTATTGAGAAAGTAAACACCAAGTTGTAATTTTTTTCTTCGTATAAATAAAGTAACAGTAAGATATATGAAAATTTTAAAGCTCTTGAAAGTCTGAGAAATTTTTTTTTGGAGCTGAGGACCGAACCCAGGGCCTTGCGCTTGCTAGGCGAGCGCTCTACCGCTGAGCTAAGTCCCCAACCCCTTGAGAAATGTTTTGTGAGAGATTATTCTGTTTATACAAGTATGAGCTCTGGCAGGGTGCTTCCAGTTAGTTTTGAAGATACATGTGAAATACATGGAGGTGGGGGTAGAGTCTGCCTAAAAGCTCCCTCCGCGCTGTGTTTGCTAATTTCTGTTCTGGCAATAGATTGTTAAATCGTCTTAGTCCATCTGTCCTGAGGAAGGAACATCAATAATAAATCTTGTATAAGAAAATATTTTATGACTTTATTATGTTCTTTGTACTTTTTAATTCTGTTTTCTAAGATTTACAATTATAGTAGAAAAATAAATTTATATAAGAGTCTTAGCTAATGATGCTATGGTAATTTAGAAATAAAACTCTGGTTTGCTTTTCAGATACATCATTGTGGTGGAGCATGATCTAAGTGTACTAGACTATCTGTCTGACTTCATCTGCTGTCTGTATGGTGTGCCAAGTGCTTATGGTGTTGTCACTATGCCTTTTAGTGTGAGAGAAGGTAACTTGAGAACCTCTTCATAATGCTGTTTTTGTCCTCTCATGCCTAGAAATGTACTTTTGACATCAGTACTGCGTCTAGTATCTATATGAAACTGGCATTTTGTAATTTAATCATTGAGGAAAATGTAATGTATTGTAAGGCTATACACGGTTACAGAGAAGGATTCTTTTTTTTCTGAGAACTTTCTGGTGGGAGAATAGAAAGCACTTGCCCTGTTGTTCTGTCATCATCAATCTGTATGTTTTGACTTCACAGTATTTGTCACCTTCAAATTTACCTTTAACCGGACAGCACCTTTGGTAAACCCTGAACACTCCTTCAGTGACCATTTTACTTTTATATTTCAAACCTATCTGTAATCCCTGTCTTGTGTTTGTGACACTTAGATTCCCTAAAAATCTAATAAGATAGTTCAGTGTTTCTAAACAAAATGAGTAATTTTGAGAAATAAATTAACATTGTATCACAATCTAGTTATAACAATATTTGAGTTTAGAATGTGGAGGAGGAGTTTTTATAACTTACGTGCTAATATTTAAGATGAATAGCTATGTATTTTAAGGAAACTTGGTGAGATGGTCCCAGTTTTCTTGTCAGTAGTCTTTTGTTTTTCTGCACAGGGCTTCTCTGTAGCCTTGGCTGTTCTGGAACTACTCAGGCCTTGAACTCACTGAGATTCACCTGCTTCTGCCTCCCGTGTGCTGGGATTAAAAGCAAGTGTCACCCATGCCCCGCTTCTTGCCATAGTCTTAGGAGACTCTTTAAATGTGGGCTGAGACTTGGATGGCTCAGTGGGTAAGGACACTAGCTGCCAACCCCGACAATCTGAGTTCTAGCCCAGGGCTCCACCTTACCTCCACACATAGGCTTTTGGCACACACATACCTGCACACCTGCACACACTCACAGATAATGAGCAAAATTAATGTTAGGAGAGAACACTGAGGGTCTGCCAGATGACTCTGTGCTTGCCGTGGAAGCATTTGAGCCCACAGGGAAAGTAGGGGAAGAAATGGCATAGCCAACCACACAGAGCCGCCCTCACCTCTGTCTGCACACACAAACACAAGAGTAATACCTGATGGTAGAGCTAACTGTGGTTTTAGGCTTTTGCTCTGGCGGGTGTTTCTCGTTTGCTTTGCCTTTGGTTTTTGTTTTGTTTTTAAAGACTGGAACTCCCAGGGCAATAGCAGCACACACATTTAATCTCAGGACTCATCAAACAGAGGCAGGTGGATCTCTGGGTTTGAGGCCAGCCTGGTCTACAAAGTGAGTTCCAGGACAGTCAGGGCTACACAGAGACACCCCGGAGAGAGAGACAGAGAGAGAATACTCTAGAGTGGCCTCAAACTCAGCGATCCTCTGGTGTACCTGAGATTTCTGTGTGCTGGCGTTACAGTAGTGGGCCACATTCAGAAGCAGTAGTTAATGTTGTCTCTTCAGCTCACAAGTACTGCTGGGCACCTGCTTTGTGCCTTACAGTAGTGGACAGTCAGGATGCTGTATGGATAGACTCAGTCATTCGTGACCGTCCCTCTTAGAAATGCTGGGTCTGCACATGAGGTTTAAATGGTGATGTGAGAGGCTACTTCATTCTTCTTGCCTCCCCTTCAGCCATTATTACGCAGTGTTTCTGTCTGTCTGTGTACACATATTTCTTTATGTATATAGATTTATATATGCATGCAAGTTCTCTAAACTGTATCGGTGGCTATCATTAAGACTTATTTTCAACTTGACAGGTTAGGTAGCACAGAACTTATTGTCTTTTAACCAAAGTTTCTTGCTTCTTTAATTGGTAAATGAAACACTTAGACTAAGTTTCCTTTTGGTTTTAATTTTTAAGTCTACGTTTTCACTTTTTAAAAAGAATAAAAATGAAACTTTTAGAAAAATTGGTTTGTCACTCCCCAGGTTTCCAGTGCACTGTACGCTTGAATATAAATGTCCCTGACATTGCTCTTGGTCCAGAGGAGTCAAGACCTGCCAGCTACTATTTCCCCCTGTTATATAGATGACATACTGAAACCAGGCCTGTCCTTATATTTACACACATAGTGATCTCCTTTTTGTTCTCTACTTGCCACTGTGAATGGTCTGTTTTAAGAGGGTTTCTGTGTACAATGTCAGTTTATTTTCAGCCATTACAAAACAATCTAGCGAATGGTTTATAATCTTTGCATAGGGAAACAAAAAAAATAGTGAGGTTAGCTCATTTCATTTCTTATGAGATTATAAAATAATATGAGAAAAAATATAGTAATAACTTCCTACTATATGGCTATCTCAAAGCAGTACTCACTAGTTAACATTACTTATCTTAAAAATAATTTTCATAGTATTTTGTGTCAGTTGTATACCTGAAAATATGCCATTCTTATGTTTGACTTTTTTTTAATTTTCATTTGTTTGTTTATGTTGTGTGAGTACATATGTATATGTGTGGGGGCACAAGCATACAACAGTGTATATGTGTAGACCAGAGAACAGTTCTCAGGAGCTAGTTATCTTCTTCTGTACTGTGAGGTTCCAGAATTGACCTCAGGTAATCAGGCTTAGAGATAAGCTCTTTTATACACTGAGCCAGCTTTTTACCCCAAAATGACAATTTTAATATAAGGATGTCCTGTTTCACACACATATATAAACTTAAAATGAATCTAACACCTGGTGAACGGAGTTAATTTTGGTTTTGATGGTAGAAAAATGCATTTTTCTGAGGCAGAAGCTCACACTGATCAGTCTTAATCATTATTTTAGATTTATTTATATTTTCTTTCGATCTTTACTAATCCAGTTTTTTTCCCGACAGGCATAAATATATTTTTGGATGGCTATGTTCCAACAGAGAACTTGAGGTTCAGGGATGCATCACTTGTCTTTAAGGTAGCTGAGACAGCAAATGAAGAAGAAGTTAAAAAGATGTGCATGTATAAATACCCCGGGATGAAGAAGAAGATGGGCGAGTTCGAGCTAGCAATTGTAGCTGGAGAATTCACTGACTCAGAAATCATGGTGATGCTGGGGGAAAACGGTAAGCCCTGAGGTTGGGAGGGTGAAATTGGGTCTGTAATTATCTGTGCTCATGGAGAACTGACTCAAGGCTAGCTCCTGAGTTTGAATCCTTCCACTTACTGTTTTGACTTCACAGTTTGTGGTATTTACTAATTTAGTCTCACTATTGTTGAAACGGGTTAATACTTCTTCGTTATTTTCACTAAAAATATGCAGCTTCTGCTCAGCTGATGTTTCTGTTAACTTGTGAGCAATCACTCATTCTGCAGAAGGACTGAAAGCAATTAGGCAGGCAGTAACTAAGTTATGCCAGCTTTAATGATTGCCTTGGGTTCCTGTGTTTGAAACTTTTCTTATTAGAAGTTCAGAGCACTCTGTCTACCTTCATAAATAGTTTTATGGGCAATGGTGGTGCGTGCCTTTCATCCCAGCACTCTGGAGGCAGAGGCAGGCAGATCTCTCAGTTCCGGGACAGCTTGGGCCAGAGATTACAACATATCTGGCTTCAGTAAATCTTTTTGATTGGGTTACAATTTTTGTATGAGCTGTGAATAGGCATTTCTGTCATAAAATAGCCTATGGCACCCTTAACAAACTAGGATAACCAAGACAAATGCATTTATTATCAGAAAACTTAAGTTGTGTGGACTGTTTATTAAATGCACTGGTATTCCTCCCAAGTTTAGGCTAGTATTGGACGGTGAGAGAGAATTGTTTCTCTCAACTGTCACAGACCATCTTCAAGACAAATTTCTCTGATTATAACAAGTAAGAATATTTGGAATGTAAAGGCTAATTTTGTTTTTGTTGTATTATCAGGTACAGGTAAAACCACATTTATCAGAATGCTTGCTGGAAGGCTTAAGCCAGACGAAGGAGGTACTGTCAGAAACATTCCCTTTTACTCTCTCCCACAGAGTATGCTTTAAAGGGCTGGGCAGTTTTTGTGTCATATATAATTGTGGTTTTTTCGCAGGAGAAGTACCAGTTCTAAATGTCAGTTATAAGCCACAGAAAATCAGTCCCAAATCAACAGTGAGTCATTTTAATTTGACTATTAAAGTGTGTATTTGTATGTATGTATGTGCACACACCTTTAGTCTTTTGCTCTAGTCAGGGGCTAGTTCATTAGCTCAGTAGTAGAGTGTATGTTTAGCATGAGTTAATTACTGGGTTTAATCTACCTGAAAGTCTCAATCCACCTACCCATGCTGCCCAAATGCTGGAGCTAACAGGCATGTGACACCACATCTAGCTATGGAAGTGACAGAAATCTCATGTGAGCCTTTGAGCAAAAGCAAGCATTCTTCTACAGAAGAAATACAGACGGCTCAGAAATATCCACATGGAAAGATACTTGACATTGTAGCTGTGAAGGAAATGCAGATCATGCCTGGTGAATGCCAACTTAGAACCACTAGGATAAGTAAAGTCCAGAAGACAGGACAGATACTGGTGATAGTATGAAGAGATCGGATGCTGCCTGTTGCTATTGGGAATGTACAGCCCCTTGGAAAGCCAGTCAGATGATTTCTGCAGCACGGAGCTGTAAACAACATTCTCCTCAGTAGCATAGACCTAAGCAATGTGCACACTTGAGCACCAGAATCAGTACAAAAACCCTCGTGTCGTCAGCTGATGAGTGATAAGTAACTTAATATATTCTTAAAATATAAGGTTATTCAGCATTAGGGAAATTAAATGCTGGTAAATAGTTTCAAGTATAAACTTGACAAGGTCATACTGAGGCAGTCAGTAGTCCTTTGAATTCTGAAAGTGTGACAGTGAGCTTCTCACTCACAGTATTTTCAGCATCACAACCCTGACCCAGTTTCTAACAGTTCATCTTCATTTACATGATAGTTCATGTTCTCACACTTGGAAGGCCGTTGTAGGATTCAGTTACATTGCATTGTGGGTTACAAGCTCCAGATTACCCAATGCTTTAAGCCCTCCTTGACATTTAGAATTAGTGCTGATCTGCATTCTTTCTCCCCTGAAACTTTCATTTACTTTCTGCTTTTCAATCTCAAAATTATAATTGCCTTTTTACTTATGTCCATAATTGGGACAGTTATGCACATAAGTAAATCTTGGAGAAAGCCTTACGTGAGCGAGGTGGTGAATAGGCATGAAACTAGAATTGGCCATGCATGGTGATACATGTCAGCCCTTAATACTGGCACTCAGAGGCAGAGGCTATATAGTGAGGCCCTGTCTAAGAAAAAGAAAAAAAAAATAGAATTGATACAAACTGGTTGCAAATTGAATTCACTTTTGTCTGAAGTTTAGTACTAATTAATATTCATAAACAGAAAAGTTCTTACTTGGTGATTTATCCTTTGATATCTTTTTTTTCCTTTAAAACCAGGGAAGTGTTCGCCAGTTACTACATGAAAAGATCAGAGATGCTTACACTCATCCACAGTTTGTGACTGACGTAATGAAGCCCCTACAAATTGAAAACATCATTGACCAAGAGGTGACGACCATAACATTACCGTTCGCCTTCTGCGTCTGTGCACATCACTGTCTCGGACTTGGGTGGCTTTACCTGCTTTCTGGCTTCTCCCATTAGGTGCAGACGTTGTCTGGTGGTGAACTGCAGCGTGTAGCTTTAGCCCTTTGTCTGGGCAAGCCTGCTGACGTCTATTTAATTGACGAGCCATCTGCATATTTGGATTCTGAGCAAAGACTAATGGCAGCTCGGGTCGTCAAACGGTAAATGTCATTCTTGTAGAATACCATTTTAATTTGTGTGGTGACATACAAACCTGTTTGTGACTTAAAAGCTATGAAAGGTTTGCAAATTGTTGTGTTCTAGTTTCATTCTCCATGCAAAGAAGACAGCTTTTGTTGTAGAGCATGACTTCATCATGGCCACCTACCTAGCAGATCGCGTCATCGTTTTTGATGGTGTTCCTTCTAAGAACACAGTTGCAAACAGGTAAAAATGCTTTGTAAAATCTTCAGAAGTCAAATCTAAGTTCTGACAACTGGGAAATTATCACATTCTAAATTTTCAGTGAGGTCATAAACACTGAAGTCCTATTGCTTTCTTCTTGGAAGCAGGTGGCTGCTAGGTCAGTTTCCGACACCGCCCC
Source organism: Rattus norvegicus (assembly GCF_021556685.1). NCBI lineage: Eukaryota > Metazoa > Chordata > Mammalia > Rodentia > Muridae > Rattus > Rattus norvegicus. The sequence goes on from NC_141552.1 coordinate 43,388,547, forward strand.
AAGTTACTGGCAAACGGTACTGGGAAGGGCCTAGCAGGCCTTTTCAGGCTCGTACACAGTACTTGACCCAGGTAGATAATCTTTCAGCTCTCTTACCTTTTCTTTCAGTGCAGTTTTATCCAGTTGTTTATAATTTCTTAGAAACTTAATTTTTGTACATAGTGAAATCCAAAGAACTACATGACTTGCCCACCTGCAGTGTAGACAGCAGACACACAGCACTGACCTGCAGGCATTTGTGTATGGTGTTTCCTCTTCTCTTACCGTTCTGTCTGGGTCTGCCGTACTGTAGAGAAAGTAAACATTCAGGTCTGTCTGTGAGACATTCTACAGTCATTTATAAGTTCAGTCTTATAAAATCACCAATACACAAACACATTTTGGGCCCATATATTATTATATTTCGTTCTCACACAAACTTTGAGATGTAGGGTTTAAAGTTGCTATTAGAATAATTCTTTCAAAAAATAGAGGTACCAGCCAGGCGTGGTGTTGAACACCTTTGATCCCAGCATGAGAGGCGGAGCCAGGCAGATTTCTGTAGGATCAAGGACAGCCTGGCCTAGTGTGTTCCAGGATAGCCAGATCTGTATAGTAAGACCCTTTCTCAGAAACACAAAAGGAAAGAGCTACACATCCCGAAACGTCTTTGATTTCGTGTTAAACCCTATCAGCAATTATTGAAAGCATGTACGTTTCAGGAAATTTCTCAGATATGTAAAATTTGTTCCTTCACTAATGATCTTTTGTGTTTGTAGAAGGCTTTAAATTGTCTCTTTTTTTTTGTTGTTGTTGTTGTTATTTAGCCAATTTAAAATTTAATTTTGGAGGGCTGTGGAAAGATGTCTCAAGTGTTTACCACTGGCTGCTCTTTGAAAGAACACAGGCTCATTTCCCAGCACCTACACGATGGCTCACAGCTCTCTGTCCTCTAAGTCTAAGATGGTAGCACGAAAAGGTTTTAATGAAGACTTACTTTACAGCAGCAACTCAGGGTAGAGTGCTTTTCTAACATGGTGCAGGCCCCTGCTTTCTGTCTGCAGTTCTACAAGGAAAGCATTGACCGTTCTGTCTTCACGCTTCCTTCAGCATCAGAGATACAGAGCTTATTAAGTCTGTTTTGTGCAGAAATGTGACCAAAGAATGTTCTGTGATATTAGCATTGCTGCTTGGCTGAGGGCAAGAGGCGATGGTGAGTGGTGAGTCTTGATCCTTAAACAAAATTTAATGAAAATTGTTCATTTTTCCCCTTAGTCCTCAGACTCTTTTGGCTGGCATGAACAAATTTTTGTCTCAGCTCGAAATTACGTTCAGAAGAGACCCCAACAATTACAGACCGAGGATAAATAAGCTCAATTCAATCAAGGTATGTGGAAAATATGCAGATCTTTTCTGTATCATGGTCTGTACCAGACCACGCTGAGTCTCAGAATTTGTGTTTTTCTTCCCTTACATTTTGTAGTCTTGCTACAAGGGAACAACTGGTCATGTATCTGGTGTTCAGATTTATGCTGTGCCACTTAAAACTGCCTTGAAATCTGGTACATGTGGTGTGGCACACTCCATTAGTCAAAGCACTAGGGAGGCAGAGACAGGCAGATCTCTGTGAGTTCAAGGACAGCCAGGGCTACCCAGAATAAAAGATTCTCCTTTGTTTATCTAGCCTCTTGGGACTACTATGTCACTGTAGATGGTCAAAGCAGAACACTGTGAGAGCTGATGTGGTGGCTAAGCAAACTATCGCTGGCCATCCTATAGACAGAGCTGAGAACATCTATGTTAATTATGTCTTACATGATAAGCAGCTTCCAAGGTGACAATATGCTGCCTTCTGTACCAGGAACTTAAAGATGGGATTCATCCATGTTTCCCCAAATCCCATGTTTCCCCAAGAATATGGCAGTCTGACAAACCATGCATTAAAGCATCTTACAGAGAGCATTCTGTGTGGCCACAGATGCTCTGGTCTTCCTAGGCGACAAGTGCTCACTGTGTCACTTCTTTTTTTTTTAGGATGTAGAACAAAAGAAGAGTGGAAACTACTTTTTCTTGGATGATTAGATTGAATCTGAACTTATCAATAAGCCATTTACTTACTGGGATTTTTATCATATAAAACTTTAATCAGGTTTTATGGCCCCACATACTCTGGAGCTTGAAGTATGATTTTCTTAATGTGACATCGAAAGCCAGTTGTCTTGTGAAGTCTTGTTTAAGAGCTATTCTGTTCTTAACATTAAACCTTTGTGCATACCACACTAACATGGAGACATTTCAAATATCACTTACCTCCAGATTATCACGATCTGTGGGGAGATTTTCAGTTGTGTATTATATTCATGTACCAGATCCTTCCTGGTGTTGCCCATCTTTGAAATCTTGCATACAATCTGCACTTGCCTGTTTGCTAAGTGTACCAGTCTAATGGACTGCCCTCGTCTACAAGCCAGTCACAAACTTACTGCTGCAGTCCGTCCGAAGCACCAGGGCTGCATCTGCTACTTGGTTCAGTCTGTGCACTGTGTTTTCTATCAGTGTGTGCTTCTGAGGAACGGTGTCTGCTACAAACACCGTTGTTGAAAGATGTTTATGACCAACTTATGCATTGTTTTTAATGGGTTTTTGGTGCTTTTGAACATTTGTCAAAAATTATTTCAGTACCCTAATTTAACTGGTTTTTTTTTAGTTCTTACATTCTACAAGCTCTATAACAACATTCACAGTAATGTTACTTTTATAAATATATATATAATCACTGATCAAGATTAGGGAGAAAACATTTCTGAAGAATATTTGCTTCCTGTAAAACCATAGGCTTGGGCTGAGGAGATGGTTCAATCAGTAAAGTACAAGCCACTCATTCTTGAGAACCGCATGTGAGACTTAGTGGGACTCGCTAATACCAGCCAATCTGGGAGTGAGGTCAAGCAGATCCATACAGCTCACTGGCCGGCCAGCCTAACAGTGCTCTGGCCCCAACACAGTGTACACACACACACACACACACACACACACACACACACCCTACAGATACAGTCTTTATAGTTGGTGCCTACGTATCTGGATTTTAGGGGTTTAGTTTTGTTTTATTTTGAGACAGTGTGTCCTACAGCCCAAATTGGCCTCAAATTAGTTATTGAATTTCTCAGCCCATGCCTAGGCTTAGGTTACGCAGTACTGAGGATCAAGCCCAAGGCTTGGTGTGTCCTAGGCAAGCACTCTAACAACTGAGCTACATCCCAGCCCTACATGTTTCTAGACTACAGCAGCCAAGGACACCCTTAACCCCTGCGGGGAGCCTGGGCAAAGGCAGTAAGGCGTCCATTGCTGCACTGCGCACGCACATGTAGGTTTATGCCCAACTGGAATTATAAGGGCCGTGGACTACAACCAACAATGCAAGCAGAACTTTAAATAACAGATCTTGATTAATTTGGAAACAATGATAGTTTGTTCTGAGTGCAACTCATTAGGCCTTCTAAAAATGAATTTATATATAATCCATAAATATCTGTTGTAAAAGAACGCAAATCTGCAGAAGTATATGGAATAAAAACTCTCCTTCATCAGTTTGTGCTTCCCAGTGTGTGATCATTCTTTCTTCTGCTATAGGGTTATACTGAAGTAGTTTGTGTTAAGGGTAGAATTTGCTTAAATTCGCAAATATTACAGATAAAAAGTTCATCCATTTTCATGCTAATGCTGAATGAAATTTGAAAATATAAAAGATACTAAATTTTTTTCTTTGTAGCATTGGCTGTCCTGCAACTGGCTCTGTAGACCAGGCTGATCTTGACCTTAGAGATCCACCTGCCGACCGACAGTGCAGACTAAATCCCTGCCACACTGCTGTCTGGCTGTCCGAGAGGCAAGTTGCAGCATAGTTACATGATTAGCTTTCTGTGGAGCACTAAGACATTAAAATAATTAAAGGGAACCAACTAACCAAGATGAATTTTAGGACAGTTTGGTCAGAGAACATGTTTTTATTTTTACTTTGTGTGCACTGGTGTTTTGCCTGCTTGTGTTGTCTGGGAGGATGCCAGATCCCTTGGAATTGGAATTACACAGTTGTGAGCAGCCATGTGGATGGTGGGAACTGAACCCAAGGACTCTGGAAGAGCAGTCAGTATTTAACCACTGAGCCAGCATACCATTTTTTGGTTGTTTTTTTTTTTTTTCCAAGATTTGTTTATTTTAGGAATATGAGTACACTATAGCTGGGGCATTGGATTCCATTACAGATGGGTGTGAGCCACCATGTGGTTGCTCAGATTTGAACCCAGGACCTCTAAAAGAAGAGTCAGTGCTCTTAACCACTGAGCCATCTTTTCAGCCTCTATGGCATTTTCTTAATAACTTCTTAATAACCCTATGTTCACTTCCATTTAACAGGTTGTTTGCCCTGCCTCTTGATCCATGGTTGATTTTATTCAGAAAGCTCTTGGATCAGGTTTGGGGGTTTTCTTGCCAGTAAACACACTGTGACCAAATATCCTGCAACACAAACAAGTCCTGGGTCCCATGCTCTCCTTCCTCCCTACCCTCAACCACTTCATGTCGATAGCTCAGTCATCTGATTCTCAGAAGACCCACATATGGCTCAGCGGCAGAGTACAAAGCCAATTATCGTAGCAGCTTTCTAAAATATACACAATAGAAAAGCAATTTGAATAGTCACCTTACGAGACAGTGCCCCAACTAGACCTGCCACCAATAAGCTGGGCAGTGATGGTGCAGGCCTTTCATCCCAACATTTGTGGGGCAGAGGCAGGCAGATCTCTGTGCATTTGAGGCCAGCCTGGTCTATGGAGCAAGTTCCAGGACAACCAAGGTTACTGGGAAACCCTGTCTCAAAAACTAAAAATGGGTTGCCACAGGTACACCTCCCAAACATCACCGGTTACTGGCTGCGCAGTAGAGGGAGGAGGCTCCACTGTGGACACCTACCTTACAGAAACATGTAGACTGAGCTGTGCCCAGCTAAGCTGCCCTACTGACTGGCGTTACTATCAGAACAGCAGCATCGCCCAACTGCAAACCTGACAACCTCCAACAGGGACCACCGGGTGCAGTCACCAGACTCGCGAGTTCCCTTCACGACACACATCCCAGCAACTGAAGTGGGCAGTAAGGCTCAGCAGCTTATATTTTCTCTACTAAGCCATCTCCAAGGCCCCAACCACAGTTTGGTTAGATTTACGGTCCACTCTGAGGAATCCATACCTAGCATTGCAAAAGCAGCCAAGAGCCTGAGAACTGACAGATGAAGACGGAGGGGAAAACAGATTATTCTATTCCAGGAAAACAGCAGTGAACTAATGCCCTGTTGTTACAGATCAGTGTTGCTCCACCCACAACTGTCAATGTAGTCACTGCCATCTGCTTGGAGAGGGAACAGAGTATCTCCAGTACAGTGCCACTGGTGTATCAGCCACATGCTAGGGGACATTTCCGTGTTGGGGCTCTTGACTTTTGTCCCGTTTTTGTTTGGAAGAATAAGAATTTAGGTGAGTGGGAATGTAGGGAGGACCTGGGTAAAACTGGAAAGAATATTACCTAAGTATATTGGACTAAAAAGTTATTTTATGAGTACATATGGACCCGACAAGAATGCATATTATTTGCACTGAGGCAAAGACAGGTAAAATGTGAGTTACAAAGCAGTCCCTGCCTTGTAGCACTCTTCCAGGTGCCTAGTCACGCAGAAGGAAACTGGCCTCAGGGCACCAGCACTCACGCAAACTCATTCACACGCACATAACCTTTTTTTAAAATCAGGCTGGAAAAAACACACACACACACACACACACACAAAGCTTGCTGCCTATACTGAGATGTTTCAATCAAGTATTTGCACTGAGTATCGTCTTCAATTCTACTTCTGAGAAAAGCAGTTTCCTGGAAAAGCTCATAACTTAGGCCAGCACTGACGGGACTGTTCTTGAGTAAATTCAAGTAATGATGAACAATGATCAACAGGCACCTCAGAAGAAACTTGTGCTTCAGGGCCAAGGATGCAAAGTAGACCACCTGCCCAAAATGTTTACGCAGACAGCTTTCAAAGTACTTCAGCGTATCTGGTAACATTTGTTTCCAATTCAATCAGTCTTCTTAGAAAACACATTCCTCAACTATTTGGGGAAGGAGGCGTGGTGTGGGAGGCCACAAAAATACTACATAAGTCCCTTAACCTATCACTGCCTAGGTATTCTGCATCCCTGCGTCAGTGCTGAGAGGAATGGGGCATCCCATTGTAAAAAGCCAATTACACTGAGGTCATGTACAGTTCCACCCCTGACTGGCTAGCTCCCTGACCTGGCCTAACCTTTGCAATGTAGAAAAGGAAACCAGCATCCACAGGTATGAACCCCACTTTCAGTTGCCCTTACTGTAATAATCTTCCAGCATGAAAAATACATGGAAACCATGTCATTTTCAAGAGTTTACTAAGATTCATCCTCAGATTTACATGTGATATATTTATTGGGTTACCCAAAGACCAAAGAATCCCAAGCAGAATCAACAGACAGAATTTAATATATGCACACGGTTGTATATATAATGCAGCATCACACCATGTAGGGCATTGACTTGTTTTATACATTCAGATCGTTTGAAACACTTCTTAAGGCTACGAAACAGAACATAGAAAAATAAACAGCAATATATTCAACACTTACAAAAGTGGTATGATAAAGAATATAAAGTACTATTCCTTTCAACACTTCAAAAGATATGTATAGATATGTATATGCTTTACAAGTAACATCACAAAGATCACATCTTCACATGCTTACAAGGATTATTGTACTCAGTGTAAGGCTAGGATCATTTTTCATACATAAATTTTTTCTAGCTTTGTAACAATGCAATTTTTTTAAACCATTCAAGTAAATTCAACCCCAGGGCTGCTGCTTCCCAGCATTAAGACATGCACCCACCCCCTTACAGGATTCTCCAAACTTAGAAAACAAAGTCCCAATTATCAGAAGAGCCAAGGGCCGACAATAAGTAAGAAAATTGGCTCTTTCAAATTGATATGCTCAAGTGAGCCATTGTGAAGATTTTAAAAAAGCAATTAGACATAAAGTTAGGGAGCAAAATACAGTAAACAGCAACAGTATAGCTTCCTCCTCAGCTACACTAGAATGGACCTTGCTACGTACCCTAACCTTCACCTCATCTAAAACTGAAGGTAAAATAAATGAGGCAAAATAAATATTGCTAGTTTCCAAGATGGCTGAGTATTCTCTAAACCAGAAACGTTTAGAAAGGAACTGTATTGCACCAAGTCAATCACAAGCACGTGTGCAGTTCACAGGCATTCAGTTTACCCTTGGGCCAAAGAGAACACTGCCGTCCAAGGATAGTCTGCACACACGGACTGTCGCAGAGTGGGCTGCAGGGAACCTGCTTTCAGGGTGAGGCAGGTATGAGAGACCTGCCATGAAAGAGACTCACAGGAAACCACATGAGGGTCATAAGCTGCCAGTATCCTGCTGCCAAGGCGTGTGCGGGGGAAGGATGGAGGATGTCTGAGGAAGTAACGAACAGCAGCACTGAAAGGCGCAGAGGTGGGGCCAACTACAGCACCTACGCTAGACACATGAGCTTTGGTCAGTGGAAGCGTGTGTTCAGAATGTAGCCCATCAAGATCATGTGCCAATACAAAGGACTTCCTGGCTGTCATTTTTCTCCTTTTCTTGTGTACAACAAGGTCAAAATACAATATGACAGTTCATGTGAAGGAAAAAGCTTGCTTGGCCCTAGTCTGACCTCAGGATAAGGCAAAATCCTCTGATACCTAAAGAAAGAAAACTGACCTTCATACAAAGATTGATCATTTTAAAACTATAAAAGTCAGAGTTCTATTCCAGAGGTCAAAACAAAGTACCACAGGCTACAATTCTTTCATCACTGATCCATCATGCCCTGGAGGTCAAGTGGGGAAACAGAAGGTGATTGGTTTCCCTCAGGAGCTTCACATCACTAAGGTAAGAAGTGACCACAAGGACACTATTCTTCCCTGTCCTATCGTTCAACATTTCCCAAATCAGTAACACAAGACACTGGACTGAGACCAAACACATCAAACCTCTAAAATCTGGCTTATTACATCAAAAGGCGATTTTCATACTAAAACTATTAGATAAAACCAGTTCTACGTAAAAAGCACGGACTAGACAGAAGATCGTCTACAGTCCTTATCTATCCATAATTCAGCCACGGGTACTGAAGCACTGGCAGAGCAGAACCTTTACAACCACTCTAGCTTAGAAGCAGACAACAAATTCCTTTCAATGGGTTCTCATTTTTTCTTCACATCCCATGCTATAACTTTTTTACCTAGCACCATCATAATAAAATGTTACCTTTCAAAGTGCTCTCTAAAGCCCTACATTACAAAATTCCTAAACACGAATCACTACTCAAATCAGCAGTTACACAGACACGGGGTAACTAAAACGGCACGAGGTAAATCCATCATTACAGTAGAGTGGAACTTCACTGAGCCTGGCTGACAGCGGCCAGACACCCCAAGTTATCAGAGGACCCAGAAAACCTGTCTGCTTCCGTTCGTCAAATTCAAGTGAATTGTATTTGCTTTTAAAAGTAATCTGCCCCCCAAAACAAAAGCCACATCTATTTCTGGCTGGGTATATCACACACAACATGCAAAGAAAATCACCACCTACTACCTACTATTTGCATAGCACTCGAGCTGCCTGATCACAATTGCGACATAAAAAAGGTAGATTTCCACATTGATATGTACAAATAAGAAATACAAGTACAGTCAGTTGTAAAGTAACACAGATGAGGGAATACTGTGCTAGCTCGTCTGAGTCCAATCTCCAAATGAGAACAGAGTGCAACATGCAAAGGAGCCTCTAGTGAATACTGCAGACCGGAAGCAGGACTAGACAGGGCACTGACAGGGAGGAGCTACAAAAGGCAAAGCAAAACCACGTGCTAGCAGCATCTCTAGAGAAGGACTAAAGTCACAATCATGTTCTTTTTATACAGTAATTCCAGCTATGACGAGTTGAACATGCAACTGTAAAGTGATAAACACAGCTTGTGGTGCAGGGAGGAAAACAAAACACTCTTTATAGAGAGGCCTATCAGGTTAAACATTTCAACATTTCTCACAAAATATTTAGAATCTGTCAGTGCATTAGTGTTAAAGTGGCATTAAAAACTTCTGCAGTTTTAACAGATGCAGATTATTTCCAAAATGCATAGCATCTACATTCCCTTCGAGTAGGCACCATGATATTTACAGCAGTGCTAGAGTTCTTGATGGAAACAGCCGTCTCACTGGACTTCCTACTATTTCTTAAACAGCTACTGTATTCTATCTCAAATTCAACAAATACTCACCAAAAAATTCAAAAATATACCCTATGGATATTAAAAGAACTATATACAACCATTCTAAGACACAGGTTAATAGGCTGCCTCGTGTGTAATAGTAAAGAGAAGACGTTATTCAAGTTTGACAGATACTGAGATGAAAGGCCTTTGGGTTGGAAGCATATTAAAAGACAACAGTGTTTTAGGCTGAGGATTGTTTGAGCCCAGTTTATGACTAAGGCATTGCATAATAAAATATACATTTCTATTTGGTGCAATGTTATGTTTTGGAATCTATAGTGTACTGAATGCTTTATTTTCTTGTCACTTTAGTAAACACTAAAAAGCACACATTTCCAACGTTTTAAATCAAACTTACACAAGGAAAAAAAAATCAAACACTGTCTATGTTTTATATTGAGCTGTTTATAAAAAAATACTTAAAAGTCATGTTTACTTCTTATGGGGGCAGTAACCCAATAAACAGATTCTGAGTAAGAAAAAACCACAATGCCAAAAATTCATCTGCCCCTTAAACTTATGTCCAAAGTCTCATCAGAATAGGAAATTAAGGGGAAAAGGGGAGGGGAGGAGATAGTTCCAATTTGGGTTTTTATTATAATGATTTTAAAGCCTTCAGAAATATTCCACCTAAGAAAAGGCTAGAGCTCTACAGTACGAGCGACAACCAGCCATTAAGTGTGTTGTCCCCTGTGGCCATCTCCCATCCCTGACCTCCTCCTATCTCCCCTGTAAGGGCGTCCTCTAACATGTCGATGGTACTGATAACCTTCATCCCGGCTTCTGTTAGGCTGCCCTTTCCAGGACTCCTCGCCTCTCACATGTTGATAGCCACCTCTACCAGAAGAGCCCCAATCACTTTTGTACTTCCTGCTTCCATAAGTTTGATTATAAAACTGCTTGGATCTGCCACTTCTCAAAATATTAGACACTTCGTTCTCATCTTCTGAACTCTCTTCTTTTGGTCTTTGCAATCTATCCACAGAGTTGGCCCCAGAGCTGAGCACATCGGCAGCAGTCTTGGGGTCTTTGACTTTCTCTGGTTTTTCTTTCAGACTTTGAATGGTCCTCTTAGGCTCAGGTTCAGCAGACACAGCCTCTCTCTCTCGGTTTAGAATCTGAGTAGGGGGGTGAGCCTTTCCCTCCACTCCAGAAGAACCTGAAGACAAGTCTATGTCTGCCTTCCGCGTCTGGGACGACTGCTCCACCCGGCCTTCATGCTTGCTGCTCACACTTGCTTCAGAGAGAGAATGTGCGCCTTCAACTCTGGCTTCTGGGAACTCGTCTACTGCTGAGACAGAATCGCACTCTTTAGACAGATCTAGATTTTCCAAAGGCAAATCCAACTCTCCTTTATCATCAGGGGGCAGGACAATATTTTGCCTCATTACAGGATTTTCCACAAATCCCTGAAAAGGATACCCATACCAAACATGAGGGAAGAAAGGAGGTGCAATGGGAACAGGACCTAAGAATGGATTAGGCCCAAAGGACTGCTGTGGGTACATGTTCTTGCCGCTAAGTGACTCTTCATACTCAGCGTGAAGAAGCTGCCCTGGGCTCTCAGACTCCAGTTCAGGTTGGTAAGACAACTGTCCATGACCTTCAGACACCTGAGATGGAGGGATAACCAGAGGGGAAGAAAACGCAGGTGGTCCGATCTCTGCCTGTGGCATCTGGCCATTAACACTGGCCTCAGGGTGCATAGAGTAGTGGGCGTCAGCACAGGGGCAGTCACTTTCACTCTGAGCAGGAGGGGCTTCTTGGAACCAAGTACTCTGAGGATACACAGGAACAGGGACCTTTGGGTACACCCTGCAGGCTGCCATGTATGCCTGGTGCAGAGGATACAGGTAAGAGTGTGGGGCCCACATAGGGCAACTATATGCCTGAAAGACAACAACAAAAACAGCAGGACAAACAGAAACACGAGAGGTTAAAAAGCCATCTTTCTGAAAAGTATTTAGCTTAAGCTAAGTCTCTCATGCACATAAAAACATAAAACACACACAGGACCACAGTGGTGACCAACTGTTCCCTGGTCCTGGCCTGATGCAGATTACAAGGAAGAAGCATCATCTCAGCCTCTCAGTTTAGCTAGAGCCACTCACTAGCCTGCCACAAAATACTCAAGACAGTCTCCAACAAGGCTCATTAACTAGGAGTCCTCAAAGTGCTCTAATAGCCAAGGATTAACATTTCAGAACTCTTAACAAAGGATAAAAATGAGAAAGAAATGCTTTGAATACTTTCTTTGTTGGTATTCAATTAAAAAACAAAATTATGAAAAAATGTAACTAGCTGACAATATAATCCAGCATGACCTAGGTAAATGTAACCAAGTTCTAGATAGGTATCATTCAGTAAACCTTAAATTACCAATTAAGAGTTAAATACTTTAAATTTTACTATTTATAGTGATGAGGTTAACTTTGAAAAGATAAGATGCAAATACCTTTACACCAAGATTGAAGAAGAATCGAAGAATATTCTTATCTGAAAAAAAGAATAATTTTTCACTAAAATTATATAACCAAAGCTTTTCTTTCTGCCAACGTCAACTATTAAAGCTCTAAAAGACATTTTTCTGCTGTATGGTCTGTGCAGTAAAACACCGGGCTGTTACTACATGGTGCTTCCAGGTCTGCTGTACTTCCCTCCACATCAACATCTAAGTCCCTAAATAACTTAAATGTAGTTTATCTGATTAAAATTCAATCTGAGGGGTTGGGGATTTAGCTCAGCGGTAGAGCGCTTGCCTAGCGAGCGCAAGGCCCTGGGTTTGGTCCCCAACTCCGAAAAAAAAGAAAAAAAAAAATCAATCTGAGAAAAATTCAGATGAACATTGTACTTTTCATATATTCTATTGTGATTTCAAGAATTACAAAATGAAAACATAGGGAAAAATAGTTAAAATTACCATAACTCAAACCAGGTATTGGTAGTGCATACTTAAAACCGAGAACCCAGGAGACTGACGCAGAATATACGCTCACAGCCTGGACTAGAGAGAGACACTGCCTATAAAATAAATTAAAACTTGGACTGGATGGCCCAGTGGCTAAAAGCACTGTCCACTGCTCTTCCAGAAATCTTGAATTCAATTCCCAGCAACCAACCACATGGTGGCTCACAACCATCTGTAATGGGATCTGATGCCCTCTTCTGGTGTGTCTAAAGACAGCTACAGTGTGCTTATATATAAAAAATAAATCTTTATTTAAAATTAATTAAATCTTAGAAGTGATTTTAAAGCTGTCCAAAATTTTTTATGGAAAAGAAAAAACAAAAAAGCATGAGAGGCTTTGCTAAGCACAAAAGCTCATTTTCTACCAAGCTAAAACAGGCCTGAGCACTCAAATGACCTGATCATTTCCTCAGCTCACTGTTCCTCACTGAGCGCCTTCAATGGCTTTCTCACTAATTCTGGTATACTTGAGGGAAACAGCAGCTGGAGGCTGGAGAGGGCCTCACCTTTAGGCAGGTCCTCGCCGGTCTGACACAGTGAATAGGGTGGTGCAATGGCTCGATCTCCCTTCTCACTACAAGGAAACCCAGGATAGAGTGGGTCTTGATAGAGGCTCATTGTCTGAGGCAAAGGCATCAAGGGCTGGTTAACTGCCTGAATTGACACAGGAACCGGAGAGGGTGTTAAATGCGCTTGTGACACGGCAGCATCAGGTCCAGTGGTCTGTGTCACTGACAAAATGGGAATCTGAGCAGGGACACCTAAGAAAGACAAGGGAAGAAACAAAAGCTATAAAAAGATGTTATTTTCATCTAGAAATATCTGTAGTAAATTAACAGTACTGCACAGCATGTACACCTTGTACAGCAGTACACAGTAAGCAACCCTAAGTACTTTAGTAACGATCCAGGAAACAAGCAGAGTCCATGTCTTCTAAGCATAGTCCCCATAGAATGTCTAAAGCAAAGTCCTTACAGAGCCCGAAAGGAGTTGTGACAGTGTTGCCTACAGAGGAAACACAAACTGTGGCACCAGTCACTGTTGACCAAACACAACCAAAGAGAGCAATGTGACAACAGGGTAAGCGGCTCAAATATCACACCCCCATGATGACAGAAGCACCCCAATGACCGCCATGCACAGGACTTGGCCGCCTTCCAGAACCATCAGAAGTACTCAGTCTGCTGCAGTAGGGCTCCACTCAGGAACCTGAGACTTCTGATCTGAAGGCACTGTTGCTAACTGATTGGAAAATTTTCCAAATTTCTAACCTGTTGGTCCGAAAGTTGTGGGTTCACTTGGCCAGGCTGGCACAGTGGCTGGTAAAGAAGGCACCGCAGGAGTGAGATGAACTTCTGGAGAGACTAGGAGGGGGGCTGGATTTGACAAAGGTATATGTTCTGCTGGCTTCTTCAAGAATGGGAGGTTAAAAAAAAAGGAAGAAAAAAATCATTTTGCTTTGACACATTTTATTAATAAATTTATCTTGAGTGAAGTATGAAAGGCACTACTTTAAAACTAAGCATATAATTATTCACGTGAGTCTCAGCGCTCACTCACTAGCCAAGAATACGCACAACGCATTTCCTATTGACACATTTGCAGGAGTCACAGGCAGTTAGAGACGACGAGCTTTGAAGGCAAGTGGGAAAACAATCACTCACAGAAGTCCTTAGCTTCCTTTCTACTAAACCAGTCTGACACAAAACTTTAAAAATCACGCTTGGGTACATTCATTTTGCCAACAAGTCTGTAGAGGTAAGACCATTTAGACTGAGAACCAAAGTGTCTGCTAACACTCTCAAGTGTGTTCATTTACTTGGCAAACTACTGGTCCTTTTAAATGCACAGAGACTAATTCATTAGTGACAATGCACATAACTTCTAGAGATATTTTTAATGCTCTTTTTAATTTCCCAGTTGAACCAGCACAAAAATAAATAAAAGTTAGCAACTAAACTTAACTCAAATTAAGTCACAGGAATGGCTATAAAATGACATTCCAGAAAAGTTTACAACATTCTAGGATAAGCCAAAAAAAGAAAAAATTAATAAAATAAATTTAATAGCACCTACATTATGTCAGAAATAAATTCTGCCATTTACACACTGATGTTTTCACATACAGAATAAAGAAACCCTAAGACTAGACACACTATATACCAAGGCCAGTAAACTTACTTGTTCTACAGGAGATGGGCACTCTTTCTTTGACTTAGATGGTGATGAAACTCTTGTACATTTATCATCGCTGATCTTTGAAAGCAGGAAAAGTCACACTGATTAAGAGATCTGCATTTTGGATAGTTCTCTGAGAACCCCTCCTGCACATCCCTGTCACAGTACTGGGGAGCTCTTTTGGGGGGTAGGACTTCCAAGAGCATTAACAATCTCCTGTACAAACCTCACTCTCTATAAAGTACTCAAGATTAAACACTAAGATCCCACAGAGTGGCGAATGACTTCCATCCCAGCACTTGGAAGGCAGAGGCAAGCAGACCTCTGAGATAGAGGTCAGCCTGGTCTACAGAGCGAGTTCCAGGACAACATGAAAAACCCTGTTTTGCAACTATTAAGATAAGACATCCTGAGATAACCTGAGAAAGTAATGGGAAGTTAAAGACCCCAAGCTTCATCCTATTTCCATTTTCTTGTTTCATTAAATTATAAATATCTAAGTGCTTTCAATCTCATTCTCATTAGCAAATCTCTTCCTGCTATACTATCACAGCATTAAAGAACAAGAAGCAACTAACATTTAAAGCTTTTGGAACTGGTGAGATGGCTCAGCAGCTAAGGGGCCTGCCACCAAGCCTAGTGACTTGAGTTCAATCCCTGAGGGTCCCGTAGCAGGAGACAAAGTTGTTTTCTACTCTCCACATATACACCATGATGTGCACACACCCATGCATGCACCAAATAGGTGAGCAAAGGTTTTAAACATATCTAAAACCTTTACCTCCAGTGTGCTTGGCTCGGGTTTTTTATCCACGTGAGTATGGCCACGTAGAGAGTCTGCAAAAGATCAAGAATAAAAAAAGGCAGACTCAACCTTCAGATACACTTAAATACAGAAATACAAATATTGTCTTAGCTCACATGAATGTTTTTCTACACTGTCAAATATATGACACCTGATGAACAATTTTAAATCTTTTGCCAATACACAAATCCTTTCTTATATCCATAGTAGATACAATACACTAGCTGATATCTCAAACTTTGTATATACCCAATCTTATACTAATTTTTCCCTGTATCTATAAAGTCAGCAGAAACTACTACTGTAGTAAAACAGAATCCCAATATTCTGTAACAGAAGTTACATGAATGTAACCTCTTGCAATGACCTCACCCTTCCACCTTTTCATCTAAAGAGAGTACTCTAGGACTTCTCTTTGACCGACTCACACTGCCAGCATCTCTACTCTGCACTATGGAAGCATTACAAGAACACAAGCACTGCCACACCCACTCAGAGATATTCAAGGTGGCTACTGAGAGACCAGTGGGCAGCAGCGTATTCAGTGTGGAAACAGCGGCCATGCGCCAGTGTACAGGAAGCAGTGGAGCACGACCATCCTCCTGATACGCAGAGCAGCAGGCAGGTGGACTCCTAGCAGGTACTTCTGTACTTTCCATTTATTACTTCCTGTCATCCTTCACTTGACTACATAAAGCTGCAGAAATGCTGTACATGACTAAACAGTAGGAGGTGTATCTTCAGTGCTAAAGCAGTGTACCTTTGTCCTTCCGTTCCTCTGCATCTACTCTCCGCATGCTTCCTTTCCTGTCCCTCGCATGTGAAGACTTCCTTGGGACGCACGCGTTGCTATTCTGAGGTGACTGACTGACTGATGAACTCTTTAAAATAAAATCACACTTGGTATTAAGATTTTATAAATATACAAGCTCTACAAAAATTAACATTCATACTTCTAATCAAAACTCTCCAAGTTCATAGCCTTATAATTTTATACCTTAGACTCTACCTGATAGGTAATTATGGCTATCATCTAAAGTCCACATTCAATTATATGTTCTATATTAATAGTCTACTATGAAATTAAGTATCAAATAATCAGACATTTGGGCTAAATTAATACTTCATTTATCACTTTCAAGAGATCACACTGACCAAGCTAATATCTTGAAATTGATATAGTCACGAGTAAGCCGCCTGAGCTCTGAACACACATAGTATTGGTAAACAACAAACGGCGCCAAACACAGGATGGGTTTTCAGGATGAATGACCCCAAAGGTTCTAGACTCCCACTACTGCACTCTTCATGAATCACACAGAAGGAAAAATGCTTAGTCTTCTACTCTAGTTTCTAGTAAACAAACCTAGGCCACCATCAAAGCCAACAGCAGATCAATGGAAATCTGTAATGTGAGTAGGAAACCCAGTGGCACTGCTTTACACATTCGGCAGAGAAAAACAAAGTACTAACGTCAGCTTCTTTAAGCAAAGCTACGTGAAGACAAATGAAAATTCGTGAGGGAGCACTGAGCACGGACTGTACTTGACTTGGGGACCTTTTGCATCCCTCCCTAAGCTCCAGACTGAACTACTCATAAGCTTCAAACTGAGCCAGCTTCTCTTTCAGAAAAGAGAAAAGTGACCGGGTGCAGTTTTGTCTTGCCTGTGGCACAGTGGGCTTCAACAGCACTCCACCTTGCTTCAGTCAGTGTTACCACCGTATACTATCTGCCAAGACTTAAGAGCCCTCACCTACATGACAAGAGTTCTCCTTTCTGATCATATCCCCAAAAAGTAAAAAACAACAACAGATGGGGGGATTAGTCCTCTCATCAGAGAAGTATCCGGTACAGCCCAGGGAATGACACATGGAATAAGTTCCTTCTTGCTCAAAACAACACGGTGAGAACACTCAAGTGTAGTATGTTTAATATACAAGTGATCAAAGTTTCCTGAGTGTTCAGAAAACCTTGCAAATGGTCAACTGAGAGCCTCTGTCTGCAGGATTTCCTTGCAGATCACAAGTCAGTCTGAAAGGAAGCATTCAGGACTGTTAAGCGACCAAACCAACTCACCGGCTCACCTGTCAGCGGTTTTCTCAGTAGCATCTCTAGACAGGATCATGACACGCTCTGTCTGTGCTTCCTCCTGCCTTTTCATCTTGGCACACAATCTCACTATACTGCCAGGAAGGCCTTAAACTCACGGCTTCTCTTCCTTCTCAAGTGCAATGATAATGAGCACACATCACACACCAAAGTGGATGTAATACTGAAATATTTTCAGTTTAAAAATAGAAGTCCACCACTGGTAACTACAAAGTGCCTTAAGACTTCTAACCGTTAACCTTTATGATCTCCATATACGTACAGAAAGAGCCGGAAAAGCCTGTTCATCCCGGTTCTGAATCTCATAGAGTAGCCGAGACTCTTCAATAGCTTGCTTCTCTCTGCGTTCTTCTGGCGAGAGGCCAAAATAGTAAGATTCACGACTCACATGATCAAAGTCCTCAGCTCTTTCACGATCAGGTTTTCTGTCAAAAAAAAAAAAAAAAAAAAAAAAACATTCTTTCAGGGAAAAAAGGCAAGTGTATGGAGAACAGACACACAATGATCTGTAAACAAGCTGCACCGTGACGCTTTGTCACTTAAGACCACAGGCAAACAGATAAACACAACATTGTAGGCTAGCTACTTCACAGAATGGCACAGAATAAATAAAGTATAAAATATAACCTACTTCATTCTACATGGTACAGAAATAACCAAATGTTTTCCTGAAAGCTGAAATATAAGCACTGTTCATACACTTTATAACACATTCCAATATTATCATAAAATTTACTCTCAGAATAAAGGAAAACATGAACCACGAAGTGACTCAAGGCTTGCCCCCCAGACCTCCCATGGGTGAAGGAGAGCAATGATTACTACAGTTCTCTTCTGATCTCCACATGTACATTGTGGTACACATGCAGCATGTACATGCACGCACACACGCACGCACGCACACACGCACGCACGCACGCACGCACGCACACACACACACACACACACACACACACACTCTCTCTCTCTCTCTCTCTCTCTCTCTCTCTCTTACGGAATTAGAATGTATAGAAAAAAGTTTAAGGAAGAGAATGCATGATGATGTTTTGTTCTAAGGGCAAGATGAGACAAAAACCATCCTCCTCCCTACTGACAGGAAAAGAGAAAGCAAAGGACTGCAAACGATGAGCTGAGCCAGGCTGGGTCATTGGCTGCCACTGTTGCCTCAATGCAGCTTTCGTCAAAGAAAGGTCACTAGAGACTCAGTAATTATTTGTGATGATTCTAACGTTTATATACAGCTTGCAGCCATTAAAAGCAGTATGAAGTGCTGGAGAGACAGCTCAGCAGTCAAGCTCTCTGGCTGGAGTGCAAAGGATGCAGGGTTTGGTTACTAATACCCACATAGCAGCTCACAATACATTAAGTCCAGTTTCAGGAGATCGGATAAACTCTCTTCTGACTGCCTCAGACACTAGGCACACACAAATACATACATATTTTGCACATATATACACACATTATGCATATATATGCAGATAAAACAAGCATTCTTAAAAAGAGCAGTATGGATAGCATTTCTATCGTTTTTATCTTCTGTATAAGAAATCAAAATTCAAATTCAAAGCTTAAGGAAAAAGTGTTGTCCAAATAAAATATACTCTTACTGGGAAGTACTAGAGTGCTATGGTGCCGCTGTGTTAATTCTGAGATAAATAAAGTCATTACTGTCCTCAGGTAGTCTCACTGAAACATTAAATCTAAAAGGACAAGTGACCCTCCTGAGCAGCTCTTCAACACCAGTAGGGTTAAAGACTCTAAAGAGCACTGTTGGGCAAATTCTCAGGCAACTAAAAACGTCTAACCGACCAGCTGAGGAGCCACCAAGTAGACAGGATGGCCCCTTCTTTCCAAGCTGTCACTGTCATTGCCCAGTGGGCCTGAGAACAAATGGTCGTGGACACAGAGGTGGAGTTTATGCATGAGCTCAACAATATGAACTGCTGCTCACCAAGGCTCACATCTCCTAAGAGCAGAGCCCAACACTGAGCACATTTCCCAGGATCACCAGCAACCTCCTGGAAGGTTGGCAGCACTGAACCACTTTCCCTGTGGAAAGGACAACTCTATCCTTACTGAAGTAGATACTTACTCTGTTATACATGTGCCTTTCCTGCACATAATGTTTCTGACAAAACCACCATCCAGGGACTTAAGAGAACGCCTCACCTCTATGCTTCATGATACTAATCATGGTATTCCAACAGTACTGTTTCTGACCTTAGAGTGTGATAACGGGTCCATAACTATGAAATCCACTTTCTTACCATGTTCCCCACCATCATGAAGCTGCTAGCTTGATGGAAAAGTGCCAATGAGGTGACAGCAGCCCAGGGCCTGAGGCAGGTTCTCCAGAGGCACCACATGCATCTAATATAGTTTCTCCCATAGCCAAGAACCACTAGTCAAGAAATCAAGGGGTGCAAAAGGGATAGTTCCACTCACTATCCCCATATTAACCGACCCACTAGGGAACTGTTTGCTTCCTGTTCTCATCACCTTAAGTTCTGATGGACAAAAAATTTTGCTTCCAGAGAGGTTTAGCACTCTTACCAGGAGAAACAACAAACTTCCATTGAACTGGAAGCTCAGACTTCCTTTGGCTACTTTGGGCTTCTAAAACCATTAAACCAACAGGCTAAAATAGGAATAACCAATTTTAGGAGTGGTGGTTTGTACAGATTACCACAGGGAAACTGGATTGCTTCTCCACCATGCAGATAAAGATTATGTCTGGAGTGCAGATCCTTTAGGCCATCTCTTGGTGCAATTATGTCCTGTGATTAAAGTTAGCCTAATCCAAGCAGTATGACAAAGGACACAAACACATCAGGAGCGAGGACCGGATGAGGTGCTGCTGGAAGGTAGAGGAAATACAGAAAGGGTAAGAGAGAAAAGGAGGTAGAAATATCAGCTGAGGCCCCACGACCAGATGCAGAAACAAGGATTATGCCTGACATGAATAGTTTCTGTGATATTTTGTGTTTGTACAGGTGTTACGTTTTCTTTCCTTGATTTCTTTATTACATGTCATTAAGAGATGACAGGGGTTTTAGGTTTGAGACAGAATACTATCCCAAGGCATATTGCCATTTATTCTAAATTTATAATTCACTTGGTTCTGAGTGATAACTACAATGATGACCTGTTTGAATGTTTAATGCACTTGACACTGTACATAAAATACTTACATCCTGTTAATGCAATTATGACCTGATAACTGATTTCAGTTGGAAATTAAACATGACTAAGGTGATATGATTGTGTATCAACTTGAAAAGGGGTAGGTTTTTTGAATATTCTTGGTTGTCAATTAGACAATACATTAAATTAACTAAAACCGAATGGCTAGGCACACCTATGAGGGATTTTTCTTAATAAAATCTTGTGGTTTGGTTGGTTAGGCTTTACAACACAGGGTTTCTGTGTAGTCCTGTCTGATTTAGAACTCTGATTTAGAACTAGCTCTGTAGACAAGGCTGGCATGGGAGCTCGAAAGGCTGGGACTAAAGGCATGTGCCAGAACGACCCAGTCTTAAATCTTACAAAGTGCAAAGACCTACTTGTAGCCTAGATCTTTGAGACAGAAGGATCAGAAGGATACACCTTTAATCCAGATCTTTTGATGTGGGAAGACTAAGATGGGCCACACCTTCTGCTATCAGCCTATTATAAAGGCTGCGAGAGGAAGTGAGCTTGTTCTTTGCCTTTTTGCTGTCACTCTCACTGGAAAAAATCCTTTTTTTTTTTTTTTTTTTTTTTTTAAAAAACTGGTATTAAAGCCTACTTCTCTGGGATTCCTGGGTATGCTAAAGACCAGCTGAGAGACCCAACCTCATGAGAGACTGAACAACCAGAGCCTTGGACCTTCTGTTGGTAAATAGCCATTGTTGGATTTGATTGCCTATAGCCTATAAGCCACTCTTGACTTACTGATAGGCAGGCAGGCAGGCAGGCAGGCAGGCAGGCCAGCCGGCCTGACTGACTGACTCAAAGTTAAACCCCATCTCTGGTGCTTTCTCCAGAGGAGTGGTATCACTAAAGAAGATAGAAAGAAGACCACATAAATGTATCATACCCAGCACTATCACTGCTCCTTTTTTCCAAAACAACTGAAAAATTGATGTGTTACATATACACAGACAGGATGAACTCTATCAGGCTCATGACAATGAGGTAATTATATAAAATGCTAAACACTGACTACACTGTTAAAATACTTTTTTGAAAGATTTTAATGTCTTATACCTAAATGTATATGAGCCACATTCATGCTCAGAGCCCACGAAGTCAGAAGAGGGCACAAGACTCCCTGGAGCAGAATTTATAGATGGTTATAAACTACCACATGGACAATGGGAATCAGTCTGGGTCTTCTGCAAAAGCAGCAATTGACTGCTGAGCCATCTTGGGCCCACATCAGCAGTTCCGCTATTAACTATTAATACAAACTGGAAAAAGCATACTAATCAGTGATTAACTTCAATTGCCAATCAATTCCTACACATTGACAACCAAACTTTTCACCTACCTTGGTACATGCCACCAAGTGTTTAATTAATAGAAGAGTCCAATAAGCTGGACAGTTGTCTGTCACAGTATTGTGCACATTAAACAAATGAGCGCTCTACCAATTCCTAAAAGGCTAGGTTCACATTCAACTCTAACAGGTTATCTAGCAGTCTGTATTTTATTTTTAAATGTTTAAGACTCTTCCTTGGGCTGGAGAGATGGCTCAGCCGTTAAAGGCTAGGCTCACAACCAAATATATAAGACTCTTCCTTATACAGTATAGAAAAAGTGCTTCATTACATGAAAAGATGATCATTTTCCACAGGAATGATTTTTAGGGTAATGTCCAAAGTAAACTCTACATTGAATAAGCTACCAAGTACAAAAGGAAAGAGGAGCCAGGTGTCAGCGTCCAAACAAAACCTTCAAGTGCAGCTAATGACAAGTAGCTGACATGTTGTAAGACTTCCATCTAAAGAGAAAGAACCTACCATGACCCAAACGTCACAGCACAGCAGAAAATTATCTTACACTTAAATAAGACTTAAACCTGAGAGTCACAAATTAACATCCTTGTTAGTTTTGTCTGCATGACACAAACTAGAATCATCAGGAAAGAGACTATCGATTGAGAAAATGCTTCCATAAGACTGGCGCCTATGGATGAATCTATCAAGCATTTTCTTGATCAAGTGATCATTCGGGAGGGCTCAGGGCCCAGTCTAAGGTGGCTGGTGTCACCCCTGGGCAGGTGATCCTGGGTCTATAGCAAAGCAGGCAAAGCAAGCCATGAGGAGCAAGGCAGTATGCAGCAGCCTTCATGGTCTCTCCCTCAGTTCCTACCTTCTGGTTCCTGCCCTGATCTGAGTTTCTGTCCTGACTTCTCTCAAGGATGGACAGTGGAAGTATGGGCTGAAATGAGTTCTTTCTTCTCCAAAGTTATAATGTTTTATCACAATAGTAGAAGTGCTAAGACAATTAGCATGAGACCATTGATGAGGAATTTAAACTTCCTGACTATATGGTTAGGAATTGTTAGTCACATTTACTTCCTGATATACTCTTCTAATTAGATAACCCTGAAAATGTTGTGATGATTTTGTACATTTCTACACATTTCACTTTTTCCACTGAACTTTATAGATTTGTTTTGTGTGTATGAGTTTTGCTTACATGTATTTCTAGGCACCACATGCAAGCCTGATGCCTGAGGAAGTTAGGTGGTGAGGCTCTGGAAATCAAACACAGGGCCTTTGCAAGAACAGCAAGTGTTCTATTTCACTGAGTAAGCACTCAAGCCAGTTTTATTTTTTTAATTCATTGCACTTTTTTTGTGCTTGTGCTCAGAGGACAAGTCAATTCTCTCCTTCCAACATGTGGGTCTTAATCTCCGCGAGTTCGAGGCCAGCTCAGAGTTCTTCAGAGCTAGTTCCAGGACAGCTATGGCTATACAGAAACCCTGTCTTGAACCCTACCCTATCCCCACCCAAAAAAGTGTTAATACAAGTAAAAAAAGATATCGCTCGGAAAATACACACAAGATTACAGAGGGCTGGACAATCCTTTAGATATTTTTTGGGCTTGAAAGCTTAGAAGGGTCTTACCCAGGCTGGCCTGTCTGTTAAGAGCTGGGGTTACTTCAACAGTATAAACTACCTTCTTATCCTATATTTTCTAAATGAAACAAAAAGTAACATTAGCATCTTCTTAGCATCCATGAACCCTGCATCTAATCCCTAGGACTTCAGTAATAAGGGATTGGAATAATTAACACACTATGGATTGAACTCTCAGAAGAATGTGCTCAGGTACATAACTCCCAGAATGTGTGTATGTTTATTTACATCTGTTACGATGTATCCAAATAGATGAGACCAACAGGAATGAGGTAGGAACCCAACACAATCCAGCTGGTGGCTTTGAAAAATTGCACAAAGACACATATGGAAAACAAAATGAGTCACCTTTTAGTAAGGAACTCCAAACACAAAGGCAAAGCCAGGATGGAGCCAAGGAACAGATCTCACAGAAAGCCTTACAACAATGGGCACGACAATAAATCCCTCTGAACCATGTCTACCCTCTAGAACTGTCAGGGAATAAATTTCTATTATGTTAAGATGACTAATTTCTGGTATGCTATTGTAACAACTCTAAAAACTAACATAGCATGGCTAAATCAGCTTGAAGAGCCTCCCAACTGTCTTGAATTTACCTCTAATGGCAAGATAAAGAAAGGTATTTTCAAAAAAGGAGAATGTTCAAAAGCAAGAGAAAAGAATCTAAAGACAAGAACTTAGCCAACACAAAAGATCCTGGGGCACTTGGATGGGGAGGTACTAGTCCAGTAATTTAGTTGCCCAGGGGTCATGGCTAGAACTGACTAGACAGAACCCTCTACTTAATACTCCTCCTCTCAAGCCAGACATAGTGGCACATGCCAATATCTTACAACCCCAGCACTCAGAAAGCAGAGGCAGGAGGACTGCCAGCCTGGGCTACAAAGTATGTTCAAGACCTGTCAAGACTACAAAAGAGACATCACCCAAAAAAGTTCATCCTCTCAAAACCTACCAAAGGCTATATACTCTATCAGAAGAGCAGATTGGGGGTGGGGTGGGGTGGGGGAAATGATAGGTAACACAGAGATGGCCCTAGCATTCATCTACCTGAGTATTTAGAATGCTTATGATTATCCATTTGTGATCATCTATAGCAATGCCACCTACTACTAAGCAGAGCTAAACTGAATATCAAGGATGTTACCACCATCAAAACTTTCAGAACATAAGTCAAAACTAAGAGTTCAGACAGCTTTTTTGTTGCCAGTCCCAAAAAATATTTACTAGAATACAAAGAAAGTCTCAAAAATGACCTTTATCACTAAGAAATCTAGTATTACAGTAAAATATTAGAAATTTATCAAGAGATGGGTGAACTGAGAAACAGTTTAACAAAAATAGTACTAAAGATTGTTTGCTGCTCACACATAATCTTGGTTACTAACATTCCTAGCATGTACTGCTTTAACATGTAACATTTTTCGCATACTACTGATGGTCAAATTAATGAGCTGCATAAAAAGATAAATCTCCAGTGACCCTTGAATGGCCATCATGGCTAACATGTCTCTCTCTGTCCTTTCCTTGGTTTTGGTAGCTTTTCTTATTGTTATGCTTGCCTGTATTAGTTGGGCTAGCCATTCAAGCAGTACATTCAGTCATGGCCTCTACTACAACCACAATTTTTTCTTTCGTAATAAAGAAGGGAGCTATGCAGACACCACAGGTCCTTGTGATCCCACAGAAGCACTAAGGGTATGAGGAAGGTCAGCACACAGAACTGTCCTTCAAAGGGAGGGGTGTGCAATTTGTTATCCACTCAGAAAGACCAAACAGCGTCAATAAACAGTCTGGTGACCTTTGTGCTGTCTGTGTGGCTGAGACCAAATGAGATCCTCCCCAAAAACCTTACCTGAGCTTCTCAATATACAGAACCCATCTCTATGAACAAGGTCACAAGGGCTTTACAAAGCATTGATTTAGTGGCTTCTTTATGTATCAGCAGGAAAATGTTTAACAATTACTTAAATATATCTAGAATAAGTCACTTGGGGTCAGACTCTCAAAGTTTGAAACAATACCAGCTACCGAGTCATATTTAACCAAACTACTACCTTCTTGCCTCCTGCAGATTATTATTCTGCTCTCCATAATGGTTAAAATACCCTGACAGAACTACCATAAAGTGTGCCATCACCTGGAACAAAATATTCAGAAATAAAGACTTATTCCTCTATAGTATTAGTCTGTACTGTTGGAAAACTCTGTCAACACTTCTTTTCAACACTACATTATAAACAAGATGACCAAGAACCTGTAACCAAGAAAGGAATGTAATGGAGGAGGAACACACAGCAATGTAGCTCACGACTTCTGTATCTCTTCAATTCAGGAAGGTTACCTTGTGATCTGTGATGGCACCCGACTTAGATTCTTATGCTCACTGGAGGATTTCTGAGACTGGGGCCCCGTAGAATGACTGGAGAGCGCGTGCTGCCTTACACCCGCTGGAGGATGCTGCAGGCGAGGAGGTAGTGCAGACGGGGCTTTGATTGGCTTGTTTAGATTCTTTGGCCCTCTGTAATCCGTATCTGTGGAAAAAGAAAAAGACCTCACAGTTTCCCTGACATAAACAACTCCAAAAACTACCATCATAACCCTAAAGAAAGCTTTGATGTGAACTTACCTGAATGGAAATTTTGCCCAGAATTAGGTTTTTTCATCTTCTTTCCGGACACCGTGTTCCAGCTTTCTGGGGGAGGTGGCTTGAGGTTCTTCGGTGTTTGCCTTCAAAAGAAACAAAAATGTGTGTTAATAATTTCACACGATCTCCATAAGAACTAAAATACAAATGGAGAGGCAGACGGTTCAACAGTTAAGAGCACTGGCTACTCCTCTAAGGGACCTGATCTAATTCTCAGCACCACACAGTGGCTCACAACCACCTTAACTCCAGTGCCAGAGGATCTAATGTTCTGGCCTCCTCAGGCATGATACACGCATGCACTGTAACATGCAGCCAAAACACTCATACACACCAAGTAAGCGAATCTAAAAGGATCACTTTAAAAGAACATTAAAACTAATACCTTACATAGACACTCTGCTGTCAACTTACACAACATTTGCCAATTTAAACCAGGCATGCTAACATACACTTCTTATCTCTTGAGTTCAGAGGCCAGCCTGATCTATAGAGAAATTTTGTCTCAAAACACACACACACACACACACACACACACACACACGAGAAACAGAGAGAGAGAGAGAGAGAGAGACAGAGACAGAGAGATGGGGGGAGTGGGCAAAAAGAAGTGCTAATTTTAATTCATTTTTCCCGAGACATACCCTTGGCCAGCCTAAAAGTCGCTATGTATAACAGACTAGATCCTCCTGCCCCTGTATCCCAAGTACTAGGACTAAAGACACATATCACCACACCTTACATTAAAAATAAGTCAGAAAAACTAGATATAGATGTCATTCAATGAAGACTTCCTTATTAACATGGCCAAGGCACTGGGTTCAATCCCCAGCACCGTTAAAAAAAACAACAAATTTTAAATAAAACATTAGAACTGAAGTGTAACCAGCATTTAGCGATCCAAACATCTCTCAAATTTTATAACTTTAAAAATAGAATAAGGGGTTGGGGGTTTAGCTCAGTGGTAGAGCGCTTGCCTAGCAAGCACAAGGCCCTGGGTTTGGTCCCCAGCTCCGAAAAAAAAGAGGAAAAAAAAAAAGAATAAGAAAATTAAATAAAAATTAAGCAAAAAACTAAGTAAATAATGAACAATTGCTCTTCTGCTATCCTCCTAATGGCACCATAGTTAAGGCAACTAGATAGAGCCTTATAGTGTTAAGAGACACTTGAGGGGCTGGGGATTTAGCTCAGTGGTAGAGCGCTTACCTAGGAAGCGCAAGGCCCTGGGTTCGGTCCCCAGCTCCGAAAAAAAGAACCAAAAAAAAAAAAAAGAGACACTTGAAAACATCACAGGATAGGATAGGATCATACAGTATAGTATAATAGCCAGACTTGACATAAAACATTTAATTTTTTTTCTATTAAAGGACATGGTGAAAGCCAGGCAGAGTGGCACATGAAATGCTGCTTCAAAACAACATGACAAAAAAAAAAGTTGATTAAAATTAAGGGCCAGGTGTGGTGGCACATGCCTGTAATCCCAGCACCCTGGAGGGAGAGGTAAAAGGATCTGAGTCTGAGACCAGCCTGGACTATATAGTGAGTTCCAGGACAGTAGGGCTACCAAGAGAAACCCTGTATCAAAAACAAGAAAATTTAAAATAAAAAATAAAACAAACAAATAATATAAAATATAGAGAAGAAATTATTTGTTGCTAAAAATGGGTGTTGGTTATATTGGAACTCACCGCACTACACATCTTACAGTCACATACATTTAAATTTATTTTCTTAGTAAAGGTCAAGGTGTGATTTACTACATTTTCCTCTAGTGAATTTCCTCCAGTAACTCAAACAAAAGCTGCATTAAAATGGCACAGCAATAAGTCAGTAATATTTTCTAAACTACACGACAGTACTGACATTTTTTTTAAAGGTCTCACTATGTAGCCTAGTTCGTCTGGAACTCATTCTGTAGACCAGGTTGGCCTCAGAAATCTATCTGACTCTGCCTCCTACATGCTGCTGTCTGAGGCGTCCACCATCACACCAGACACTGACAGGTTACTGATTGCAGGTAACTCAGCACTAAGAAAACAAAGAATTACAGTGCCTGTTCTCCCAAATCCCCATTTAATAATCGCATCAATTCCGAAGTGCTCCTGGGAAGAATATATTTTAAACTGTAGGCATTAAAACTAACATTTTGTAAAATATACCAGAGCAAGCAAAACATTTGATTTAAATTCAAAATATTTTTATTTGTCTAGGAGAGAGAGAGTGTGTGTGTGTGTTACAAGTGCTGCCTGTGATATGCTTATGTGTATGTGCTCCTACCAAGAATTTTCAGTTCCATTCTCTCAATGAACCTGAAACTCTTTTTACATAGGGTAGGTGAGCACCTGGGATCCACCTACTTCTGATCGCCAACACCAGTGTGACCAGACACACAGCCTTGCCTGTTTTTATGTAGATGTTAAAATTCTGGTCCTGTACTTTTGTCATAGGGGAGGGAGAGACTGAGATGGGGGTCTATGTACCCCTGGCTGTCCTAGACTTCTATGTAGACCATGAACAAGTCAAGTGCCCTCTTGGAATACAATGCCCAGCAGGTGACAATGGCTCACCCTTAATTCCAGCACTCAGGAGGCAGAGTCAGGTGATCTCTTTGAGTTGGAGACCAGCCTAGTCTACAAATAGAATACCAGGACAGTCAGAGCTACACAAAGAAACCTGTTCTCAAAAAAAAACAAAAACAAAAGCAAAATAGATGGATGGATCTATCAGTTCCTTTGCAAGGCAATTCCACAACCCCTCATGATTTTTCTAACGTCTAACCAATTAAACTTTTATATACAGGATGTCTTTTATTGAATTTCTTAATACATAGGCATTTAGAAGTATTCACATTTGTAAGAGGTTAAATCTAAGAGGTAACAAACACCTTAACTAAAAGAATACATACTTTTTCCCCAGTTCTTCAGACAAAACCGGTCCATTCTCAGAGTGAACCCCATGAATGTCTGCATTAGATAACTTCCCATTATGATCCAATCTAACCTGCTGAACACCAGAGAGAGACATCAGACACCTGGTTAATGTAAACATTTATCAGAAAAAAAAACAAAAAATGAGTACAAGAGCTTCAATAGAATCTGTATCCCTAAGGCACCATACCTCTCTACCTAAAAGACTGTTTCTTTTGTCAAATTTACTGTTATAAATATGTCAAGAAGCAGGAGCAGAACCCACCGAACTGTAAGGAACACATACACCAGCGGCTGTCAACCCCTCCTGGCCTCCAAGCCTGGCTTGTCTACTGCTAGCAACAACCTTGGACAATTCACTTACCTTGTTTGCTCACACACAAATTGGAGCTAACACAGAAAATAATGTAAGAGGAAGTTACTGGAGATGCAATGGAGATATACATCATACAGGGGACAGCAGTCCACAGAGCAGCCACTTTACAGATGAGTGAACTATTATTACTATCATCTTTGTTTTTATACTAAAAAGGTGTAATGTAACTTTTGCTCCTTAAAAAGGGATGCTTCTGCTGTTTCTTACCAACCCCATTAATAATAATAGCTAACTGAATAGTGTGGACATGGATGTCTTGAAGTTTCTTCTAGGCAAACCGCACACAATAACCCTGTGCACTGGCCAATGGCTGCCAACAGGTAAGATAGCACAGTAAACACAGCTCTGCTCTACACAGACTCCCTTTTTCCAAGCGTTAGCAGAGTCCTGAGCAGAAATTTCATTCCTCATTAACCACTTTCAAAAAAGATTTTTAAAGGGTAATGTCTTAAATGTTTCTTCTGCCACCTGTGGAGTAGCAGATGCCAGAAGAGGGCACCAAATCCCTGGGAGCTGGAACACAGTTGTAAGCTTCCTGACATGAGTGCTAGGAACCAACTCAAGATTCCCTGAAAGAGCAAAAGGATTCTGCTGAGTATCTTGCCAGCCATTTTCTGTTTTGCTGTTTTTGAGACAGTGTCTCACTGTATAGTCCTGGAACTATGTAGACCAGACTGGCCATGAACTCACAAAAACCCACTTGCCTATCTCCCCAAGTGCTGAGATTAAAGGTATACACCACCATATCCAGCCTCACTGGCCTTTTTTTATACAGCTATTCCTACCAAAAACTATAAAGTATATCCTACATACTTGAGTAAACAAGTCATCTGTGTATCATTCCAGTTGCTTAAGATTTCAAGTAAACTATATTCAAATAAAAGGGACAAAGGCCCAGAATTCAGGAGGCAGAGGCAGGCGGATCTGTCTAACTTCCCGGCCAGTCTGGTCTATATAATTCCAGCCAGCCAGGACTAAAAAGTGAGACACTGTCTCAAAAACAAGTAACATCAAAACTGTGGCTTTACAAATGTATGAATTTCAACATTAAGATTATTCTACATTTTACTTGTATGTATTTAGAGTAAAATATATTTATAATGTATTTAGGATAAATGAATTCTGAAATCCAAGTTATAACTACAGTCAAACTTTAGTTAGCTATTCCTTTGGAGAGTATCAGAAAGTAAGAGTCAATTCAAGTCACACTCTCATTTGGTAGATATCACTTACATGGCATCTCTCTCCTCCTTCATATTGTAAGCCAGCAGCAATGGAATAATCACGTTTTTGTTGAGCTGTTAGTTTAAAAACAGTTCATTAAAACATATTGTGAATTTCATTATTAAAGTGCTACAAGGCAATTTTACAGAAGACTTAGTTTAACTCACCTTGCTTAGACTTCAACCAAATTTCATACTCCACATTTCTATAGACTGCTGGGCTGAGGGACTTAAGAACCTTTCTGGACAAAGGAAGGTCAGCTGAGTTCCCATGGTTCTTAGGGTTCTAAATAAACAATGTCAGAAGTCCAATTAACACAAAAATGCTTTTAAAACAGTTTCAAATATGCATAAAAGCAAAACAAAAAAAAACTTAAAAATAAAGCAGGAAGTGGCAAATCAACTTCATACCAGCAAAGCAACCCTTACTATTAGAAATGACGATCCCAAAAAAAAAAAAAAAAAAAAAAAATCATAGTTTCTTTACATATAAAAGTTAAAAGTATTAAATTAAAAATACCTCACTGCCTGAGGACTTAAATCCATTCACATCAGTAGCAGCAGTGCTTTTACTCCTATAAAGGAACAGAACCATAATTAGAAAATGAAAATTTGCATGTTTTAAACTTAACTACAATTACATGCCAAAAACATGAGGCTGCAATAAACTCAAGTTTTACAATGTTACATATACATATCAGACTTAATACTAGTAATTCTTACTGACTTAGTAAACAAAAAACAGAAATGGTGGTGGCAGGTTGCAGTATTTGAATGGATGAAGTAACAATTTACAAAAGACTCAACCTAAAATTTAATAAGTATTACAAAGCTTTTAAAAAAAACTGGTACAATCAAATTATAACATTTACAATAAAAAAGCCAAATACCCCAATTGTAAAAATGTCAAGTCATAACCAACCTTTTTGTAAAAAACACTTCCTAATCTTCAGTACAATCAGTCAAAAGCCATCACCACCCACTTTTCAATCATCGATGCTACAAATACGGTGCCTGCTATGTGCTGCACACTGCGTATTAGTAGGCTGCTCGGGTCTAAGCAGTGAGACAAAACTGCCGTAGAATCTAGTGAGGTAAAGGCAAACTAGCTGGGTAACCAACTCAGTAAGAACAAAGTCCTATGAAAAGAAGAGGGAGCAGGCACAGCAGCATAAAGCGGTGGGAAGGCCTCGCTGAGGTGCCTCTGAATAAGAGAAAGGTAACAAGACAGTACCTCAGATCCAGTATTCCAAGCAAAGTTAGAACAAGAAGACCATATGGTGGCCAAAAGGCTGATGAGACTCAAGATGAATGAAGTTCTACTTAGCTCCTAGAGGATTTATCCTACAATTCCTCTTTAAGAAATCCACCTCTATGTTTCAAACTAACCTCCAAATATACACTAAAGAGAGCAAGAACTTGGAGTCTAGACTGAGAAAAAAAAAAAAAAACACTCATCATTCCAAGTATACTTCAAAACCCACCAATATGAATGTGAAGATAATCCAAGAACATAGTATACATCTTCCCTCCTAATCACTACACTAACCTGATCTACCCTTGACAAAGTCATATACAGTGTTTGTCCTCTGTTAAAACTGTGATGTGACAAATAAAAAAGGGCTTATTTTCTTTTTTCACCCCCTTCCTTCTAATACAGAAGACTCAGATTCTGGACCTCCCATATGCTAAGCAAGTACTCAATCTTTGGGCTACATAAATCCAGCTAACGCATTTTATTATGGTAAAAAGGTAAGCTACATTTCAAAGGCAGTGTGAAAGGGAAAGCAAGCACACAGGTCCTACTCCTCTTCCCAGGTGAGATTCTCCAGCTTACCAGTCCTGTGTCCAGGGTCATACCCTGGATTTGTTTCTATAACATGACAAACGTCTACAGCACTCAAAAGACCAGTTTAAAGGCCCTCCCACTCTAAAGTGTGGGTAGCAAGTTAAAATAAGTTGGCCCCCTCACATCTGGCTCAGGTTATGTGTCTGTAACAAAGAGAGGCAATTTCTATTTGTGCATAATTAATCAACATATGTTATAACAAAATTCACAACATCAAACACTGTTCAAGCATAAATAATATCTTCAGCCCAAATCAGAAGATTTTAATTCAACAAATTCCTAGAAAGCAAGCATGATAAAATGCACCTATAACTGTAAACATTTGGGAGGGGAAGACAATCAGATAACCAGGAGAGAAAGTCATTCTTAGCTACAGTGAAACCCAGGAATATCTAAGATCCTGCCTCAGAAAAAAAAAGGGAGGGAAGGGGGAGCACAGAAATGGTCCAGGAGTTTAAGATCCCATACTGCTCTTGCAGAAAATCCAAGCTCAGTTCCCAGAACCTACTTAGGAGGCTGACAACAACCCCTAACTCTAGCAGCAAGGAACATCCTATCTGGGCCTCAAACTGTCTACCCTCATTCACAAATAAATTCATAATTTAAATATTTCTCTCAAAAAACCCTAAAAAAAAAAAAAACAAGCATGGATCTACTAGAGGGTGCAGCCCAGTAGTACGGTGCTTTGCCTAGCATGCATACAACTCTGAATTTGCTCTCCACCGTAGAAAACAGGAGGAGAGGTCCTGCACTTCAACAGTCACACATACACTTAAAACAATTCCTCCTAAGAACTAAAACCCAAGCAGAGCCATGTTCTCATATGAGAATATACTTTCAACTTCAACAGGAATGTAACAGAGGATGCTCATCAACACTAAACTTAATGTTGATAACTAATGTCATATACAAGCTTAACGTCAAAAATGAATGCGTAGTATAGAACGGAATGCATTTACTGGCGTGCTCTCAGGTACGTATCGTACTGTCTCTGTTGTCTACTGGGAAATACTGAAGTCCCTCAGTCCATGCTACAGAGGTGCAGGGGCTTCCTTCGAGAATTTCAATATGTCCCTAATCGATCTAGTTATCAAAAATCCAGACTAAAAACATGCTTGGGTGTCCAAAAGTATGCGTGCATATCCAGGGCTAAAAATCTTATCTGCCTAAACTACCTTAGTGACGCTAAAAGGTACATTACCTCACACAACCCCACGGTGAAGCACCCCTTATTCTAAGAGAGGGGGCAGAAGCAAAGGAAGGAAACTATAAAAAGGTCACAAAGATAAAAACAAATGTTCTTCATCACTGGCTAAGTAAACAAGTTAACTTTACATTTTTACAATGTACACACAGATCGAATCTATTCCACATGCTTATCAATTACACATATAAATGCTCAGAAACAACTCTGAAAGACAAAGCCATTATGGAAACTAAGTCAAATTCATGGCAGCAATAGAGAACCTCACCTCTCCTGCAGCCGCATATCAATGCTTGATGGATACACACCTTAACACATGAAAATGTTTCCTTGGGTGACACTAGAAAGATACTGTAGGACTAAAATGCATTCTTACTTGCAACTGTCATCCTCAGAATCTGATATTTCACTGTTGCTTTCATCAGCCACTTCAGAAGTTTCTAGTCCCATCATGATTTTACTGACGTCAGTTTTAAATACCTTCTCATACAGCAATTCATAAAGGAGAGCTGTAATTAAAGAGGCACAGTATGAAACGTTACAGGCATGTTTTGGAAACAGGAGAGATGTGACAGCAGCGCTCAGACTTCTGAAATGTTTAGTAGGTATACACAAACCCTTACAGCCAACAGCACCATTTAATCTGAAAGATACCTAGAAAGGAACAAGAGCCTTTGTCCGTGGAACATATAGTTCAACAAATCACTTAAGATTACTTCGTTTTTAAAATACAATGAAAGAGTATCAAATCTATGAAGCAACCATGTCAGGAAAAGTGAAAAGGCACTAATTAATTTTACAAACATTAAACTTTGCTGTGCTCTCACATTTAATCTCAGTACATGAAGTACTACTATTTTTAGTCTACCAGCTTTGTTGGTCACACAAGAGGGCTAACCCAAAGGTTTTGGGTAGAAAAAAAAAATTAAGCATTATTAAGTTTGCAGAAAAGAGAACTGCAGAACATCAGAGTATACTAGCTGACAAGGCAGAAGACTTGGATTTCTCACCTTAGTTCTCCCAGTAACTAGAACACAGATCAGTACTCACCAACTTTCTATAAATCACATGTATGTTCACCATAATCCAACTTCATGCTTTAACTTTACATAATGAGCCAAAAAGAGACTTAGAATATATACTCTTAGGGGCTTAAAGATGGCTCCACTGGTAAGTGCTTGGTGTGTAAACATTAAGGGTCTGAATCCCCAGTACTCATAGAGAAAAGCCAGGCATGGCACCAAGTGCTTATTTATTATCCTAGCACCTAGGAGGTGGAGACAGAAGGAGCTTTAGCAGTTGCTAGCCAGACAGTCTAGCTTTAAAAAGTGACCTCTAGCCAGGTTCAGTGAGCAATCCTCTCAAATATAAGCTTGGAGAGCTACCGAGGACATCCAATGTTGACCCCAAGATATACCACTTACTGTCTACCTCCAACATTTATACACACGCACACGTAACACAGAAAGGGGGAAGAAAAACAAAAATGAAGGCTGACCTCTGGCTTCCGTATGCATGTATATACCCACACATACAAACCTAATATGCACTCAGACAAAATACACTCTCAGTCATCTCTGAAGAAAAGAATATTTAGATTTGCTCAATTAAAAATGACTTCTGGCTGGAGAGATGGCTCACAAGAGCACCGACTGCTCTTCCAGAGGTCCTGAGTTCAATTCCCAGCAGCCACATGGTGGCTCACAACCATCTGTACTGGGATTGATGCCTTCTTCTGCTGTGTCTGAAGACATCGACAGAATACTCGAATGAATGAATGAATGCATGCATGAATGCTAAAAGCCAGGCAGTAGTGGCACACATTTTTTGTCCCAGCACTCAGGAGGCAGAGGAAAGTGGATCTCTGAGTTAGAGGCCAGTTTGGTCTACAGAGCAAGTTCCAGGATAGCCAGAGCTGTCTTGAAAAACTAAAAGGATTATTAAAAATAAATAAAAAATAGAGACAGGGAAAAATTTTATACTAAAACTCAAAAACAGGTGAACTGTAAAACTCATTACAATAAACTTCCTGAAACTAAGTGCGTTAAGAATTCATGCCCACGGGGTTGGGGATTTAGCTCAGTGGTAGAGCGCTTGGGCAAGTGCAAGGCCCTGGGTTCGGTCCCCAGCACTGAAAAAAAAAAAAAAAATTCATGCCCACAATCCTCTCACAGACCATGTATCTTCTCCCAGATGCCGAGGAACAGAGATCATCCCCAGGCACTATGGGGAAGGCAAGCTACAAAGGCTTACCTTTCCCAACGCTGCAATGTCCTGACTTTGACTAGATAGGAAAGGGGTAGACACAGCCCAAGACAGCTCGATATTCCCACCTCAAAAACACAGCTTACACTTTTAAAACATTTACTCCTCTTACTGACCACTTAAGATTAGATTAGATTAAAAAAGTCAAGTGTGGTGGTGCA
The DNA here is from genome assembly GCF_021556685.1 of Rattus norvegicus. Classification (NCBI taxonomy): domain Eukaryota; kingdom Metazoa; phylum Chordata; class Mammalia; order Rodentia; family Muridae; genus Rattus; species Rattus norvegicus. The sequence continues at coordinate 43,424,772 of NC_141552.1, forward strand.
TATCAGTACTTGGGCAGAGGCCAGTGGTTCTGAGTTCAAAGTCAGCCTGGGCATACAGAACGTTCCAGGACAGTCAAGGTTACATAAGTGAAAATGTTCCAAAAAGCAGAAAGGGAAAAAAAGAGAAAAGCAATTACATGTGCAACACTACTACTCATATGAGAAAGGGAGTATACAGCAGGAGGGTCCGTCGCTCTCCTCCTTAACCACATTGTTACTTGTATGGAGGGAGGGGAATTCAGCCAACCAGCAAATATTTGGGAAAGCCTGTAGAAACTAGATTTTACAGTGAGGAACCAAATGTTGCAGACATCTACTGGGCAGAATCTGCTCTGCTACTAAGCACCCTATAATGCATGGGGAAGCTCCCAACAAAAGAATCTGGCCCCAGCTCTCAATAGCGCCAATCAAATACAATCAAATGAAGCATTTTTTCAATCACTTAAATTTTTTAAAGTTAATATTAACAACTTGAAAACAAATATAAATCCTTATAAGGCTGTGAGGCTTAGCCTACATACAATTCCTATATGAAGACAAGAGGTACTTACACTGACACACAGCAGAACTATCTCTGTATGTTATAGGATAGACAATGTCATAATGATTTCCATTCGAAAAGCACAGTAACACCTGAAGGCAGAGTAAGCAACAGTTCAGTCCATCGCATTTAACATTCACAAGGCAAACTGTCTCCAAAGCCTCTGAATTCTCAAATCTTATTTCAGAAATAACACAGCTCCAATGCTGTCAAACTAGCCCACCACAGTATGGTGAAAAGCTGGACAGCCCTGACACAGACAAGTTCTGTTTTGTTACTTTTTGAGATAGTCTCAAGCATCCTAGGCTGGCCTCAAACTCAAGTGTAAACTGGATACGGGCCTTCAAACTCCTGACCCTCCTGTGCCTACCTCTCCAGGGCTGGGGCTACAGGCAAGCCCCCGTCATGCCCATTCTGAAAATGTTTATAGAACCACAGAATCCACGTAGTAAGAAGTCACAGGTGCATCTGTAATCCCGGCATTAAAGGAGGCTGAGACAGGGGGATCACTAGGCAAAAGCCAGTCTATATAAAGAGACCATCTCAAAAACCTAAAACAAACACCAGACATCATGTATAATCGACTACTTGAAGAACAAGAAAGTTGGGATGTTGGAATGGCTCAGTGGTTAAGAGCACTTATTGCCCTTGCAGAGACCCAAGTGTGTCTCCCAACACCCACCTCTGGCAGCTCACAACCACCTGTAACTCCAGCTCCAGATGACACCTGTGGCCTCTGAGCATCTGTACACTCATACACAGAAATATACACATTTAAAAAACCTTCTTTAAAAAATAGTTGACAGCCTGTAAGGAATCATTCCAAGTCAAGTACAGTGAGGCATGCTCACAGCACACAAGACGCTAAGGCTGGAGAATCAAGATTTTGGATTCTGTGGGACTTTGGAAAGACGGGAAGAAGAGGAAAGGAAAAAGGAGAGAAGGGAAAGAATAAAAAGAGGTCAGGAACTAACTTCTATGAGACAGATCAATGGTAAGTTTTTCCCATCTTTCAGTTTTAAGTACTTTCTAAGTACCTTGTATGTGTGATTACTGGACAAAGAAATGAACACTTACTGAATAACCATGTCACAATCCAAACACTGTAGCTGAAAAGGTCAGATCAAGGGCACAGCCCCACTAACACCCCCATCTGCCACGCCCTTCCCCAAACCCCACACCCTTCTCCCCACGCCCCACACTCCCTTCACCCTTTAACGGTAGCATTTCACTCATTTCCTCAGCACATCTCTCAAGTAGCAGTGTCCTTCACCTTGGCCTGCATGATTCCACTGAAGTAAAATTCTCTTACAGTGAATCATTTTCTTTCTTTCTAGGCTTCATAAAACTGCTTCTACTTTATGAGCCCATGATGCAGTGATACCATTGTTACTGAAATTTCCTTTACAGAGGAAAATATGTCTGAGCACAAAGCAGAGCTGATTTGCACTGGTTACTTAATTACTTAATGTCAGGATGAAACTGTAGAAATCTTGGTCATATAGACACAACTTTTTTTTTTTTTTTTGAAAGACATGATTACCTAACTTGAAGAAATAATACCGTAACATTCATATAGCACTATTTTAAGAGTCATTTAAAAGTATAGCTTAGAGGGCTGGAGAGATGGCTCAGTGGTTAAGAGCACTGACTGCTCTTCCAGAGGTCCTGAGTTCAAATCCCAGCAACCACATGGTGGCTCACAACCATCTGTAATGGGATCTGATGCCCTCTTCTGGTGTGTCTGAGGACAGCGACAGTGTACTCACATAAAAAAAACATGTAGAAAATGTACAGCTTAGGATCCTGGTCAAGGTAGCAGCTAAGCAGCTCTTCTACTTAAACATTTTTTAATATTTCGAAGTCTTACCTTCTCAGGAAAATTATTTTCAGTTACATGCGAAGGAGAAACATTTGGCTCCTGATATATTACAAAATCTTTCCTGAAAATAAAACTCAGATATTACTTTCAAAAGAGTATATTTCATGAATTGAAATTATTCATTTATCAGTATATGAGGCAATATTCTAGGCACTGTTGAGCAGGAAAAAACAAAAACACAAAATAACTGCACTATAAAATACCAGAATCATGTTTTCTAAAACTTAAAATGTCAAAAGAATGCATATGCAAGCTCTACAACATGAGTAACTACAAAGAGAACTCTAAAAGGAAGCCTTGCTCTCAAAGCGACTGTAGCAATGAGAAGAGAACAGCACTTGAGCTCTGCTCCTGGGGCCATTCACTGTTACTGGCCCCAAGAATAAGCCCCTTCCCTATGAAGCTGATAAACAATAGTTTTTAGGACATGGTCTAACATTTTTTGTTCCTTTTTCAAAAATCCCTCAGGAATTAAAACATTTAAACATTGCTACCTAACCATCAAATCCCAACTGATGCAATTAAATAAACAGACTAAAACCTTAGGGAAGGCCCCTGACAGCTGAGGGATAGAGCACCTTCGAAGCTGTATGTAATAGACCAACTTTCCAGTTATGTGCCTGTACTGTTCCTTGAGGGTTCCACAGTTTACCTGTACATAAGAGAGAGGGCGCTTATCTCCACTTGTCCTACCCATTCCTGTGTTGAAGAAAGAAAAGTCAGCATGTAAGTATCTCACTTTTTACAGCACACATCATACACAGCCTACACGAACAAGATAGGGTTTCACTGTGTGGTTTTGGCTTTCCTGATAATCACTCTGTAGACCATGCTGGCCTTGAACTCATAGATCGGCCTGCCTCTACCTTCTGCTTGCTGCTATTAAAATCATGCACCACCACCATCCAGTCATAAACACCCTCTATGTAAGTATACCACTAGTATGTTATTATTAAGTCACCTAAGAACAGAGTTAGAGAAATGGCTCAACAGATAAGTCATCTTGTTGCTGTTAAAAAGGATCCAAGTTTTGGTTCCCAGGACCCACCAGGCAGCTAACTGTCTAACTCCAGTTTCAGGGGATCTGCCCTCTTCTGGTCTACTAGGGTACTGCATACACATGGTACAAAGCATTCATAATCATAAAATATTTTTTTTTAAGTCTCTAGTAGGACAAAGGGAAAAAGATGTTCAAAACACATATATACTACACAAAAAATGACCATATGTAACTCATTATAATCAAATGAAAAATTAACAGAAAACACCTTAGTACAATGACAGGAGTCATCGGTGTAAGTTGAGAACTCGCATATAGCAAGGGCTATCTTCTGACCCAGTACTCAGAAGCTTGGCACCTGAGGCCCAGAATGGGACATGGAAGTCATTTCACCTTCAGGATGAACCAAGGTACAAAAGGTCACCTGAAGCCTTCTAGAAAGCAAACGGCCAGTACATGTAAGAAAAAAAGTGATGTCCCTGCATTTCTCTGACTGAGTAGTTCAAAGTCTGGACAATTTACCCTAATGGAATGTTTCGTATGTCCTCTAAAGTATATAAGAAGGTAGCAATGCAACATGTTTATCACAGTGTTAAAAATTTGTCCACTCTTTAAGAACATGCCACATACTCTGCAAAGGAGTAACATCAAAGATCACTCCAGTCCAGAATTAAAACACAGTCAAAATAACATCTTTTTTAATAACTGAGCTATATTCCCTGCACACATACGTGCACAGAGCTGGAAGGGGTGCTGCAGTTTGGGATCATCCATACTTTAAAACCTGATTCCGGGGTTGGGGATTTAGCTCAGTGGTAGAGCGCTTACCTAGGAAGCGCAAGGCCCTGGGCTCGGTCTCCAGCTCCGAAAAAAAGAATAAAAAAAAAAAAAAAAAAACCTGATTCCAGCTGCTAAAGTGTCTCAGGAACACTAGAGCCTCTTTGGGCAAAGCAGAGAGGAGGGGGAAAGGGGGGGAGGAGGGAGGAGGGAGGAGGGAGGAGGAGGTGGCGGCGGCATGCCTTGAGATATACAGCCCAGGCTAACTTCCTGCTCCATCTCTGCTTCCTGGTCCTGAGATGTGAGCAAACATTTGCCACATATTCTCACTACCACAAAGCCAAGGCGGACATCACCTCAAACCTTAAACAAACATTAAACAAAGAAACAAGTAGAAAGACAAGTCCTCCTCTCCTCCCTTAGTTGCTTCTTACTAGGAATCTGGTCACAGAAACAAGAAAACTAATGCAAATCTATCCTAAATTCACCAACAGAGACAGGGAATTCAAGACAAAAGCCAAATCATTATGCACTTCTATTTAAAACCTTGTAATATAAGAATGCAGCCCTAGGTTACTTGTGAAAGCAGTAGTCTTAATATCAAGACACTGTGAGTAAGCTATGACAAACCAAACTCCATCCCTTCCAATAAAAACAGCATACACAGGACAGCATTTTCGACAGTGCTGTGACTTCAGGAACAAACCTGTTTCACTAGTACTTTCAAATCAGTTATGGTTTTCAAAACAAAATTGATGAAACATACCGAAACAAGTCTTTGCAGTAGGCCGATCCTAACAACCAGAGCTTCTCATAATACTTCCGTGTGACGCCCTCTGCCCTGCACAGGGCATCCCGGTAGGAGACTGTTTACCTCTCCCCGCTTGTGGAAGGAACAAGGGCCATACTGAACTCAAAAGTGTACACTTCCACCCGGACAGTTGGAGAGTTGGCTCAGGCATTAAGAGCACTTGCTGCTTTTGCGGCAGACCCAGACTTACATGCACACAGTGGCTTACAGAAAACTCAGGATCCTCTTCTAATGTCCACAGACACAAGGTATGCACACAGTACATATATATCCATGAAATTAAAACATCATGAACATAAAACAAGTAATTTTTAAAAAATAGTCTATCAGCCTTATCTGAGAATATTGTGTCTTCTTACAGGTAACCTTCCAAATAAATTCTATTAAACAATGGCTGTCACAAAACATTATCTTCTTTCTAACTAAAAATCAGCCATCAAATGTAAGCTTTTTTTAAAAAAAGAGTTACTTATTTTATTTATATGAGTATACTGTAGTTGTCTTCAGACACACCAGAAGAGGGCATTAGACCCCATTACAGATGTTGTGAGCCACCATGTAGCTGCTGGGAATTGAACTCAGGACCTCTGAAAGAGCAGTGTTCTTAATCACTAAGCCATCTCTCCAGCCCCATCAAATATAAATTTAGAACTCATTTCTTAAAAGAAAATGAGCCGAGCGGTAGCAGCACACTCCCTAATTCCAGCTCTTGGGAGGCAGAGGCAGGCGGGAAGATCTCTTGAGAGTTTGAGGCCAGAGTGAGTTCTGAGACAGCCAGGGCTACACCTGTCTTGAAAAACCAAAAGGGGGAAAGTGTGTGGGGTTGGGGGGGGGGGGACAAAAATCCAAAACAAAAATTGCTGGAAAGTCTTCCAAAAACCTACTGCCAATGCAGGACTTACATGTAAAAGAACTTTTAAAACTTATCAACAGCAATTTAAAAAAACAATTTATGAATAAGCATCTTATCAGCCGAGATACATGGACGGCAAATAAATTCTTTAAAAATGTTCATCACTGAGCAAATTACAATCCCAGCAACACCCACTCAAAAACGTAGAGCTGCATGGCTCCTAAGAAAACCAGAACTGTTCAGCCATTCTGGAAAAGCTGGGGAGTTTCTCACTAAGCTAAATATATATTAGCTGATTACCCAAGAATTCCATTCTCCAAGAGAAAATAAAATCCAATTCTAAGAGCCCACAAGTGGGAAACAGCCAAGAATAACTTAACAGATAGTGTGTCCATCTATCCAAAAGACTACTCCCTACAAAATAGAAATAAAAACAATGTGAGTGACTACTAAAAGTATTCCCATTATGCAAGTAAGTCATGTATTATCACAACTTTGTCTTTCCTCTTATAAATCTAAAAAAGCAAAACTTAGAAAGTAGACTGATAATTGCAAGGCCAAATGAAGCACTAAAAAGCATGTGGGAATGAACATCTTCAAGAACAACCGACTGACAACTGTGTAATTTGTGCTGGCCATTTGTGAACAGCCATGGATAAACATTAAATCCATATGGACACTACACGCGAGAGAGGATGTCACGCTGACTTTAACAAAAGTCACAAAAACATTGTTTATTTGTTTGTTTGTTGTTTAAGACAGGGTTTCTCCATGTAGCCCTGGCTGTCATGGAACCCACTCTGTAAACCAGGCTGATCTAGAACTCAAGAAATCTGCTTCCCTTGGCCTCCTGAGTGCTGAGATTAAAGGCAGGTGCCATTGCACAGCTTTAAAGAATATTCTTCGAAAAAAGAGAAAAAAAAAAAAAAAAAAAAAAAGACTTTAAATGATTGAGTCTTTATGACAAACACTCCTGACCATGTGGGAATTAAAAGACTTGACCACAAGAGAAGCAGGGTAGAGTTGTGGTCACAGTCTGGGAAGCGGGAAAGGAGAGAATGATTAGTGTGGATAAGGAGTAGCTGCTTCAGGTGCCTAACAGTGAGCACCACTGTGACCGGCTACATTTAACTGTGCATTTCAAAACACTAATGGAGACTACTGTAAACAGTCCTAGCCAAGAAATGACGACTGAGTGACAGCTCCACACCAACAGACCAGATCTGATTACATGCAGATACATCTACAGAAAGGTGCAAACATACCCCTAAACATGGGCAGTTGCTCAGCTTAAATAAAAATGTTTTAGCTATTTTTAAATATAAGAAATGGATGTTTCTGGTCTTACCTACCTCAAATTATTTTCAGACAGGCATCTATAATCCTAGCACTCTGAGAGTGGGGGGATGAGAAGGTGGGGATGGGGGAGTTGAGGACAGAGACAGACCACTGAGTTCAAAGTCAGTCTGTATTATATACAGTAAGGTCAAGGGCCGCCTGAACTATATTAGTAAGATCCATGCCAAAAGACCAAGGCCAAGGAATACAGCTCTCTGATGCATCCCTTGTCGAATATGCGCAATGGTCCCGGGCCAATCCTCAGGACTACAAAATAGTATTTTTACACAATATATTTTTAATCTACCAATCCAGGCAACAAAAATACTGAGCATTACTTTTGCCTCTAGGTCATATCACTGAACACAACATACAGAATTCTAAGATCAAAGAGATGAATCCAAGTAGAAAGAAAAAAAAAAAAAAAACAGGTGAATAGAGAAAGTGTCATCATAACATTGAACAGGGTAGCCATAATTCTCACTTCTTACCTCAAAACCCTGAAATGTCTTTCCAATAGAAAACACCCAGACTTCAAGGCCTTACTGACTTACAATTTAGGGTGGGAGCCAGAGAACAAGCTACATTTACAGTGTGCACACCAACTGATTCAAGCAACAGATGACATTGTGAGAAGTACTAACTTTTGGTTCTTTCGAGACTGGGTTTTCTGTGTTGTCAACCGTTCTGCAACTCTGTAAACCAGGCTGACCTTGAACTCAAAGAGATCTGCCTGCCCCTGCCTCTGGAACTCTGGATTAAAGGAAGGTATGCACCTTTCTCTACTGTCCCTTACCTGCACTTGCATCATGCTCACACTTGGACTATTCTCTCACTCATCTCGCTCAGTTTTTACTGCTTAGAATGCCCTTCTTCCCAAGCACTGCTTATTTAAACCTACTCAGACTTCAAATATGAACTCACTCTCAGAGCCTTGTCTACTGAGCTGTAAATGCACCTGAACTCAACCTTTCTCCCACCCATGTTTCTAACACTTTCCTACCTTTTATCTGAGTCCTGCCTGTTACAGACAGTCTGCCTCCATCTCCAGTGTCTCAAGCACTGGAGCTGATATTACAGACTCATCAGACAGACATACCAACCAGGGATGCACGCTTCCTCTCCTATTATTCCCTTCCCCATTACCTCACTCCTTATAGCTTTCTCCTTTGCCAATAACACTTTTTAGACTTATTTGTAGTTCATGGGTGGTAGTATTTGCTTACGTGTATTCGTAAGTACCACACATGCGCCACCCACAGAGATTAGAGGAGGATATCAGATCCCCTGAACTGGAACCACCATGTGAGGATTAGGAACCAAATCCAGGTCCTCTGCAAAAGCAACAAGTGCTCCTAACTGCTGAGCCATTTCTCCAGCCCCTGCCCATCTTACTTGTAACTGTATAGGGGAGGATGGGAATTTCTAGAAACATTCTGTGGTGGTTATGCTTAGTAGTCAACTTGACTGGATCTACAATCAGCTAAGACATAATTCTGGGTAGATCCATAAGGGTATTTCTTGGGAAGATTAACTGAGGCAGGAAAGACTCAATCAAGTGGGTAGGAAGAACAAAGAAAGGCTTTCCCAAAGCAGGCCTGAGATTAAAAAAACCTCTCAAGGGGAACCAAAAAAAAAAAAAAAAAAAAAGAAATTAGTGCTGTTGAATGCCCACATTTTTCAAAATACTGCTCATGTATCCACGTGCCCCTGCTGCCACCTTTCACTGGTATTAGAACCAAGTTTCTTCTGTCTTCTGATGTGAAGTGAAGATTAGAGTAGCACCCCCCAACTCCCAAGCCTTTAGCACCAAACTGGGACTGCTGAGGGCTCCAGCCAGTGCAGACACAGTAAGAGCTCAGGCCCTCAGGCTCTCCAGCATTCATACAGCCACTGCTGGACTACTGGGCTCAAATCATGAACAGCACAAGTACATGCCTTTGATAACAGGCACTCACTCCCTCAGCTCCACCTCTCTATAGAGAACCTTAACTAATGCATATCCTGTGACACCTGAGGTGTAGGTGGACTGAAATACAGCACGCTAAGAAAACACTGCTACTAGGCTGTGTATATATCCTTAGCCTACATTTTATGATACAGAATTTCAGTGAGAAGCTTTTGGGGAGGCAAGAGAGTTTTTTGGGGTTTAAGACAGTTCCTCTGTGTAGCCCTTGCTGCCCTGGAACTCGCTCTGTAGTTCAGGCTGGCCACCTGATCCACCTGCCTCTGCCTAAGTGCTAGGATTAAGGGCATGTGCCACCACCCAGCTTAGTGAGAACCTTTCAGGCAGGGAGAAGAGGTTGACTGTTCTCTCTTCAGCAGGATGGATACTGAATGCTAAGAGCTGACCAGTCACCCTTCTTTTTCAAGACTTTACCCCCTTCACAAGTTGATCACAGAAAATGGCACCCCACAGAACTCTCCGCTCTCATTTCCCTAAAGAAATCAAGCTTTATCCTGTCCAAACTACACATATACCCTAACAGATCATTCCAAAATCATCTGCGCATGGAATTACAGATTTTGTATGCTACATTCATATGCCATGACAAACACAGAAGAAAGGTCTCTCTTCTCACAGCAAGACAACTTCTAGAAAGAGCTCCAATCAGCTTTCTTTTTTATAATTTTATTGTTTTATCTTGTTATGGGCCAGGATTTCTCTGTGTTGCCCTGGTTGTCCTGGAACTCGCTTTGTAGACCAGGCTGGCTTCAAACTCACAGAGATCCATCTGTCTCTGCCTAGAGGTGTGTCACCACCCAATTATCTTTCCATTAAACACTACACAAAGGGTACAGTCACTTCAAGTGTCACACAACACACTACTGATTTTCTGTCATGGAATTTTGACATATATTTGGATACACACAAACAGAAATACAATTACACATACCTGTGGGTTTTCCAAACGTTTTAAATATTCTTCAAATGACCCTTCTATAAACTGTAAGAAAAAAATTATATTAGGGGCCTAGAAAAGTGGATAATAACAACAATAACAATAATAACAATAATAACAATAATAATAATAATAATAATAATAATAATAATAATGTCACTTCTTGCTTTTGTAGAAGACCTGTTTCAATCCCCAGCAATCACAGCAGGCAGTACACAACCACCTCTAACTCTGGATCTGACGCCCTCTTCTGGCTAAGGAACACATGTTATACACACATGTATTTTTTTTAATTCTAATAGGAATACTGTCTAAGAAATATGACAAACAGCAGCAGGTTTTCTGTTAAAGTTCACTTTGAGTCACTGGGTTCCTGTACACTCCTAGACTATCAGTATGCTAAAAGGTGTTCATACTGAGTATCTGTGTAAGTACTTAAGTAATGGTAATAAATATGCTACAGCATTTAAAGGAAATGCTGCTGGGAAAGGTTTCCAGGAAGATGACTCAAAATGAGAGCTAGCCAGAACTCGGATGGGCATAGTGGAGCAGCCACGACAGAGTAGCCAATGTACCATGAGAAGGAAGATCATTGTGGGGAAGGCCTGAGCAACCTAGCCAACTGAAGCAGGGCACCCTGGTAGAAGGCTAACTGACAAGATAGCAAGTACGAGCAGTTCACAGAAAGTCTGGGAAGGAAACAGAACAGGACTTTCAAACAAGAGAGGAAAGAAAATGCGGTAATGGTGCATGGGTACAGGCAAATGAAACAGAGATAACTCTCTAATAAAGTATGCTAAACAGTGAAGAGTGACCGGAAATCAGGTCATTTCAATCAAGGTTCTTATAGTTTTATTGTCTCTATAAAGTAAGTTTACTCAGTCTATACCCAGCTTTTTTTTTTTTTTTTTTTTTTTTGCTTTCATTATAGCAACTGAACAAAGCTGAGAAAGTGCTGTGTTAGTGTAGATGGTGTCTCTTCCCAGGCTCATATATTTGAATGCTTAGTCTCCAATTAGTGGAGTATGTGGCCTTGTTGGAGGAGGTGTGTCACTGGGAATGGGTTTTGAGATTTTAAAAGCCCATAATCAATTAACTCTGTCTTCTGCCTGTGGGTCAGATCAGATTTAAGCTCTCACTACTGCTCCAGTACCATACCTGCCTGCGCCTAGCCATGGTGGTCAATGAATTCTACTACCCTATACATCTGTGAGTCCCAAATTTTTAGCTTTCTTTTACTAAATTCCTACATTATGGTGCTTTGTCAAAGCAGTAGAAAATTAACTAAGGCAAGTGCTAGAAAGTATCCCCATCTGACCATGAAGTCCAATTTATTTAATCTGCAGTAGTGGTTAACTTAGCTGAAGTGATACATTTAAGCCGAAATCATCTGCCCTCTTCGATCTACAGAAGTCTTCTCAACACCTATAGCATGTCTTCAGATCAAGAATTCTACAAATTGTATACTATCAATTTTAAAACTCTCTTTAATTCTAACATACACACTGTAAGTGCCTCCCTAGGAGTTATTTGTTAGGAAGGCCTCAGAGGAACTGAAAAAAATACAGACTACTGCCACTGTTCTTCACTGCCCACCAGAACTAGGGAGCAAGACCCTACTTTCTGAATACTCCACAAATTTGGATTGGGGCCCACAGAGAAAGCTGGAACTGAGGAAGAAACTTTCTCCCTTCTGGCTAGCTTTTATAATGCCAGAAGGTATTATTATTTATGTAGGCTGTTGGGAGGGAAAATACTGCAGTCTTATCCAGCCCTGAAACCCTGGCCTAGGCAAGATATCGCCTATGGTCCAAAAAATGCATGCCTGTTTGGGGACTAACCAAGTGCTTTCTGATTAGATTAAGCCTGCTCCACAGTGGGAACTCTTTTCCTCTGAACAATTGCTAGGGAGGTCACAAGCACAAGGGAACCTACAGCTGTTCATTCTGCCAAACAGACATGTATCAAACTGCCTTATAAATACTTATGCTTGTACCTGTGTGACACTTAGGTCACAGAAGCTTCTTTTTGCATTGTCAGAGACCAACAGAGACATAACTTGAAAAAGTGATGAGAATGAGTATCTACCCTAAATGAGACCTCTATATCAACCAACCTGCACCCCCAAAGATGAAGCAACAGAAAGAATGTGATCTGAAGGATGGAGAGGAGCACTGTGGAAGGCTGTCTTCTAGACACAACAGACTTTGGCACTCACAGACAGTGGTTATTCATACAATCCAAACAGTCAAAATTCCGGTATGGGTAGAAGGGCTCACAAGAACACACTCTACCTAAGGGGTTACTCAATGGGTTATTTTTAAAAAGAAATAAAAGACATGAGAATATCAACAGGGAATATGTTGGGGTAAGTCCAAGGGATAGAGATATGATCAAATTATAATATATACATTTATGAAATTCTCAAAAAGTTACTTTAAAAAACCTAGCCTGTGAAATGTCAACTAGAATATTTCCAGTGGTCAAAATGTAGATCCAAGTAAGACACCGTCATATCTGAGGTTAATAATTACCGCTTCAAATTTCTCTCTGTTATCTCGAAGGTAGCGAATACAAGCCATTCTAACTTCCACATGTCGAGACTGAGAGTGTAATACCTAAAACAAAAAGCAGCACATTAAACATTTTGTTAAAAGTCAACTGAATTTAGAAACTAATGCCATTTTTTCACACCCAAAATAATGTGAAAACCAAAAGTTAAACCTGTCCATTCCCTTTCTGTAACTTTTTATCTTTACTCATTCTAATCCCTTCCTCTGAGCACTATGGCACGACGGACCAGTGGGTTGAACAAGAATGGTCCCCACAGGCTCATATACTGGAATGCTTGGTGACCAGGAAGTAAAGCTACTTGAAAGGATTAGGACTAGGATCAGGAGATGTGCATGGCTCCCCCAGCCCCAGATCATATTCTCAGCTACTCCTCCAGTGCCCCCCACATACCGCGTCCCCACCATGATAACGTTAGTACTAAATAAACTGCTCAAAGTGCAAGCAAGCCCCCAATTACATAATCCAATGCTTTTGTGAGGTTGCCTGCTCATGATGTCTTTTCACAGCAGTGACAGTGACGCGGACATATAAAAAGCAGCTCTATTAGCCTAATGTTTTTTTCTTCTCGTCTCAGTTTTTCAAAACAGGATTCCTCTGTGTAGCCCTTACTGTCCTCAAATTTGTTCTGTGGACCAGGCTGCCCTTGAACTCGGAGATCAACAGCAACCAAAAAAAAAAAAAAAAAAAAAAAAAAACCAGAAAAACCTTCACTGAAATTTTTATCAAAATTTGAGCTCTGAAATGAAACAAACTAAATGTCTTATCAAATGCTAATCTCCATGCACCTGTTCAAAGAGAGTAAAGTAAATTACTTTCTATGAACAGATACCTTAGAATGAAGGTATGCGCAGTACTCTGAAAGTTCAGGGTTAAAACCCATATTCCCATACCATCCCCCACAGGCTTGAAATAAAGCATCACATCAAACAAACTATCTATCGAAGTCTATTGTAGACTTACAAGGCTTACAACTCCAACTGAATTATCTCTAATGTTAAAGTGAGAATTCAAGAAAAAAAAGAAGAGTCAGCTGCACATTTTACACCTCTCCTGGATAACTACAGAGAACTCCTGGAGAACTACAGAGGCAATGTCTCCTGGTAGCTGGTATGTTCTAACAAGCCACAAAAACAAAGATGCACTCTTCGAGGTGAACTTTTCAATTTACCAGCTGTTTTTCAGCTTTCCCTAGTAAACCTTCCTTACTGTTTTAGGACATTATTTCAAAATAGCCTTATACAGTCTAAGCTTCCTGCATCACAAAAACCATCCACGTATTTTAAAAACACCAACTGTTTGCCACTTCAACAAATTACATTTGGCAACCTATCTTTCCCAGTAGCTACATTAGACACTGTTATGAATCAAGCATTAATATGTGTGAGCCACACTGTCATCTGATAGGGCTTTCCTACCATCAGCAAAGCGCCTCCCGTGGTAAAGCGCCGTTCACCTAACGACAGGTGGCAGACAGAAATTAGGAAAGACTGTTCTCATCAGTAATTACATCAGGAATATCTCTTTTTTTCTCCTTTTAACAAAGATTTTAGAACATGACATCAACCTGAACCAGCTGCCAGGTGCAAAACTCTCATCAGTGTACATAAAGTGTAGAACACTAGTAATTTACTAAGAATTTGACAACTCTTCAAACAGTAAACTACTTCTCAAGTTCCTGGACACTCAAAATTCAAATGGTCTGGTCTGCTGCTCCATAAAATAGGCTAAAGGTAGGGGCTTTAGGACAAGCATGATAAACAGCGAAGGCTGAGACACAGTTTTAGCAAGTCCTCTAAGAGTGCCCTATTTTTAGCTACAAGGCTAGGAGCTGATTCAGGTCAGGCTTCCTGCAGGCCCCAATCCACAAGTGTAAAAAAAGGAAAAAGCATATCTAAATGAGGTAATCTGAAGGAGAAAGTCTACTCTCAAGTGAAGTCTCTTCCTCTTAGGACTGTTATTTAGCTTCCCAACTCTTTAAAAATATTTATAGAAATTTTACCAGAAAAGAACTCCACAAAAACAAATCCTTTCTACAGATTTGTAAAAGGCAGCAGAAGTTGGCAACACATTCTTCCTCACCATTACTTTAGTCCCTATCTACTAAAATATTAAGCTTCCCCTAGGCCTCAGCTCAATATACTCAAAAGAAGTCCCCACATTTGTAAGGGTTAGTTCCTTTAAGACTAACCCAGATCTCAAGGCAAAACCGGGGCTTACGCATACCAATGACCTCTTAGTGCAACTAGCTCTTGCCCACTGTATAGATCCTGAGTCCCCACAAGCTTCTGTTCTACTCCCCATGAATCTGTGGTATGTCTCATGGGCAGAAACACACCTTTCTGTTTCAATGTAAATAGGCCCTGGATAATTCAACTCCAAACATTAACCTCTACCTACATCCTACAAACTTGCTAAAGTTAATGCAGTATAAACAGACACCATTGAGATGACTTCACTTCCCCTCTTCAGCTTCTAGAGGTGCTGGAGTCCAAGAAGACTAAGAGGAGGAGACAGAATCTTCTCCATCTGGAAATCTCACAAATGGAGCAGACTGTTTACCTAGTAACAGTGAGGACTGGGAGGGAAACATTCCTGAAAACGAGATGTCAAATGGTAGACTGGTTTGGGAAGAATCAGAGAATGTTTCAATGGACATACCTGTCGGAAATGGAAACTGTTCTACATTTACATACCTTCAAAAGCTACACAGCCTGGTGATTCTCAAACAGGAATCCTAAAAGCTAGTTAGCGCACAAAATGGGGGGGAAAACAAAACCATAAGAACTCCAGATTAAGTCAAAGGAAAGCAAACTGTAAATGATATGAAATACACACTGGAACAGTAATGTGAAACTTCTTTTAACCCAACTACTTTATAGCAGCTAGGTCTCGAATATAGGATGGGTTTTGGTGACCCCACACCTACATCTGATTACATAACATAGGGGAAACACTCAAGAAAAAAAAATCTTAAGTATTCTTCCCTAGAACTCCTCCCACTCCTGAGTTCTATCTCCTTTCTCTTTAATAAAATGTTCGCTCTGTACTGGGAATGATTTTGACCAAAAGACTTTTAGAAGAGTAAATTCTTCAGTACACCCCGCCTGACTCCCACATAATATAGTGTGGAACCTACTCAGATAAGTCACTGAGGAGACCCTATACAGGAAGACTGCTTTCTTCCTCAAACAGCAAAGTTGGCCTCCTGTTTCGAGTGACACCGGTGAGACCGACTACCCCGCATTCCAAAGTCCAGCAACAGGGGAGGAAATAATGTAGTGAAGCAGTCACACTGGGTGCCCCACCTCCTCCAGTAAACATGCGGTTAACTGGTGGGAAAGCTGGGCTGCTAAAAACCCAGCGCAGGCAAATGCGGAACACAACTCAGAAACAGCATGTCGCTGGGTCCCAGGCGGTCGGTCACGCTGCGAGCAGGCCGGCCGAGATGTCCTCACTCGGTCCCGTGCCGGCGTTACAATGGGCCGCTGTGACGACAGCGAGCCACGCGCAGCCCCGCCGTGGGCGGCCGGGCAGCTGCGAGCTGCGTGTCCCACCCAGCCCCGCGCCGGCCCCGCTCCGGCCCGGATCCTTTACCTGCTCGGCCACAGCCCGGAACAAGCACGACCCGTCCTTGGCGACCAATTTCCGATACAATCCCAGCTTGCGCAGATAGGCGTCCATGGGCGTCGCATCCTCCAGCGGTCCCGCGCCGCCCTGGTCCACGCCGTCGGGCGCGCCGACGGCTGCCTCCATGTTGCCGGTCCGCTGCAGCGTGCGCGGGGCGGACTAGCCCCACATGGCCGCGCCGCCGGCTGCTCGACGCCCGGGCCTGGGGCAGGCTGTGGCTCGGGCTCCGGCTCCGACGCGGACACTGCGAGCGGCGGCAGGAAGAGGCGGCGGCGGCCCGAGGCGGTGGCCGGCGCTCTCCCGGAGCATAGGGGAGCCCAGCCTAGTGCATGGCCATCCGCACGCGGCCGCCTCCGCGGAGGGACACGCGCCCGCGGGCAGCCCGGGGGTCGCCGCCCCCACAAGTTTCCGGGTCCCGACCGGTGTGAGGCGAGAAAAGCCCAGGGCGGCGCGCCGGGCTGAGATTAAGCGAGGCCTGCGTCTCCCGCGCGCGCCCCACGCCGAGAACGGAGGAGACCAGGAGAGAAAGCGGCGGCCGCTCGTTTCCCCACCTCGCGGGAGGGCGCCTGAGGGGCGGGGAGCGGGAAGGGGCGCCCGGCGGAGGGCAGCAACCTCGCAGCCTAGAATTTGTTTTCGCTTTCAGCACTCGGCGCAGAGGACGACGGGAGTTGTAGTTTAAGCAGCGGCAGGACGTCCTCGTGCAGAGGGCGGGACGCCTGGGACGCCCTACCCGGAGGGGAGGTGCGCCACTGTCTCACGGACTACAAATCCCTACAACGCTAGCGGCGCCGAACCTAGAACTGCCTTCGCGCTTCCCAGGCCGCGTCCGCGAGCAGGCCCGAGGGTGTCTGTGGCTTACGCCGGCGACCTGCGCGCGCTGCCCCGCCCTCCCGGCGAGCCTCCCGCCCTGAGCGCGGCCGGGCGGCGGAAAGCGCGCGAGCGCTGCTTGCGTGCAGTTGCTAGGGGCTCAGTGGCGGTGCCGCCGGCCCTTTGTGTAGTTCCAGAGGACGCACCTGTCTGCACCCCACCCACGGCCTGCCCTTCCTAGAGGTTTCCTTAGAGGTGGCTAAACGCCTAGAGGGGAAAACCCGGCTCATTTTGACCCTCAATCAAGCGTTGACGGTTGATTGAAAATGGGACAGCTCACACACTGTGACAAGATCTGGCTTTGCCAAAGGCACGCCTGCTCATTCTGTCACAGCAGCTGCGCACCGCCACACAAAGAGCTTTCCCTGTTAGAAGAAATTACTTTTTTTTTTTAAACTTTGGTGACAACGCTATTGGAAATCCGAGCCGAGCTAGAGGCTTCATACTCGTTACCCTGCGAAGTTTCATGATGAGAAGAAATGGGTAGTCCAATTGGATTTGCCAATCCGGTACTTAATCTTTTGAGATGCCAGAATTTTATTTTACTGGCATACAATAGCACCTCGTGTCATTTAACTATATTAAAACTTTAGCCTTGACATCATGTTGGAGGAAGAAGAAAAGTGGTAATTACCCTAGGTTTAAAGGTGTAGGCAATCTTGGGAATGGGGCCAAGACATGCCAGGTGGTAGGATTTCAACACGTTACTTAAGTGTAAGCTATTAATATTTAAATGTTCCTATAATTGTGCTATTTTGAGAAAATATATCATGACCTAAATAAAAAAAAAAAATCCTGTCCCAACTTTAAATTTTTTACTTGTAGATGGGATATACTCTGAGAAATCCAAGGGGCTTGGGTTGTTGTTGTTGTTGATGTTGTTGTTGTTGTTCGTTTGTTTGATTTAGTTTAAGAGGCATACTCCATACAGCCCAGACAGGCTTTGAACTTGCCATATAGCTAAGGATGATCTGGAATTCCTGATTATCGTGCTTCTACCCACTCTCCCCAAATACTAAGAGCGCTGGTATGCCTCCACATCCTGTACCATGTGGTGCTGGGAATGAAACTCGGGGCTTGATGCATGCTAAGCAACTCTGCTTCCCCCTCTTCCCTCCCCCAACCCTACCCCTACCCGTGTCCAAAACTGTAATTCAACCTTATAGACCTATACCCTCCCTCAAACTGTGCAAGCTCTGCTCTGTAGCCAGCTTACAAAGGTTCGTTGGTAACTCCATTCAGACACACACACCAGATTGAAAGCAAATCCTTCGAACCAAGCTTGAACCTGGATACCAGAACAATCTAAGCAATAAAAGTCCGAGCATCAGAAACAACACAGGATGTCTTCTGTCGAAGCTTTTCGCAGCAGTGGAGGCTACTATAGAAACAACTCGCCAAAATGCTGTGTGTTGGGGTTCAAACCGTATGAACATTGGTTTCAGATAAGCAAGAATAGTTTATTGAATGCACACCCTAATACGATCAGATCAGGACTGAAAAAGGAATGGAAAACCTAACTGTGGTGCCAGTCGGTTCTCAGGGCAGGCTTACAAAGGGAAAAATAAAACACAATAGGTTCATACGTGGGTGCAGAAGAGCGGCACAGTGATAAGCTCTGACTCAAGCCATTTTTGACGTAACAGTTCATACTGACCTTTACCTTGATGGGTCCTACATAACCTTATACAGAACCTAGCAGAGGATGTGGTCAGCACAGCCCTGCTGAGTCACTATTTCTCTGTGTCAATAGTCAATGGGGGACAGAGTACAGCAGCAGTATGAAATAGCTGACAGGCACAGAACAAAATGGCCTCCGCTATGCTGGGAGGGGCAGACCTCAACACAGAGAACAAGCAAGCATTCAGCAGCACCGAGCCCCAATTTATACATCTACAACACAACCCTTAAAAGTCAGGGAAGAGAGGAGGGGAAGGGTGGAAAGATGTGAAACCAGGGAACCAGTACACACACTGAAAGAGAGTGCCGTCCTCACAGGGATTAAAGTCTTGACCCAGGATTGCCCCAGTTTTTAAGTTAGTGCATCATGGTGGGTATCCTTCTGCCATTTTCACACGCATCTGTCCTCCCCCGACCCCTGCCATTGTCCTCTCAGACGTCATGCTCCCCCACACCGCCTGCTGTCTTGCACCACGACTTGATCTCCCCAAACCCGTTCTGCTTTCCTGTCACATGAATTCCATGTCCCTCCAAGCCCCTGTGAGTTCTTTGCCTCCCTTCTTCTGATCCCTTTCGTAGAGTTCCAGCACTCAGCCTTACCTGGTCCTGGGCTTTTCTTTGATGGGAAACTTGTTTTTTTCAACCCAGTCTCTTGCCATGACTGTGATGGCACACACCCAAGGACTCAGGAGGCAGAGGCAGATTTCTGAGTTAGAGTCCAGCCTGGTCTACAGACTGAGTTCCAGGACAGCCTGGGCTAAACAAAGAAACCTTGTCTCAAAAAAAAAAAAAAAAGACATGCTCTCTTGGTATGTACCCTAGCTGCCTGGAGCCACCATGTGAACTCACACAGAAATCCAAGTTCCTCCGAATCCTGGCTGTTGGGATCAAAGGCCTGTGGCACCATAGCAGGTGCTACTGGGAGACTTTAACCAAGCGTAAAGCTCCTTGGTAGTTATGAATCTATTTACGTCAATTATATCCTCTTGCTTTACATTTGTTTTGTTGACCTCAGTGTCTCATGAAGCTGAGGCTGGCCTTGAACTCGTGATCCTCGTAAACCATCTCTGGTTTAATTTGGACATTTCTTCGCTGACTGTTTCCATTTGGATAACCTTTCTAAAGGTGAGAGCATTGTGTTAAAATCATATTTTACTAGCTGGACCTGGTAGCACACGTGTGTAAACCTCGCACTTCAGAGGCAGAAGCAGGAGGATCAGTTCATCTACAGCTACGTGGCAAGTTCAAGACCATCCTGGGCTCCGTGAGACCTTATCTCAAAAGCAATACCAAATCAGTACAGTCAGGAAAGGTGAGGGGGAAGAAGGGAGGAGGGTGTGTAATTTATAGATAAAAGTAGTCTATCATCTTTACATATGCATATATAAATAATTGCTCTGTCATCTTAACTTGTCCCTTTGTTAGTGTGTGACGTTTTGTCTTCTGGCTAACTATCTTCGTCCACTTCCCTCCTATCTGAATGCCGAGACCAGCCTGTTTGCTGGTTTTCATTCTCCCATACTTTGACTCTCCGTCTATGCCAGCCTTGCTAGTTGGGTATTTTACTTGGAGAAAACAGGCAGTGGGTCTGTTTTTTCAATCAAGCCTTCCAATGTGGGTCTCTTTACTGATGAGTTGAGGGTACTTACATTCACAGATATGGATAAACGTCTACTAATTCCTGCAGTTTTGTTGATTTGTATGTGTCGTGGGGAAGGGGTCCTTTTCAGTCCACTAAAGGTTTTTCTTGTTTACTGTGTTAAAAGATTTCTTTCTTGTTCTTTTTATCTGGCCATTTCAAATTTATTATTTTCTAAGCTACCATGACTGAGACTCCTCTGTGCATTTCTTTACCTTCTGCAGAGCAGGCTTGGTAGTCTAGAACCGTCTTTTCTTTGCTTGTCTTGAAATGTCCTTATTTCTCTAATGGTTTTGAAACTTAGCTTTGCTGAACGGCAATCTTGGAAGTTATTTAGTTTCTGGGGTCAAAATAAATCATTCTATGCCTACTTGGTTTTTAGCATAGCTAAATAGAAATCTGATGTTATTATGGTGTGTTTATTTTGTATGTTACCCACCGTTTTTCCCTTCTAGCTTTTAATATTATTCTTTGGGGGGTTTGTTTGTTTTACTGTTCGAGGAGAAGATTTTTATTTTATATAGTAATTCTGGGGATTGAACTTGGCTCTTTGCCTGGGAGGGAGCATTCTAATATTGTATCCTTGTCACATATATGGTGACTAAACTGTCATAGAGACGTTCTTCTCTGGTCATGTCTTTTGAGGTTCTTATTTACATCTTCGCATATTTCACCATTTTTAAAAATCTATATGTATGTGCGGGTTTGTGTTTCTGCAAATAAGTACCATGCCCACAGAGGCCAGAAGTCACCCTCAGATCCCCCTAGAGCTGGAGGTACAGACAGCTACCCCGCACGGGTGCTACGACCCAAAGTTAGGTCCTCTCAACAAGCAGTGTAGACTCTTAGCTGCTAAGCCATGTCGGCAGCCCCTGTTTGTATCCTCCCGGAGGTCCTCAATCATTTTCATCCAAGAATTTTATTTTTGGTCTTTTGTGAGACAGAACCTCTCTGTTATGTAACTCTAGCTGTCTGTCCTGGAAGACACAAGAACGAATTGCCTTGACAAGCTATGTGTCTTCCACAGGATGCTAGAGGAGTGTATCAGGTCCCCTTGAGCTGGAATGACAGACAGTTGTGGGCCACCTAACAGGTGCTAGGAGCCACACACTGGGTCTTTGGAAGACCTGTACACACACACCCCTAACCACTGAGCCATCCCTCCAGCTCCCGTTTATTGGTTTCTCATGCTTGATGCCCCTTAGACATGTAAAAAATAGCTTTGTGGGGAACCCCACTACACCCCAGGCTGCACCTGATAACCAGAACCCAGTGACCTCAGTCACTCCAGATAACCAGACATAGTCGTAGAACCCCACGATGTCCACCACAGTACATAAGCAGACCAAGAGCAGTGTTCTCTGGAGAGACGCCACACTCGCCATCTCAGCTCCCCCCGGGATCCTAACCCTCAATTCAAGACTTCTTTTAGAGATTGGACCTGACCTTCAGCTAAGACGCATGGCACAAGGGAGCAACCTTGGGGAGCCAGGCTGAGGACTGTAGTTAGGAATTTAGAGTGTAAACATTCTGCAATGACCCTCGGTGTAATAAAAAATATATATAACTTTTCTTATACTAACTATATGTATTTTCCTTCTTGATTGCTACATATAGTATGGTGGCAGACTTACAAACAGACATAATCTCCAGGTCCTTAGTACAAAGGGAGTTTTGATTCTTAAAGTTTTTTTAGAGGAGGTGGGCAAACATCATACTACATGACAACCTGGCCTAGATTACATGCCAAGGGCCATGGAGGTAGGGCTGTAAGCTTACCCTGCACTTGCCAGGAAGAAGAAGGGACTACAAGGCCACAGCCAGATTAATCAACCCTGTACATAGAAAGGAAGAGATTGCCAGGGTTAGGCATGGCCTGCTTTCTGAGAGAGAGAAACTGTGGCAGGTGACTGAAAAGAAGGAAGGCTATTTCCTTCAGGCAAAACAATTTTTATAAATGTTTTTCCTTTAAAACATCTTTAAGCAGGGTACCTAAGTCAGATCTCTGGACTCTAGTGGAGACATAACTTTTTAAATAGGAAAATTATAGGATTACAAGCTTGGGGCTGGAGAGATGGCACAGTGGTTAAGAGCACTGGCTGCTCCTCCACAGGACCTGGCTCAACTCCTGACACCCATGTGGTGGCTCACAATTCTTTGTAACTTCAGTACCAGAGGGGATCAGTGCCCTCTTCTGCCCTTTGGAGACACGATACATACATGCAAGCAAAACTCATAGGCATAAAATAATACAAAAACAGCTTTTTAAAGGAGTGTGCTCTTTAGCAGGAGACTTTCTGGAAAAAACAAATTACCTTCTTCCCCCTTGAGTGTCCATCGAAATGGGCCAAACAGTCACCTGAACTGCAAAGCTGCTAAACAAATAAACACCCTAAAGTTTATGAAATATTACTATAAAGTTTTATGTAAAAAAAAAAAAAAAAGAAAACTTGGACTAGGCTTGGTAACACATACTTTTAATCCCAGGACTCAGTAGACAGAGGTGCGTGGATCTCTGTGAATCCAAGGCCTGCCTGGTCTACAGGGCTACACAGAGAAACCCTGTCTCCAAAAAACAAACAACAACAACAAAACCCAAACAACCAATCAACAAACAAAGAAACCAGAAAGGAAATTGTATGTTGTTCGCTTTAAAAAAAGATGAAGCTGTGGGATGCCAATTGTTCTTTAATGTAGGGTTTTGTCGTCCTTGTTTTTTTTTTTTTAAATAAAGACAAAATAAAAGCTAAAAATGAGTGGATCTTATTCTTTGCCGTTTGATCAACTCATGACTCAGTTGTATAAACCAAGTAACATTTTCTTGTGCCAACATCTGTTGTTTCCAATTAATTCAATCAGTGTTGGTTTCATTTTCTGTCAATTAGCAAAAACAGTTAACATGTTTACACTGATTAGGTTCCTAATATAATCAGCTTATCTTACATTATTTTCTAGAATAAATATCCACAGCTTTACAAATACACATTAAGCCCCTAACTACTCTTTTTAAATAAAACTTCTACCATAATCTTAGATGTGAAAGTAGATACGAAAGTGCGGGCTGGGGGACCACTCCTGCCAGTAGAGTTAGAAGATACTGGCAGGGCCTGCAACTCTGCTCATGGTTTCTTTCTTGGTCTTTGTAACAAACACATTCCACAGAAGAAGGCATTTATATTGCCACTCTTGAGACTCTAATAAGTAAGTTATTTTTCCTACCCGTTTAAAGGATGAGGTAGGGTCAGCAAGATGGCTTAGTGGATAAAGGGACTCATTATGCAAGCTTATTGACCAGAGTGCAATCCTCTGAACACAGGTGAAGGGGAAAGGAGAGAATCAACTCCACATATGAGCGAGACAGTTTCCTACACCTCTACCCACAGATCATACTCACGCTAAAATGAAACAAATTAATTTTTAAAAGGTATGGAGGTAAGCACAGGTGTTGTTAGATCACAAAGATGTGATCTATTTAAAATATACATTAAATTTGTGTGAGTATTAAAGAGTGGGGTTGGGGTTCTAGGGAAAAAAATTCCTGTCAACGAAGGCAATTGGTTGGGTACTTATCTAGGGACGTCACAGAAACATCATGGAAAGTGCCCAGTACCCAAAAGTACCAGGGAAGTGGTCTAAAGATTAACATGGCACCTCACCCACCAGCCAGTTCCCAGCCTGCACAGCAGGAGACGCCATGCTCCTCACACACACACTTGAACTTGTAAGCTTGCTCGTTGATGTATGCCCGACTTACCAGCCTGTGGAGGTTCACTCTGTCCCAACACTAGCTAGTCCACACCTACACTGTCCCTGCAGTGGCTTCCATCTTGCCAAAGACCAAGAAAGGCTTAAGCCCCTCACAGAATGGTCAGATGCTAAGTCCTACTCCGACCTCAGTGCTGAAATCTCCCTTCTGTAATGTGGAAGGACAGAAGGGAAGGAAAACAATTCCCAACTTTCTCATTCTAATTACATCACAGACCAAATAGACCCTTCTGTGTACCATGGGAACTTTGTAAATCGCATTTCCCAAGTCCTCCCACTTGCCCATCATTTAATTTGATCAATATGGGGCACTGAAGAGGAGGAGTAGAAGGGTTAGGGAGGAGAGAAGTGATTTTCATGGCTTCCTGCAGGTTCTGTGTTAACATAACCTTGTTGGCCTCCTCAGAACATCTCACTACCTCCTGATAGGGGCTCAGCAATGTAGAAAGGTCCTCTCCGAGCCTTAACCCCATCTCCACAGCAAACTAGCTGCTTCCCTGCTCCTGTGATAAGCACCATAACCAAAGGAAAATTCTAGGAGGGCAAGTTCATTTGAGCTACGAGGTGGACAGGGATAAAAGTCCACCATGATGCATAGCAGCAGGTGGGCGTGACGTCAAGAGCAGGAAGTTGAGCAGTCAAATCCTCCATGGCAATAGACCCCGGGAGTGACATACTTCAGCCAGGAAGGTCTCACCTCCTAACCCTCCCCAGACAGCACCACAGACTGAGGAACAATCGTTAAACACAAGCCTCTGGGGGACATTCATACTCAGACCTCCACACGGGGGCGTGAGCTGGGATTCCAATGTATACTTCGGTCCTGTTGTACTTGAGTAGAGAATTATGTCAATTTTTTTCCCTCTTAAAATGGCCTAATTTGCTGGGCAGTGGTGGCACACGCCTTTAATCCCAGCGTGTCCCCATCTGGGGAGGCAGAGGCAGGTAGACCTCTGATTTTGAGGCCAGCTTGGTGTATAGCGTGAGTTCTGGGACAGCCAGAACTGTTGCACAGAGAAACCCTGTTTCAAAAAACCAGAAGAAAAAGAAAGAAAGAAAGAAAGAAAGAAAGAAAGAAAGAAAGAAAGAAAGAAAGAAAGGAAGAAAGGAAGGAAGAAAGAAAGAAAGATGAACAGATAAGACTAATGGATGACATTTCTTTACGACAAATATTTAAGAAAATCCAACAGAAACTCTGCACTAATTATTAAATCTCTACTTCCGTGAGTCAAATCCACCTCCATTCCAAGGCCTGTTCAGGGACAACGCTGAATACGATGTCAGTAGTCAGAGTCGAAAGAATGCTGGAAGGCACCTCCCAAATCTCCCTGAACTGGCTAGCCAGAGCCACGCTACTTCCAATAAAGACCGGAAGTCAGCCAGACCAGACTCTCTTACCTCAGTTGGGATAGTGGGTCCCGCTTGCCCACTAAATCTGCCGTTTGTGGTTTTCGTAGAGTCTTTATCTCTTGCTGTCCAACACCTTAGGCTGCCATTTTCTGCCTTAGCTAACAATTCTCTGTCCTGAACTTTGTTCAGATCATCGTGTTTACCTCCTCTCGCGGGTACGAACTCCTTTGTCTTTTCTTGCTCCGCCCACCGCTTTTTGAGAGAGGATCTCACACAGCAGAAGCTGGCCCTTAAACTCAGTATGCAGGCAATGATGACAGTGAACTTTGAGCCTCATCCCAAAAGCTAGGCTTACAGGTGTGCACCACTGAGTTCACACAAACGGCGTTGGAAATGGGACCTACAGCACACACTAGACATTTGCGGCCGGGTTATTGGAGAGACGACCTTGCCTCCACGTGTTGCCAATACCTAACTGCCAAGCATTTTCTGTGACAAGTGGAACATCGTGAATACCCACTGGAGGAGGAAGTGGGGCTTTAAAAGCCTTGCCTGGCACTGTGTAGGGTTTTGGGCTGCAGTACTCTTTCCTGCTGTGATGAGATGACTATACGCTTACAGAGTTTTGAAACCTCAGCTTCTGGGTTACACACCCTTTCCTTTCTTCCGGTCCTGCACGCTGTCCACTGTAATGGAGAACTTGGCCCTCCCTTTTAGGGAAGTGCTTCTCTCTGATCCCCACCTGCTGGTTCTAGAGGCAGCTTCTACCTTGTCACCCACTATAGAGAGGGAATTATACCCAGTGCAGTGTTCTCAGAAGGGATGAGGATATTCTGAATTGGTGCTTCAGGCCCTTCCTTTGGCTGTCAGATTGCAGAGACAACGGATACCAAGACAGTGGAATTCCCCCAGGAATTTCATGCTGGGAAAATAAAAGGACGGAAGACTAGGTCAGCCAGAGGACAAAGTTGTCTCGGAGGAAGATTTGCAGCTTATCAGGCTACCCTGCAGGAGAGACTGGAGCAGACACGATGATGGGTCAGAGATCTGCACTGGGACTGCAGTTTGGCAGAACTCTGGCCAGGGGACCTATGTGCCAGGACCCCAAGATAGACTTGATGGGGAAAACACTAGATCCCATTGTCCCGCTTCTTTCCAACTGAATAAACCTCCTGCCTCTTCTTATTACTTCACTAATAAGGACAAGGTGGCCAACCTTGGATCACTGGAGCTGTCTAGGTGTAAGCGCTGACCCATCAGGAGGAAAAAAGAAATCACTTTTTAAAAACCTGAATGTCTAGTTTTCACTGTGAGAAGAAAAAGCCCGGGGATAGAGGTTACTGGACACAACTTATCTGTCACACGGGGCTCATCTGTCACACAGTTCTGACAGTTTCCAGACCTCTGTGCAGGAGAGGAGCCGACACAATGGGGGGTGGGTGGAACACACCTGGAGCAGCATGCTTAGCTCTGTGTCTCTTTTGCCCTCTGTTTAAACCTACCCTTACATTAGAAGTGTTAGGAGCGTGAAAACAGACTGGGAGTGGTGTTTACTGAGCCTCTTTCCTTCCTCTTCCGGGTGTGAGCACAGCACGAAGCGCTCTCTTTCCGAATTCATTGCCTTATGTCCTGTTTGTTTAATAGGCCTACTGAGGACGGGGCTGAGCCTCGCTTGTTGAGGGCTGCCAGCCCAGTCTCTGACCCTAACACTTTTTCAATTCTAGCGCTTGCAGCTCAGGATCTTAAAGTATTGCCTTTCCCCCTCACTTCTTCCTACTTCTGTTCTTTCTTTGTTCAGGACACTTCAAGTGCACTAATCATTTCCTTTTATATACACAGTGCTTGGCCCCTGTAGCACACCGTAACGTTTTCCTAACCAACGTTAAGTTAGCTATAAGGCCCCTCTTTCATGTGCACATTTATGTTCTTACCAATTACATGATAACCTTCTCGCTAGAGCCACGAGGCTACAGATGTCGTCATCCACTTCCCTTTGAGGATCTTGTTTATTTTACTGCATGCCACCTAAGAAATATTCAAATCACACATGCGGTAATAACAGTCTCTATTAATATCCTGCTCTACTTATGGGAGCAATGCTTTACACATGCTATGTGATCGTAACACTAGAAAGTACTATTGCTTCTGTGGTGAAGGCGGGAGAGCACGGAAGCCCATGTGGGGATGGAATCTGAGGTGAGCCTTCGCAGCGCTCTCCTCTCACGCCCTGCGCACCTGTGGCAGACGCCTTAGGAACTGGACAGGTAATAGCAGGTTGGGGGGCTGTAGAGGACTGGGCACCTCCCTCACTCAGGGCCACCACCTCCTATCCCCTGGTAAGACATGAGAAGAAGAGTGTGTTCTCTCACACACACTAAACGTGTTCCACACAACTGCCACTCCTTAGTAATAAAATAGCGTTCGAAAAGGAGGCAGCTGTATCATCGCTTAGTGGAGGCCCAGGGAGGGAAGTTTATTTCTATCTCTGACCCCTACCTACAGTGTTTCTCCTCTGGGCCTGTCCATCAATTTAGCCAGGAGACAACCGCTCAGGAAATCAGACTCACTTGAAGGCGTGCTAAGGAGAAAAGAAGAATAATCATCCCTAAAAGAGACAACGTACTTCTACGCCCCAGATGCTCCCCCCTTCAGGGCAGTAGCTTATAGGTCTTGGCTGCTAAGCTTACCTGATTTTCCAGTGCTTGACTCAGAAAGCATAACTTTTTCTTTGCCTTCTTCCTATTTTCCTATATCTCTTCGGATACAGGTTAGACCCCTAAGATCCTCTGGGTGCTCTCTCCCTCCCCTCCCCTTCCCTCCCCCTCCCCCTCCCTCTCTCCTCCCTCCCTCTCTCCTCCCTCCCTCTCTCTGAGGCTGTTCCCCCATGAGCTTGTCTACTTCCATTGCAGACTGCGCCTGCTTCCCTGGACCTTAACTTAAAAGGCATGGCTTCCTCTTGTTTTCTCGCACTCTTCTCCATCCTTCAGCAGCTGCCAGCATTTACAACTTGCCTTGCTATGCTGTTGTTTCTCTTAAAGTCATCCTTCCACTCCCTTTTAAACCCATTTGAAAATTCTTTCAGCAACTTCGCCAACCCTGAAAAGGATACGCCAACAATCTGGTAACATATTCACATTAAATTTGAAAAGACCTCCCACAGTATATCATATACAGATCTACTTCTAGGCTTAAACAATTTAGAGGGTTGGAGAGGTGGCTCATCAGCTAAGAGGTTGCTCTTCCAGAGGTCCTGAGTTCAAGTCCCAGCAACCACATGGTGGCTCACAACATCTATAAGGGGATCTGATGCCCCCCCTCTGTCATGCAGACAGAGCACTCAAATGTATGAATAAGTAAATCTTTTAAAAATTACTTAGAGGCAATAACCAGAGGTAACTAGTCATGGGACGTTTTAAAGACATTTATTTTTTTAAGTATCGGATGCAGCCGTGATAGTTAATATTGTCAACTAGGCAGGGTCTAGAATCTCCTAGGAAACAAATCCCTGGACACACCTGTGAGGGGTATTTACACCAGGTTAGGTTTTGGGTGTAGTTGTAGGTGAGAAATCACCTAGATTAGGCTAACTGAGGAAAGGAGACTTACTTCCTCTGGGCAGCACTAGTCCATGGGCCAGGGTCTTAGATAAGACAGGGACGAGAATGTTAGCTGAACACTAGCTGTTATCTGCCTCTGTTCCCAACTCTGTTCTTCACTGACAGTGACGATCTATAAGAATGACCAGCCTCAGACTCTCGCTACTGTGGCCCCCCCACCCCCTGCACCGACTTGACGGACTGAGTATCACAAAGCTGTGAGGCAGAACAAGCCTTCCTTCCTTGGGAGCTTCCGTCAGGGAGTTTTATCACAACTAGAAAGGGGGCCACCCTCCGTTTTGATCTGCCTGCTTACTGATGGATGGACATCACTAAGTGGTGGGCCTGTGGCGTCATCAGCCTCCACTGCCCTGGTCAGACTCTGAAATAAAACCACTGACAGACCAGCTTTCATGTTTTTTCCCCCTAAGAAAAATAAAGAACAAATATAAACAAAGTCTGATCTAAATATATCCTTCCCAGTTGCTTTCTCTTATTTTTTTTCTAAAAAGTTGCTTGCCGAGGGCATTGAAAACTGGCAGTAGAGTTGAAGGTTGGGCAGAGGCACACAATGAAGGAGGCAGGATATAAGCTAGTGTTTGGATTAAACATGTGTGTTACTGTACCTGGCCTTAATAGTTACGTTTTTATATCAAATTGAGATTACTTTTCATTAGTTTGGGAAGTATACACAGGATTACTGCATCTGGAGTGGAGATTACATTTATGACAAAGGTAAAAATTATTAATTTTTCTTTTCTTTTTTTCTGGAGCTGGGGACTGAACCCAGGGCCTTGCAGTGCTCTACCACTGAGCTAAATCCCCAACCCCGGTAAAAATTATTTTATTTAAAGCTTGGCTGGGATGGTGCACACCTTTAATCCTAGCACTGAGGAGGCAGAGGCAGGCAGATCTCTGAGTTCAAGGAGAGTGTGGTCTACAGAGTGAGTTCTAGGACAACCAGGGCTACCTAGAGAATCCCTGTCTTTAAAAACAAAGAAATTATTTTATTTAAATGTTCTTTTAATTTATTCTTTGACAATTTCATACATATATCCCTCTCTCTCTCTCTCTCTCTCTCTCTTTCCCTCTCTCTCTCTCTCTCTCTCTCTCTCTCTCTCTCTTCCCTCTCTTTTTTTGAGGCAGGGTCTTACTGTGTAGCCCTGGCTGACCAGGAACTTGCTATGTAAACCAGGCTTGCACTGAGCTCATAGAGAGGCACCTGCTTCTGGCTCCTGACTACAGGAGTTGAGGACTCATTCCACAATACCCCATTCTAATGCCTCTTGACTCTATGTAACATCTCTCTCTCCTGCTGAACCATATACGTCTCTTCGTGTGTGTGTGTGTGTGTGTGTGTGTGTGTGTGTGTGTGTGTGTGTGTGTGTATGTGAGACCTGCTGAGTTTAATTAAGCTCACTCGCACCAGCACGGGTTACTGGTTATTTACTGACAGGTTGACCATTTACCTGTGTCTACACCACTGAAAAAAAGCAAACATTAACTGCCAGTTATTCTCCCTGAGGGTCGGAGTCTTGGGAGAACCTTCGTCAGTCTATGATGTCATTGAGAGTAATCCTGTGCAGGTAACCATGCCTGCTATGAGTTAACCCGTACAATGGCCATGCCATGTCTAGAAGAGCCAGGAAAGAGCATTTCAGAACACTCCTCCCTCCTCTCCACCTTTTTGTCTCCTCTGAGCCCTGAGTCCTGGAAGGGTTGGTATAGATGTCTCGTTAGGGCTGAGCACACAACAGTCAGCTGTTCTCAGCACTTTGCTGAGTTATGAGTCTCTGTGTTCACTGCTGCTCCCGGCACACAGAGCCTTCTGTGGCCATGGCTGAGAGCAGCACTAATCTATGAGTATAAACAGAAATACTTAGAGAGCAATTTGACACCATGTCCGTTTAGAAAAACAGTATCATGGTTTTCTCCACTAGCACCGGAGGCCTCTCTGCCAACGGATTCCAAAGCCAGGTTTGCTGTGCCAGGCCTGCATGCCCTCCTATGGAGCAGCCTCAGAAGCAATCAGAAGGCAAAGTTCCTTTCGAAGGTTGTTTTGTTTACTGGAGCAGTCTTTTGTTCTAAGCACTTTGAACCATTATCCCCAGAAGTCTGTACACTGAGGTTAACACTAGCTTTTGTTTTGCTTTTTACGACAGGCCTTCTCTGTGTCACCCTGGCTATCCTGGAACTCACTCTGTAAACCAAGCTGGCTTTGTACTCATGGAGATCCTCCTGCCTCTGCGTTCCAAGCACTGGTATTAAAGGCATATGCCGCCGCCATCACTACCGCCGCTGCCACAGACCAGCTATTACTAGGTTTTTAAAAAAGTGATTATTATAGTTGTAAATAACTTATTTGCAATAGTTTGAATTTCCTGGAGAGCCTTGAGAAGATGTGTGGGTGGGCTGATTACACAGTGTCTCTGGAGTTGTGTCTGTTTCATAACATTACAACAAGTAAAAAGCACAATTTACATCAGTCAAAGTTTGGTTTTCAAACACAGCAAACAATAGATTTAAGCTATTGCCTCATAACAGATTTCTTTCGGTTTTATTTTTCCTCTTTCTTTTAGCAGAAACTATCGAGCTGTCCACAATTCTAAGAGGAAATTTTGTACAGTAACGACAAATACACCAGGCGTGGGGTGCCTGCTTCCAGTCTCTCACACACAGTGCATGGTACAGACTCTCCTTGTGGTTAGTTTGAATGAAATGCCACTTGCATCCCTGGTACCCTGTTGGTGACGCTGTGTAGGTTTAGGAAGTACGGCCTTGTTAAAGGAAGTTATGTCACCAGGGGCAGGCTTTGAGCAGTGTCCGGAACACTCTCTCTGCTTCCTGTTTGTGGTTCAAGAAGGGAGCTGTCAGGCCTCCGCTGTTTCTGCCACTGTGCCTGCACTCAGCCACAGGGGCCTTAACCTTCTGGAACTGTAAGCCTAAAATAGAAGCGTCATGGTGTTTTATCCAGTGATAGACAAGCAACCAAGGCCCTGCCTCTGAGTAACGACAGCAAAGATCGAGCACATGCTTACTTTGGCTTTGGGAGATTTTCCAGTCAGTCGGTTGAATTCCTTTTTTCTGATTACCAGTAAAATAAAAAAGAAAATCACAGTAGACAGATTCCTTTTGTCTTTGGAAAACAGTCCTTTACTAAACAATTAACTGTAAAACAAGCTAAACACACCTAAGATACAAAGTGTCATGCCGGAACTCAAGTCCTGTGCTTAAGGAACAAGCTGGTGATTGAAGCCTAACTCCCAATAACTTCACGTCCTCCCTACTCCTTCTGTGCCTTTTGCCAGGAAGGAAAACAAATTAGAGTCTCTTTGACAAAGGGACGAACTGTCTGGCAGCCTCAGAGACACCAGAAAACAAACCTCAAACACACACTAACGCCTAAGCTGAGCGACCCTGAGGCGCCTGCCACAGAGTGATTCTTCTCTTCCTACACAGCGTTTTCCGAACTCTCTCCTATTTAAAACGTGGAGTGGGAAGGCTGTTTTAATCCTGAGATTTCACTCTTGCAACCTAGGAACAATAATTTGAGGCTTTCTAAGTAGGTAAGTGTTGTCATGGAGACGAAAAGAAACCTCTCTGAGGTCTCTTCTGTATGGAGCACATCTCTATAAAAAAGTTCTGAGGACGCCGAGATGCAGTTAGGGACTCTCGGACTGGCTGAGTCTCAGGCTGTCATTAGTCCTTTAATCCTCAAAAAGCAATGTTCAGATATATTGTTTGT
Organism: Rattus norvegicus; assembly: GCF_021556685.1. Classification (NCBI taxonomy): domain Eukaryota; kingdom Metazoa; phylum Chordata; class Mammalia; order Rodentia; family Muridae; genus Rattus; species Rattus norvegicus. Next base: position 43,457,720 of record NC_141552.1, read on the forward strand.
TCGGGAATAAAACGGTTCAGCCTCCATTGAGAAGTAATTTTGAATCATCACCAAAATTACAGATAAACATGATTTGGCAAGTTTTCTTAGAGTTTATTTCCTCCACGCATACTTCGGTCTACAGATATGGGTAGCACACACAAACACAAACAATGTGATGTGTATTTGAGGTTATTCAGTTGTAATATTATTTGTAATAGCAAAACATTACGGGTTTTTTTAGATTTCTTTTTACAATGATTTGTTTGTCCGTTTGTTTATGTGTGTGCAGTATGCCATGGTACACGTGTGGAGGTCAGAGGACAATCCACAGTGGTTGGTTCTCTCCTTCTGCTTTGTGTGTTCTGAAGATCAAACCCAGGTTTTCAGGTGTGATAACTTGATTACTGTTAACTTGATACATCTTGGAAGAGGAAACATCAGCTGAGGAATGGCTTCCGTCAGATGGGCATTCTCTTAATTATTAATTGATGTAGGAGGACCCAGTCCACTGTGGGTGGCACCATCTCTAGGCAGGTGTGCCAGGTCTGTAGAAGAAAGACAGATAAACACTGGGGGCAAGTTAGTAAGTGGCCTTCCTCTGTGTCTCCACTCCAGTCCCTGCCTTGACTTCCTGTCTTGGCTTCCCTAGATGACGAAATGTAACCTGTAAGCCAAATACTCCCACACTCAAGTTAGTATTGGTCAGTGTTTTGTTACGGCAATAGAGAAGCGAGCTAGGACGCCAGGGTGGGTGGCAAGCGCCTTTATACACTGGGCCATCATGTCTTAGTTACTTTTCTCTTCCTGTGAGGAGACACCATTACCAAGGCAACTTAAAAAAGAAAGCATCAGGGTTGGGGATTTAGCTCAGTGGTAGAGTGCTTGCCTAGCAAGCGCAAGGCCCTGGGTTCGGTCCCCAGCTCTGAAAAAAAGAAAAAAGAAAAAAAAAAAAAAAGAAAGCATCTAGCCGGCTTGCTTATGGTTTCAGAGGGTTAGTCTGTTATCATCATAACAGGGTGCATGGCAGCCAGCAGGCATGCATGGCACTAGAGCAGTAACTGAGAGCTTACATCATATCCAAAGGAAGCAGGCAGAGAGACACAGACAGACAGACAGACAGACAGACAGAGAACATGTGAGCCTTGTGTTGACTTTTGAAAGCTCCAAGTTCACCCTCAGTGATACATCTCCTCCAAGGCCACACCTCCTAAGCCTAAAGAGCTACCCACTGGGGACCAAACACTCAAAGATTTGAGTTTATGGGGGCCATTTCCATCCAAACTATCATATCCCATTCTCTTCCTTCCTTCCTCTCTTTCTTTCTTTCTTTCTTTCTTTCTTTCTTTCTTTCTTTTTTTTCTTAATGACAGCATTTTTGTCTGTAGCCCTGGCTGTCCCAGAACTCTCTCTGGCTGGTCTCCAACTCAGAGATCCACCTGCCTCTGCCTCCTCAGTGCTGGGATTAAAAGTGTGCACCAGCACCACCCAGCCCAATTTTTATATTAATAAGGTACAGGTTAGGTAAAATATGGACCTGTGGCCATTTTCATGGGCAATGATGTATAAGGAATACTGTATTCATAGCGAAAGCAGAAGTGTAGGATGCTGTGTGTTATATCTGAGGGGATGATTCCCTGTAGAGTGCTCACTGTTCACCTCTTGTGGAATAACGGAAGTGGACAACCAACCGTTGTTTAAGGCTGGGAGGGGTGTCCTTCACTGTTCCTATTTTACTGTATGCTTTTTAGTATTTTTAAATTTTGAGTCATGCACATGTAGTACTAAAACAACATAAAATATAACAAAACCCTGCTCTGGGCATGGGCTGCACCCTCTTCTAAGGTATTTCATATTGAATCACACAGGGACTTGAGGCTGTGCTGTGCCCTGGGTGACTCTCCCCATGTTACAGTCTGTAGAGGGCACAGGGGAAAGCAGGAGAATTGTAGCATCAACAGAAGAGATGTGCATCCCTGTTTTCTCCCCCAGAAGGCCGGGAGATGATGTCATCAATAGCTTGGTGATCTGTGCTATCCATGGGGCCGAACCACAAGCAAATCCTCCAGACTGTTCTGTTTATTCCAGATTCTCTCTCCTTAGACCTTTGCCCTGAGCTTTGCTTGTCAGCCGACAGCACCGTCTTTAGGGGAGACATTCTGTGTACTTTATAGCCTGGTGACTTCTAACTGTGGGAATGACGGAGCCCACACCAGATCCTAGACCCGTAAGCTATAGAATCCATCTTCGTGGCAGAGGTCACACGTACTCTGCAGCACAGTATTGACGTAGTTGTGCCTCAAGCGTCATGGCATATGGGATTGAACTTTCCCCCAAAATTGTGCTGCACTTAAATATACCTGAAAATGTGTTTAAAAGAACTGCCTGGTGTCAGACTCTAGAAGTTCGAGCTGACACCCGGTAACTAAGTCACGTTGAACTGGATTTCCTTCTTACCTCACACGGATGGATACTCTGATAGCCAAAGCCTTTGCAGTGACCACCACAAGTTGGCAGTTGGCTCCATTTTACATATAAATGCAAGTTACTTTGAACCAGAAACTTGCTGGTCTCCAGCATCAAACTGAGCTCTATTTAGCACTCACCTAACAGTCTTCAGTGCCTCCCTTTGCATCCATACATCAGCTCTGCTCTGCTTCCAGTAAGGATGCATTGAACAAGAGCAACAAAAGTTGTGTGTGTGTGTGTGTCTGTGTCTGTGTGTGTCTGTGTGTGTGTCTGTGTGTGTGTGTGTCTGTGTGTGTGTATGTATCTCTGTGTGTGTCTATGTGTGTGTGTTTGTGTGTGTCTGTGTTTGTGTGTCCGTGTGTCTATGTGTGTGTGTGTCTATGTGTGTGTGTCTGTGTGTGTGTCTGTGTGTGTGTCTATGTGTGTGTGTGTCTGTATGTGTGTGTCTGTGTGTGTGTCTATGTGTGTGTGTGTCTGTATGTGTGTGTCTGTGTGTGTGTCTGTGTGTGTGTGTCTATGTGTATGTGTGTATCTATGTGTGTGTGTGTCTGTGTGTGTCTATGTGTGTGTGTGTCTGTGTGTGTGTGTCTGTGTGTGTGTGAGAGAGAGAGATAGAGACAGAGACAGAGACAGAGAGACAGAGACAGAGAGAGACAGACAGAGAGACAGAGAGAGACAGAGAGACAGAGAGACAGAGAAAAGACACAGAGAGAGACAGAGAGACAGACAGAGAGAAACAAAGAGAGACAGAGAGACACACAGAGACAGAGACACACACACACAGAGTTGATACTACTCTTTGGAAGATATGAACAAATGCATACTCATCCCAGCTAGGGAACCAACCAACCATATACCAAAGTGAGGATACCACGCAGTCCAACCTGGTGAACCCAGAGTTTGCTGGGTTACTTATGGGAACGTGGGTGAGAGGTTTCTTACAGACACAGGAATGGCTCCACTGCAGCTGCATCGGCCTAAGTGGACCCTGGCACAGGAGACAGCTCAGAAAGAGGCACCGTGGAATTCATTGACTGACTTGTGGGCAGCTCAGCAGGTCAGAGAGCAGTGTGACTTCTAGGCAGATTGGCTGGTCTATGCCTCCTCCAGGAAACTCAGCTGGATCTGTCTTCCGGGTAGCTAGGCTGGTCTGAACCTCGGCTAGGCAGCTTGCCTAAGCCACCTCTTCTAGGAAGTCCTGCTAACTAGAGTGTCGTTCAGCAATTTTTCCTGCCTAGGTAACTTTGGGGAAGAAAGAATCTAGTTCATTTGCCAGTTTAGGATTTTCCTGATGCTTTTGTTTTTTGTTTTTTGAGTTTTTTTTTTTTTAATCTCCTGAGTTTCCTGTAGGATGCAATGCTTTTTCTCCCTTTGGACCATTCAGCAAAATAGAAAAGTTTATCTTGTGGGACTTTTCTACATGACAGCGTGCTGTAGCATGCATCCAGAGCTCAGAGAACAAATGTGGAAGTCCATTCTCTCCTTCCGTCATGAGGATCCTGGGAATTGAACTCGGGTCACCAGACTTGCTGGCAGACTCATTTACCCACACAGGCATCTCGTCAGTTCTCTCTGTGGCTGACTTTAAGCTTTTGTAGACATTGTGTGGAATATAACATGTGACCAGAGAGTTAATGATAGTAATTAGCATTAGAATTTTAAAAATTGTGTTTGCCAATGACCATGCTATCAACGGAAATCAGATTATCGGATTAATTCCAGCCAACAAAACCATTGCAGCTTATGAATTCATTGCTAATAAATTCTTGTGCTGCCAAAGACACTCGTCACATATTTACAGGTAGACAAGAGTGTTCATCGTTTATCTTAGGTTTGTACTGCTGTGATGAGACACTACGACCAAGGCAACTCTTATAAAGACAACATTTAATTGGGGCTGGCTCACGGTTCTAAGGTTCAGTCCATTATCATCAAGGCAGGAGCATGGCCGCATCCAGGCAGGCATGATGCTGGAGGAGCTGAGAGTTCTCTCTCCATCTTGATCTGAAGGCACTCAGGAGAAGACTGGCTCTCACATGGTTAGGAGGAGGGTCTCATTGCCCACCCCCACAGTGACACACTTTCTCCAACAAGGCCACACCTCCCGACAGTGCCACTCCCTGGGCCAGGCATATCCAAGCCATCACGTTGTTCCAGGGATGGTTTTATGAGTTCCAACAAGACTCTGGGGCATCCGTCTCCATCGTTCATCTTGCATAAAAGATTTTCGAGGCCAAGCATACCCTTCACAAGATGGGAAGGCAGCTTCAGGACAGAACATGTTCAAAGGCATTCTGGGATACATGACAAAAACTAACCCAACCAAACTCGGGCTTTTTTACCACAGTAAAGGGGATTTGGGACTACATTGCAGTAGCAATAGCATGGTCATACATGTGTGTCAAGGCTTCCTTGACATCTATGGCAGCTCTTTGCATATATTTTCTCACTGGTCCTCACAATTGCATATTATTATCTCATGTTGTAGAGAGAGAGACTCAAGATGATATGACTGGGGACAAGACCCAGGACACTCAGGTCTCACTGACTCAAAAGCTTGTGTTTAATTACTGTCATTCAGCTGGTCCCTTCCTCTTCTTCCTTTTCTCCCTTCTCCTCTTCCTCCCCTCCTCCCTCGTTTTTTCTTCAGTAAATACTGCCAGAGTTCTTCAAGGACCTTTGGCTGAACACTCTAATTGGATAAGTGAGGGTAAATGTGTCTGTGTTATTTGATGACTGGTTATCTCATTTGATCAGTGAAAATATGTTTCAGAATGAAGAAGCCAAATACATTGGCTGCAGTCTTGCATTCCGATGCAGTGTAATCTCGAAGCCATCTGGTCAAAGTCAGAAGTTATTAAATATGATTTGTGATTAAATAGAAACCTTCAACAAGGGTAGAGCTAGCCATCAGGAGAGAAACATCACCATCTTCTTTGGTGGTATGTTTTCTAGAACCAGATGTAAAAATATCAGCTTTGGGCCATGTGCAGATTCAAAAATTTTCGGCTCCCTAGACTTGAGACTTGAGAAGTTCAAGTTTCATGTAGCTCCGTCAGCACTCAGCTTTGACTTGCTGTGGTTGTAATTTTGAGACAGAGTTTTTCTGTATAACTGCCCTGGTTGTCTTTGAACTTTCTCTGTAGACCAGGCTGGTGTCGAACTTACAGAGATCCACCTGCCCCTGCCACCAAAGTGCTGGAATTAAAGGCGCACACCACAGCTCACAGTCTCCATTCTTAACTGCTGTGCCATCTCTTCAGCTCCAAGAGAACTAAGCCCTTAGCATAGTCCAAGAATGAGACACAGAACCTTTGAGAGATGGTTACTGATTATGGGCATCAGAATGGCTGCCCCTGTTTCTGTTGCTGGGGCTCTCGTATTTTATGTTCATGGTAGAAAGAGAGCGCTACACACTGAGGGCCTCTGAGTTTAACCTCACTGGTACACCTTCCTCAGTGTAAGCCTGGGCAGTGAACCTCATACACCGCTATTCAATTTCACTTGCAGAAGAGAATGCTTTAAGGAAAGAGAAATGACAAACTAGCTGATACGCTTTGCCCTTGGTTTTCTTTTCAATTTTTTATTTTGTTTTGTTTTATAAAGGTTTGTTTATTTTCGTCTCATCTATATGCGTGTCTTGCTGGAACATGTACAATGTGCGTGTGGTACCCATGGAGGCCAGATGAAGGTGTGAGAGTCCCCCGGAACTGAACTTAGAGTTGGTTGTAGGCCACCATGTGGGTGCTGGGAATTGAACCAGGGTCCTCTGCGATCAGTGCTCTTAACTGCGGAGCCCTCTCTTCAGCTCCTCTGTTTTGTTTTCTGAAACAGGACTTGCTAGGTAGCCTGGGCTAGCCTGGATTTCACAGTGACCCTGCCTTAGCCTCCCCAGTGTGCCACACCTAAACCTAATATATGCATAAGTTTTGTTTTTGCAGGACCGGATGTCTCTGTGTAAAAGCCCTGGCTGTTCTGGAACTTGCTTTGTAGATCAGGCTGCCCCTGAAGTCAGAGAGATCCACCTGCCTCTTTCTCCTGAGCTCTGGATTAAAGGCATGCACCACCACTCTTGGCTTCTACATAATTTTTAAACTTTTGAATAAGTTTTGGACCTGGCCAGAAATTACATCCTTCAACCAATTTAACTTTAAAAGCTACACGCATCTGTGTGCAGCAATCGTTAAGATATTTACTTCCTGCCAATTGTGATACACAGCAGAGACAGGCATCTGAGTTCAAGGCCAGCCTGGGCTACAAAGTGAGTTCCAGGACAGCCAGGGCTACACAGAGAAATCCTGTCTGGAAAAACAATAAACAAACAAACAAACAAAAGATATTTATTTCCCCTTCTTGATAAGGCCAAACCCATGAGCACTTTTAATAAATAAATCCTACCTTTGCTTTCTACTGACTCTTGTTGACGTCTTTTCCTCAGGGTGAGCTCTACCAGAACAGAAATCCTCAGTGTAGGGCCCTGTCTGCCGATGCCAATATGAACAACGGGGTATCCATCTAAACGTCGGCATGCTATTAAGGGTCAATATAGTCTGAGGGTCGCTGGAGAAATAATCTTAAACTTTACTTCCTTGGTCAAGAGCTCACTACATTTCTACTGACAGTGTATAAAACTCTCAGAGACAGACACAGTTTGAGAGCATGGGGTTTTTAATAAACATGAATTCCGAAATAATATTCTAAATAAAGACTTAAAAAGCCATTTAAAAATCTCCTTCCTTCCCTCCCTCCCTCCTTCCTTTCTTTTTCTTTTGCGTCACAGTCTGGGATCAAACTCATTGTATAGAGGATGTCTCGGAAGTTCTGATGTCCCCGTTTCCACTGTGCACCACTCCCCCTGGTTATATGGTCCTGAGGATTAAAACTAGGGCTTCTTATTCGATAGGTAAGTACTCTGTCAATGGATCCACATATCCTATCCTCTTTTTTATTTTTTTAAAGATTAATTTGTATTTATTTATGTGTCTAGGATTCGAGTAGTGTGCATGTGAGTACAGAACCTGCCAAAGCCGAAGGCATCACTTCCTCTGGAGTTAAAGTTATAAGTGGTTGTAAGCCTCAAGATGTAGGTTCTGGGAACTGAGCTTGGGTCCTCTAAAGAACTATGTCCTTTCCTTATTTTTCTCCCCCTTCCTTTTTCTTTTTTCTTTTGAGAGAGGGTCTCACTATGTAGCCCTGGCTGTCCTAGAGCTCACAATGTAGACTAAGCTGTCCTCAAATTCAGAGAGACGTATCTGTCTCTGTCTCCTGAATGCTGGCACCACCACACCCAGCTGCCTCCTTATTTTAAGGTTATTGTTGTTATTGTATTTTGCTTTTTTGGTTTTGTTTTGTTTTGTTTTGTTTTTGTTTTTGTTTTTGTTTTTGTTTTTGTTTTTGAGACAAGCTCTCTATGTAACCCAGGCTGGTGTGGACCTCACAGAGATCCTTCTAACTCTGTCTTCTTAGTGTTTCCCACAGCAGCCTGACCAAGATCTTACATTCTCACACTGGGAGTCGAACCAGGGCCATTAGGGGAAAAACCCAGGAATCATAATCACCAGATCATGTGGGCACAAACTGCTAGGCCATTTTTCCAGCACTGTGCTCCTTTCTTGACCCAGGGCTGTATGCCATCTTGTGTTGAAGCTTCCTGGGCCCTTCCCATATGGGGCCTGAGGCCTTCCCCACCAACCTCGAAACAGAATAGAAGGATGGGAATGAAAAGGTTCAGAGCAGGAAGACAATCCCCTTTTCCTAGGGTCTGTTCATAGTTTGTGTTTCCTGATGGCAGGGCAGTCAATCGTCCCAACAAAATCAAGATCTCTCAGAGAAACAATAGTCCCTTCTCTAACAGATGTCTCACACAAACTGTTTACGCCGGCAGGCAGCGGATGGGTTGTGTTTACCGAGAGCCAGGCTGTCTGTGACCTTTGAATTTATCTGTCACAGCTGTCGGTCCTCGACCCTGAATGGTGCATCTCATAAAACCTCCTTATCAGTTCATCTACGAAAGGAAATTCCTTAAGAGGAGTGATCAGTCAGGGTTTTGTACATGGTTTTAAAGCTTTTGTTTGCTCTGAATCTGGCTGTAAACAGCATCTCTGAGCCACAAAACCATAAGCGCGGCAGCGTTAAATGCTTAAAGTCCAAGTCTCTCCGGCAGTCTGGCTGTGTCCTGGGCTAGGCTATTTGTCTTTTTAGCCTCCCCATGTCTCTGTCTTTCTGAATGCCTTTAATCCCAGCACTCTGGAGACAGAGGCCGACAGACCTCTGAGTTCAAGACCAGCCCCGTCTGCAGAGTGAGATCCAGTATCACCTGAGTGGTTCCTCAGGCTACCAGTGGGCTGGACGAATTTTTTTTGCTTCTGCCACCAATACCACACCTTAAAATTTTAACATAGTTTCAACAGACTTTTTATTAATAAGTTAAGGTAGTTAAGGTAGTTTTGGCCATCGGCATAACGTGGCTATGTGGCATTGCTTCAATTAGAAAGCCTCGTGATATGTATTTGAATTCTTTCAACTCTTATAATTCAGAAATTGTTTAAAATATGGACGCACATTTTGTCACCTAATAGTTAAGGATATTTGCGGAATGTTTATAAAACAGAACTCTCCCTTGTATTACTTAATAACACATGTTCTCGTTCTTCAGAAACAAGCATGTTATGATTACAGTACACTCATCTGGAGGGCTCGATATAATTTTGTAGCTCCCTGTTAGGGATTTGTGGAGAGTTTCCCTTGGTGATATCCTTGTGCTTGATTCTCTGGCTGTAGTGCTGTTCTACATCTTTTGGATAGAGCCCTAGATAAAGGATTAACCAATCCACAGACAGCACATCGGGGGCAGCGGGGATAGCTGAGTGGAGAAAGTTCAGTGCACACGAGTACGGGCTAATGATGAATCACCAGCAACCACGGAAAGTCTCTGTGGGTTCGAGGCTGCTTACAATCCCAGCACTCAGGAGGCAGAGCATCCCCAGGGCAAGGTGGCTAACGAGACAGGATTCAGCAAGGCCCAGGTTCAGAGAGTGACCAAGGCAGATGTCAGATGGCACTTACATATGCACACACACACACACACACACACACACACACACACACAACCAAAGCACACAAGCCACATGCACACCACAGACAGACACATGCCAAACCAAAAGCAAACAGGTAAATGTTTAAAACTCTCTCGCCACGCATCGTCCCATAGAAATTTCCAGAAACTCTGCATCGACTTTTCTCTCCATCAGCTGGACCCATCTCCTTCCTGCCAGTGGGAAAGGTGTTGTTGTCAGTTTTGCCAGTTTTTGTTTTGTTTTGTTGCTTTGTATGATGACAATTACACACACACACACACACACACACACACACACACACACACACATCAGAAAATTTACTGTTTTAGCCATCTTAAGGCACACTGTTCTGTGACACTTTAGTACGTTCCAATGTGGAACGTCACCGCCATCATTTTCCCGAGCCTTTTTATTCTAAACTGAAAATAGTAAAGACTGACCTCTTCCTTTTCTCCCAGACCACTCATTTTACTGCCCCTAAATTTATTAGCTATGTATATCTAAGTGCAGTCATACAGTTTGTCTTCTTGTACCCCTCCCTCCTCCCTCTTTGACTTAGTATAAAGTCTTCTGGTTTCATTTTTGTTGTGACACACAATAAGAATTTTCTTCTTTTAAAATGTTTTCCTCTGTGTGTTCATGTCTATGTGGGGTGTGTGTGTGTGTGTGTGTGTGTGTGTGTGTGTGTGTGTGTGCATGTGAGCATGCATGTATACATGTGGAAATAGAGGTCGGTCGAGAGTCTTCCTCTACTACATTGCATGGTATTTTCTTTTTGTGACGGTGTTCACTATGTAGCCCAGGCTGGCCTTGAACTCTCAGAGATCTACCTGCCTCTGCCTCATGAGTGCTAGACTTTAAGGCTTTTGTTAACATGACTAGCTGCTACCTTATATTCCTTGCCACAGGATCTCTCAGTGAAACTGAAACTTGTGATTTGACTAAACTGGCTAGCCAGTTGGGAGGTATCCACGAGTCTCTGAACCCCCAACACTGGGATTACAAGTGGACAATGTCACACCAGCTTTTCACATAGGTTTGTGGAGATTCACATTAAGGTCTTCATGTTTGCCATGAGAGCCCTCGGAGTCTTTGGCCAACCCAGTCTCCTTCCTTTTTCACAGATGAATACTGCTCATTGTATGCACACAGGTACCACACTTTCTCCAATCAGGGTTTATGTGCATTTGAGTTCCTTCTATATTTTGTCTATCTAGCACTGAGGGTTTTACACTCTATAATATTTTGTTAACTTGGGGGGAAATTCATACATTTTGTTTGAGCACGTTCATCCTCTGCTCCTCTGCACAATTATCCCCAGATCCTCCCCAACCTCCTCACCAACTTCATGTCTTCTTTTTTATTTCTTTTTAATAAACCACTGGATCTAATTCGTGCCGCTCATATATACTCGTGGTTATGAAGCCATCCATTACAGCAAGGTAGACCTAAGGGTTACATCTTTAGAGAAACCTGACTTTCCCTTCCCCAGGTGCCATCAACTTCCAAGAGTTCCTGAGCCCCTCCCCTCATGTCTAGCACTGACATTTCCCTCTGGAGTTTTATTTTTACCTGATTTGTTTGGGTGCTGGAGAGTTTACTCCGCAGTTAAAAGCACTTGTCGCTTTTTGCAAAGGATCCAGATTCAGTTCCTGGTACCTACATGGTGGCTCACAACTGTAATTTGTTGTAATGCTGAGCAAAGACACTTGCAGAGGTGAATGAATGTCCCCTCTACCTTTGGAAGGATTCACAAGAGTGGAGCAACAGGAGACAGATTAGGTGGGAGAAAAGACACACAGTTGTGGTGTGCCTGGGAGCCATTTTGACAGAACCCAGAAATCAGACAGAAAGTGTGAGCTTAAAGAAAGGCCAAACGGAAGCTGGGCATGGTGGAATGCACCTTTAGTCACAGCACCCAGGAAACAGAAGCAGGTGGATCGTTTTGAGTTCAAGGCCAGTCCGGACCATAGAAAGTGTTCCAGACCAACCAGAGCTACACAGTGAGACCCTGTCTCACAGAAACAAACAAACCCAAAATCAACAGAAAAGAAGGGTAAAATGGGTCATGAGGAGAGGGAAGCAGGGACAGCAGTTTAGAAAGCTGGTACACTGAGTTTCAGGCATCTTAAATGTGGCCAGAAGAACAGAGGTCTGGGACAATGTTATCCCAGGCTCCAGAAACAGTGCATGCCTTGCAGGATTTCTTCTCGACATTGGAGTTCAATCTTTGCTGGTTAATGAAGTTTCTGTAAGAATACTGGAGGCAACTGTGTTCCTGTTAGGGCCTATCTCTTCAAGCAGATATGGGGACTTTCAGAGACTCACTCCCCACATTGGGTTGGGTGGGGACTGCTAGGGAAGGTCAGAACAACTTTGAATTTAAGCAGCTTCCAGAACCATTCAATGTGTCAATACCAGTGTTTAAGGGATCATTTTCTAGATGTCAGTGCTGTCACATGGCATGTGTGTACACACACACACACACACACACACACACACACACACAGAGAGAGAGAGAGAGAGAGAGAGAGAGAGAGAGAGAAACACACTTGCACACAGACACACACGCCCCTCCAGAATACTTTTTAATTTTTTAATTTTGGTTTAATTTTGCTTATGCTGGGTTTGTTGACAATGAAATTGACTCTTTTTAAGAATATTGCTATATAAATAGATTCTATTTATAGCCAAACTAATTGGCTGGGAAAGGGTTTATTTGCCTTGGCTTACAAATCCATCACTGAGGGAAGCCGAGGCAGGAACTCAGGGCAGGACCCCGGAGGCAGGAGCTGGTGCAGAGGCCTTGGAAGAGTGCTGCTGACTGGATTGCTGCTTTCTTGTATCACCCAGAACCACCTGCCCAGGGGTGACACTGCCCAGAGTGGGCTGGGCCCCTCCACATCACCCAGTCAACCAACCAACCAACCAACATTCCAGAAAGTGCCCTAGAGACTCGCCTATAGGCCAGTCTGATGGAGAGATTGTTGTCAGTTAAGGCTCCCTCTTCTCAGACAACTCTAGCTTGTGTCACATTAACAAAAGACAAGCTAGCCCAATAGGCGTATAGAATTAATTCAGAAATATATTAAGCCCAAAACCTACGTTTGTATCCAAGCTGAAAAGTTTTCATTCCTTCTTTCTCTTGTGCAGTTTGCCACCATTGCCTTTAGGTGGCATTAAATCCTTGGGCAAATTAAAACATCAGCAAAATTGAGACCACATTTCATCCCACGTGCGGTAAAATTTTGAATTGAAGGACGTGGTTCTTTCATTTGTGTAAGGAATATCTTAAACTCATTTTTCTCTATCTACAGCCATCAGAGCCAGACCAGTTAAGTATAGCAAAAGCTGAGGCTAAACAGCATGAGGAGTGTGGGGAAACTTACGGGCTCTGATAGTAGGATTTGGCATAAAGTGGCAGAGCCTGTGCTCTGAGATCGGGCTACTGTTTTCAGAGGTGTGCGGTTGAACAGTTTCTGTTTCCTTGCTTTTCTTTCCCCTCCCCTGCTCCTCCCCTCCCCTTTCCTTCTCTTCTCTTTCCTCATTTCCTTTCTCCCCCCCTCACCTTCCTTTCTTCTTTCCTATAGTTCCTGGAAGGGACCACATCTTCCATTTTGTAGGGTTGATTGATTGAAAGGAATGGAATGTGGCAAGTCCAGAGGCAAATCGCCTTGGGTCGTCTTCAGCCTCCACGATTGCGTTTTCTCTGTGCATGACCTAGCATCTCGTGACCTTTAGGTAGATCCTCTGGAATGTACAAACAGAACCACTTTAGCTGTCTCCAACCAAAAGGCTAAGAATGGCATCACATAACATCTGAAGCCAATAGCTGAGGTGTCTGATTGTTCTGTGATTTGCCTTCCTGAAGTTTCTATGAACATATTTGAAGTGCCTTGCCTTGATTTATCAATTTCTTTGCTCTATTACTATAAAACCTAATTCAGCTGTCACCATGTTGGAACATGGAGTTTACACTAGCTTAAATCTCTGTTCCCAAGCCGTGGCCACTCATATTTGGCTCCAGAGTAAATTATTTCTTATCTCATTTGAGGTAAGTTTTTGTGCAAGCTTTTCCTTCCTTCCTTCCTTCCTTCCTTCCTTCCTTCCTTCCTTCCTCCCTCCCTCCCTCCCTCCCTCCCTCCCTTCTTGCCTTCCTTCCTTCTAACTTTCAATCACTTTTGTCTCTTTAAAGATGCTTCCCTCTCAGGGGCACAAGGTCTGACTGCAGCCTATGGAACTGTGTGGCAGTGGGTTTAGCTCAGGTTACGGAGGCCAGGAGTTTTGCCCATGGTCTCGGTGTTGGTGACTGTGGTAGCCTCCTCTAGCAGCTTTGGAAACAGCTGGCTCCAAGAGCTTAGTTTTGCCTAGCCATGAGACCACATTCTCTTACAGACGAAACAAGAGAGGCCCTGAAAGTAGGGAGGGAACTCTTCACCTCACTCGATCATTTTCTAAACAGGGAACAGTGGGAACATTTTCCACAGGCAAATGACTCCATCAATCTGAGCTTTTCAAAGCACTAGCTCCGTTCCTAAATATTATTGCTGAAAATACTGTCGCTGCATGATCAATGACCAATATAATGTCGGGGATGGTACTTTTGACTTCGTTCACAGAAGATTGTGTTCCCGTAGTGTCTAGGGAGGGGAGTTAACAAAATTTCAAAAGCCTCTTACATGAGACCGCCTTGCATTTGTTGCCTCGAATAATGTTTACAATAGTCCACAGTAACACCCAGCAAGCATAGTAATCTCCATTTTTGTTTTATTTTTTAAAGAAAAAAATGTTCCCATTTGCCACAACTAGTGAATGACACACCAAGATCATTTCCCCTGCACATGAGGTAAAAACAAGAAGTACTTAGTCAAGTCTGAAAAAGATTCAACTACCCCAGAGGGACAGGGTTTCTCTGTGCAGCCTTGGCGTCCTGGAACTTGCTCTGTAGACCAGGCTGGCCTTGAACTCAGAGAGGGACTCCTGCTTCCCGAGGGGTAGGATCACGGGTGTGAGTCATCACTACCCAGGGAGCTTGAAGGATTTTTATAATGAATTTGTAATTAGTTTATTTGTGGCCGATCAGGGAAAGGGATGACCAGGAAGAATATGACAAACACGTCACGGGTGTCTCGCCGGAGTGGTCTGCCACAGAGCCACATCTTCAGCCATCTGCAGCATACTTTTTAAAAGATATTTTTATTCATGTTTAGTTTATGGGCGTCTTTCTTGAATGTATGTAGGAGTAGCATGTGTGTGGTTGGTGCCCACGGGAGGCATAAGGTGTTGAATTTCCAAACCCAGGTCCAGGTCCAAACAAGAGCATTCTTATGTGCTGACTCATCGTTCCAGCCCACATGTATGTATGTATGTATGTATGTATGTATGTATGTATTTATTTATTTGAGACGAGATTTCTCTATGTAGCCTAGGCTATCCCGGAACTCATTCTGTAGGCTGACCTTGAACTCACAGAGTTCTGCCTGCTCTGCCTCCCGAGTATTGGGATCGAAGGCGAATGCCAGTATCACCTGGCTACTGGTAAGTTTTCAAAGCGAACAATGATACATCTAGGAGCCATCTCTACACATATGGAATCATTTCCACAATCTAGATAGTGAAAATGGCTAAAACCTCACAGGTTGTGCCCAGACGGAGTAGTCTATGTGGTTGCCTTCCAGGCATACAACCTGTGACTGATCTGTTCTGGTCGCTGACCACTCCTTCAAGAGTTTAATGTAAATCCAGAGAATCCTCTTCTGGTTGACTTCTTTGACTCGGCACAAGAATCCACACTGCAGCAATGACTCATCCTTTCTCTTATGGAGTTGTATGCCACTGTATGGATATACCATGACGTGTTTACCTGTTCGTCTGCCGGTGAACATTTGGATTACCTTCAACTTGGGGCTAGGCCATTTTATACTCCCCTCAGCAGTGCGGGAAAGTTCCAGTCTTCTAATCCTGGCTGACATTCTGTATGGCTAAGCCCCGTGGGTATAAGCATTCTAATCAGCATGCTGTGAAAGTATCATTGTGGCCTCAGTTTCCATTTCTCATAAGATAAAGCATTATTCCACATGCTTATTTGACATTCATTTTTATTCAAATATTTTGACGATTAAAAATGGCTGTCTCTATAAAAATTTGAAGATAATATCAGACCAGGCAGTGGTGATGCCCGTCTTTGATCCTGGCACTCAGGAGGCAGAGGCAGAAGGATCCCAGAGTTTGAGGCCAGCCTGCCTGGTCTACAGAGTGGGTTCCAGGACAGCCAGGGCTACAGAGAGAAATCCTGTCTTGAAAAACCACACACACACACACACACACACACACACACACACACGTGCGCGCGCACAGAGTACATACAAAGAAAAAGACCTTGAGAAATATTTTTCCCAAGTTTAAGGAGTAATAAGATCAAAGGCAACTTTGAATTTGTAAGTAATGCATTTTAAAACATTTTACATTTTAATGTATATTGCCTGTACACATGCATGTGTACTGCATGTGTGTCTGATACCTATTGAGGTCAGAAAGGGATTCCCTGGAACTTGAGTTCCTGACGGCTATGAGCCATCTTGTATGTGCTGGAAATTGAACCTGGGTCTTCTGGGAGAGCAGCCAGTGTTCTTAAGTGTTCAGCCATCTCTCTTCTAGCCCCAGTACTGCATTTCTAAAATGTTTGAATTTTTTTGACAATGAGTACATAGTTCTTTACTTAAATATGTTTATTAATTAGTGAATTATATATGTACATGCACGTGCAGATAAGTGTGCATTTGTACACATGCAAATGCCAGAGGATTGAGTTGGTGTCTCCCTCAATTCCTAGGCACCTCTACCTTTGGGGCAGGGTATTTACCTGGGCCTGGAGTTCTCACCTTCTTTGCTAGGCCAGAGGCCAGCTACCCAAAGGATCCTTGTGTTTCAGCCCTGCTGAGCCCTGGAGTTTAGGTATGTGTGGAATCCTGGTTTGTTACAGGGAGCTGGGATCTGACCTCTGCGCTTCATGACTACAGGGCCAGCATTCTTAATTGTTGAGTCATCTCTTCAAGGCCCACTTGACTTTTCTTATGAGAAAAAGGTTGTCTTTCTTTTGCAATCCTGCTTTCAAAAAAGTTTTTACTGATTTGGTGGAAAGAATACAGAAGATATTTCTGGAGTGCTGGTCATTGGGATTACTAGTAATAATCAATTGCTTACTCCTCTTAGCATTCACTAGAACTGTGCGGGGGAGCAGCTAATGAGGCCTTTGTCTTGTGTGAGTGTGTGTGAGAGCATGAGTGTGTGTATATGTGTGTGGGCGAGTGTATGTGAGAGCGTGTGAGTGTATGTGTCTGTGTGACTGTAGTTTGTGTATGACTGTGTGTGAATGCGGGTGTATGTTTGTGTGATTGTGGAAGAGAGCATGTGAATGTGTGTACATGTGTGTGAGTGTGTGAGTCTATGGGAGAGTGTATGAGTGTGTGAGTGTGACTGTGAGCATGTGTTTGTGTGAGTGTGTATGTGTTGTGTGTGTGCATGTATGTGTGAGAACATGAGTGTGTAATCTGTGTGTGAGTGTGTGTAAGAGTTGTGAGTGTATATGTGTATGTGAATATAGCATGTGTGTGTATGAGTGTGCGCTTCTATATGAATGTATATGAGAACGTATGAGTGTATGAGTGTGTTTGAATATGGGAGAGTGTATGAGTGAGTGTGAATGTGAATGTGTGTTTGTATCAGTGTGTATGAGAGCATGTGAGTGTGTATGTGTGTGTACTTCTGTGGCATGTATATTAGAGTGTCTGAGTGAATGTGTGTGTGTTTGTGAGAGTGTGTGTGTGTACGTGTGTGTATGTGTGTGTGTGTGTAAATGCGTGTATGAAGAGAGAATGAGCGGAGGCTGAGGGAGTTGTCTTTGGAGAACTCAGAGGTGAGAAGTCTTCTTTGAGAAGAAGGAGCTCTGGAAAGCTCCTACTGTGTGCATGCCCTCCAAAATTCCTGTTGGCACATAATTCCCAATTCGGTATCATGACCAGCTGGGCATTTGAGTAGGAGACTAAGTCATGAATAGGATCAGAGACGTTATAAAAGGCCACAGATCCCCTACCCTTTGGCCATTCGTTAGGGAAGGTGCTAGTTTGAAGGCATTGTTGTGAGATAGAATGTGGCCTCCCTGGTCTCTGAATTTGCCACATCCTCTTGTTGGAATATCACCCACTCTCCAAAACTGCAAAGGGTAAATTTCTGTTGTCCGTCCATCATCCAGTCTGTGTGGTATTTTGTCAGAGCAGCACAAAATGATTAGGGCAGATTTAAAATGGCTCACTTGGGTAAGGGGGCTGTTAGTTGGTTTGCTTACAGTACCCAGGTAACATCTTTAAACTTGTCACCATTCATGATGGTCACCATTCATGATGCTGGTTTTTTTTGGAGGGGGGGTAATGTCCCATGTGGCCTAGATGTGCCTTAAGCAAGGGTGAAGATGACTGAGTCCTAGTGGAGACACACAACTGCTGCCATGCTATGGCTCTGTAGAAAGTGAGCCGGGCTCCGCTCTTGGAGATGGACTTCTGGAACCAGTTGGAACCAGCCGGAAGCCAAAGGCAGCAGCCCTCTGTCTATTCTGTGTATGAAGCCCAGTCTCCACAGGTTGAGAGAAGCTAGGATAGTCAGTCCAGAGGGACACATGCAATCTCATTCTCCCGGACATCAACTCAAACTTACTCCTTACTAGGAAGTTACAGGACGGCTCAGGAGAGATGCCTTAGTTAACAGCAGACTGCTTCTGCAGGAGATCTGAGCCAGGTTTCATCTACCCCAGAGGCTCATAACCATCTATAACTCTAGCTCCAGAGGATCCAATGCCCTCTTCTGGACTCTACAGGCACATTGCCACACAGACAGCTAGAAAGGCACATGGATCAGCAGGTAGACAAACAGGCATGCACACACAAACATACATACATACATACATACATACATACATACATACATACATAAAGGAAAAAAGGCAACGTGGGAGCCAGATGTGCAACAATCAGTTCCACTGGGATTAATGTCTTCTTTTGATCCCACAGTCTAGGGAATTCAAATGCTAACCAAAAACACATACGTAAAATTATTGCAGATGAAAGATTCACTATGCTCAGGGACCCAGTGGTATAGGGCTAAAAGCCCTATTATTTAACCTAAAATCCTCAGACTAAATAGGCTTTGGTCTGAAAAGTTGGTCAGTTGGCAGTGTGTGCCTAGCCTGCTGGAGCCCTGGGTTCCAGAATCTTCGTAAGTGCAAAATGGCAGCCTGTGCAATTCCAGCACCCAGGAAGTGGAGGAGACATGGGCACCAGAAGTTTATGGTGACCTTCGGTTACTTAGTAATTTCTTTTTATTTTAAAGGTTTATTCATTTATTATATATAAGTACACTGTAGCTGTCTTCAGATACACCAGAAGAGGGCATCGGATCTCTTTACAGAGGTTGTGAGCCACCATGTGGTTGCTGGGAATTGAACTCAGGACCTCTGGAAGATAGTCGGGTGCTCTTAACCGCTGAGCCATCTCTCCAGCCCACTTAGTAATTTCAAGACCACCCATGAAACTGTCTCAGAACCAACACGGCAACAATAAAGCAGCTTGAGGAGGAGGGGGGTGGGCAGAAGTGAGGATGTTGAGCATGCTGACAGCTCTGTGGTAGCAAACAGCGCTTTACTCACTGACACAGACCATGCGGGATGGGATGGATTTCAGCGCTGTGAGGACCATTGCCTTTCTCAAAGAATAAGATGCACTGCCATGTGTGGCTGGTCCTCCAGCCGTGCCCAGCTCCTTGCCTTGCCTTGAAATTTTGTTTGACAAATAAGCTTTTTTTTTTTTTAATTTAAAACCATGGGAAGCCTTAGAACTTTTCAAATGGCTCCCCAAAACAGGGGTCCCCATTTTATGCTACCCTTGCACAAATAGCAGGGGGACTGGAACCTGGTTCTGCAGAGAAGCCAGCTCTTTCCCTGTGAAGAGCCATGGTGATTCCTCTGAGCCGCTTCAACACAGGAAGCGGCAGCACTGTCTGTGGGCGAGGATACTGCACACAGTGTTGTTTAGTTTTTGTTTTGTTTTGTTTTGTTTTGTTTTTTTCTCTCCAAAGCACAGATCAGTCTAAGTGCTTCCAGGCATATTGCTACAAGGTGTTTTTCACCTACTAGGGCAGCAATCAACCCCATGCAGAAAGACTCCAGGCAGCCAGCTTTGAACGAACACAAATCCATTTTTGGTTAAAGTCATGTACTGGCTAGTTTTGTGTGGAGTTATCACAGAGAAAGGAGCCTCAGTTGAGGAAATGCCTCCATGAGACCCAGCTGTAAGGCATTTTCTCAACTAGTGATCAAGGGGGGAGGACTCAGCCCATTGTGGGTGGTGCCATCCCTGGGCTGGTAGCCTTGGGTTCTATAAGAGAGCAAGCTGAGCAAGGCAGGGGAAGGAAGCCAGTAAGTAACACCCCCCATGGCCTCTGCATCAGCTCCTGCTTTCTGACCTGCTTGAGTTCCAGTCCTGGCTTCCTTTGGTGATGAACAGCAATGTGAAAGTGTAAGCTGAGTAAACCCTTCCCTCCCCGACTTGCTTCTTGGTTGTGATGTTTGTGCAGGAATAGAAACCCTGACTAAGACAAGTCATTAGTGTTTTCCAAATAAGCTTTTACTTGGCAAAAGAGGGAGATCATGGGCTTCTATTTCCAGGACGTAGAGGACCACTTTAGCTTCATTTGTTAGATTCCTGTTACTGTAAGTGATATGTTCAATAATGCACGCAAATTCATGATTTTACACACACACACACACACACACACACACACACAGAGAGAGAGAGAGAGAGAGAGAGAGAGAGAGAGAGAGAGAGAGAGAGAGAATGGTGAGGTACTGTATCATTTACCTCACTGGGTCAATGACATACAGCTTTCCCATAGTGGTCCCATATGCCTCGCCCACAGTTTAGAGTAAGCATAACACATACATCTTATTCACTGCAGTAATATATTTAAATTTTATTTATTGCCAAGCATGATGATGCACTTAAATGATGGTGGTGCTTTAAATATCAGCACTCAGGACACAGAGGCAGGAAGATCTTGAGGCCAGCCTGGTCTACATAGTGAGTTCCAGGACAGCCCGGTTTAATACAATGAGCCCCTGTCTCACCTTACCTCCCAAACTTACTTCTTCATTTTATGTGTATGTGTATTTTGCTTGCGTCTGTGTATGTGTACCAGTTATATAACTGGTGGGTGTGGAGGCCAGAAGAGTGTCAAATCCCTTTGAAAAAAATGTTTGTACCGACAAGCTTTTGCCTGCATGCACGTCTGTGTGAGGGTGTCAGATCTTGGAGCTATAGACAGTTGTGAGCTGCCATGTAGGTATTGGGAATTGAACCTGGGTCCTCTGGAAGAGCAGTCAATGCTCTTAACTGATAAGCGATCTGAGCCATCTCTCTATCCCATGTGCCGATATTTTGAGTTTGATAGTTCTTTATAATTCTGAGAAGTGTGGCACAGCGTTACTTAAATCAGTCCTCACTGCCTCTGGTAGTGGCTGATGTAGTTTTTCTTGCTGTAATCGCTCGCATGTTTTCCTCTGAAATTTTCAAAAGAACAGTGTTGGACTCCTGCCCATTCTTACTGTCTCTTGTACTGTTTTTCTTTCCTTATTTTAATCTTCATTCCTCTACATTTAAAAATATATATACGTTTTACTTTTTTCCTTTTGTGTGGGAGTCAATGTGTCACAGAATGCCTGTGGAGGTCCTAGAACAAGTTTTAGTTCTTGTGCCAGGGTGCAGGTCCTGCAGATTGAACTTCCAGGCTGGAGAAGAAACATGTTTACCCACTGAGCTACCTGGGTACCCCCTCTCTGTTCTTGAATCTGTAATCTTCCTTCTTATGGACAAGTTGAGCGCTTTATTAAGATGCTGCACTTCATCCTCCCAGCAGGGGTCAGCATAGCTCCTTCCCAGTGAGCCGTGCTGTTCAAATACCTATTGCCTTAGGAGAGAAATGAAACTTTCGGTTGCTGATATAGTTAAGTTTCCACTGTAAATCTTCTAGGCTCAGCTACTCAGATTGGAGTTCTGTCTGTCTTTATCTAGCGTTAATTTAATATTAATTTTAAACAGTTTTCAACTGAGTAAATCTCATTATAAAATTATATTTGTGGACTAAGTTTTGTCGTATTTCTTACAGGGAAGGCAGTCAGTCACCAAGTTTGACCTCATAGATCATAGATCAAAGTTGAAATTGATACCTAGAACAGCAAAGATCTGGCAACTGGTCTACCTTACAGTCTGTCATGCCTAAGTTATCTAGAGACATCATACACATGCTTAAGGCAGGAGAAACTAGAAATGACATCTCCCAAACAGAGCAACTCCTTCAGGGCACTGTTTGTAGAGGTCTCTTTTGCCCTTCCCCTTATTCCAATGCTTGTTCTCATGCTTGTTTCATTGGTTCACTAACTAGAGCCAGCCATGTGTTGTTTATGGAAGGGAGTAATTGTGCTCTCAATTTCAGGCATCAGTATGCCCAGCTACACTTCAAGTTTTGATACTAAGGAGGAAGAGAAAGATGTAAACAAAAGCAAAGGTGAGCACTTAGGGGTCTGCCTCGCAACAGCAGCACACAGTAGGGTTCTACATTCAAACACCCTGTCCTACGCTGAGGCTCCAGACTGCTCACTCTCTATGGGGACGCTCACTTGGCACTCGAAGTGAAGAGGACCAAAGCATTGCTGTTGTACCTTGTCTCAGTGACGAACCACTGGCTGGCTGGAATGAGCTAGGGAAAGAAGGGTGACAGAGAGCATGAAAACACCAAGCACAGAGAGCTCTGCGCACAGACAGCTCTGTGCAGAGCTGTGGTAAGGAGAAGAAAAGAGTGATGGGAAGCTGGTGGAGAAAGATCTGAAGTCCAAGTAGTACTTTGTATGTGGAGTATGGAATCTATCAGGCTGCTTGCAGAATAACAGCAATGGTCTAGGAGAGAAGAAAACAAGAGGAGAGGGTGAACAACTCCAGGAACAAAGCCCTCAAGAATGAGGGGATAGATAGGGTAGTGGTGGTGTATGCCTTTAATCCTAGCACTTGGGAGGCAGATGCCGCAGGTGGATCTCTGTGAGTTCAAGGCCAGCCTGGTCTCAGAGTTAGTTCCAGGACAGCTAGGGCTACACAGAAAAATTCTGTCTTAAAAGAACCACCCCCCCCAAAAAAAAACAAAAACAAAAAAACAAAAACAAAAAGGGGGTGGGAGAAGAGGAAGAGGAGGAGGAGGAGGGAAGGTAACTAGAGAGAAGGTGGAGCTTGTCAGTAGAAATGTCGAATTTCATTTAAGCTTTGCTAACCAACTTTGCTTCATACACTTTTCCAAATTATATATAAAATCAAAACAAAGCTATAGTATATAGGAGAAAAGAATAAACATATAGCTGGATTGAACAATAGAATAAATATCATCTAAATGGGAACAGAACCAAAAAATAACTAGGCAAGTAGGCGGAGGTTCTAGATAAAAGAGAAGGCAGAGGGCATCCGGTGCTGGCTAGGACTTTTAGCTCCCCCTGGTGGATAGAGAGTACTAGAATTGCTCCACGATGGTTGAATCCAATCTTATGGCTAAAAAACTTCATTTTAGGAGTGGAAACTAAAAACAGGACAGCTCCGTATGATGTCTCCTTCAAGAGTCAGCTTTGTAGGGAGCTGTGGCAATGGGGTTGGAGGAGAACAGACATAATCTCATAATAAAAAATAGAGCCAAGCTGCCTAACTGCTCTGTGAATGGCTCCATGGGATCCTCAGTATCACCTTGGGATAGGAATTCCAAGCTACTACTCTAGGTTTGGCTTCTAATGGAGGATCTGCTGACAGACAGGGATGACCTCACCAGCGAAGACTCAAGGAAGGAACAGGAGGAAAGACACTAAAAGCTTCCAAACGCATCAGCATGAGGCCGCACACCTGAATTCAAGAGTAGAGGTGATTCTACAGCTTAGGAATCTAAAGGAATCAGTCATTAAAATATGAAAGGATCCCAGGTGAAATGCCATCTCTGAAGCTGGTTGATAAGATTTTTACTCTAATTGTGACTGAAAGGTTCAAGTTGATACATGAATAAAAGTGCAAGATTATGGAACAAAGAGAATCCAAAAGAAAAAAGTACCAGAGAGAAGACTCTATAGAATAAAAATATGCGAAAAGGAAACATAAAACAGATGAGAAATTTTAAGTGAAAAATATAAACACTGAAATAGAAGTGTATTAGATTTGAATTCTGATATGGTAGAAGAGACAATTAATGATTTGAATGATCATAAAAAAGAATACTCCAGACAATTTCCCTGAACAGAACACCAATGACTTACGCTCTAAGATCAACAGTTGATAAAAGAGACTTCATGAAACTGCAAAGCTTCTGTAAGGCAAAGGACACTGTCATTAGGACAAATCGGCAACCTACAGATTGGGAAAGGATCTTCACCAACCCTGCATCTGACAGAGGGCTAATATCCAAAATTTACAAAGAACCCAAGAAGTTAGACACCAACAGTCCAATAACCCAATTAAGAAATGGGCTGCAGAACTAAACAGAATTCTCAACAGAGGAATCTCTAGTGGCCAAGAAGCTCTTAAAGGAATGTTCAAAGTCCTTAGTCATCAAGGAAATGCAAGCCAAAATAACTTCTGGATTCCACCTTACACCCATCAGAATGACTAAGATCAAAAGCTCAAGAGATTGACAGCAGATGCTGGTGAGGATGGGGAGCAAGGGGAACGCTCCTCCATTGTCGTTGGGAGTGCAAACTTGCAGAACCATTTTGGAAATCAGTTTGGTGGTTTCTCAGGAAACTGGGAATAGTTCTACCTCAAGACCCAGCCACACCACTCCTGGGCATGTACAGAAAAGATGCTCCACCGTCTCACAAAGACACACGGTCAGCTATGTTCATAGCAGCTTTACTCATAATAGCCAGAAGCTGGAAACAGCGTAGATGTCCCTCAGTAGAATGGATAGAGAAAATGTGATACCTCTACACAATGGAATACTATTCAGCTCTTTAAAAACAGACATCATGAACTCTGGATAGAACTTGAGAATATAATCTTGAGTAAGGTAACCCAGTCTGACATGCACAGACTGGATATTAGTCAAAAAATACAGGTAACATGCTTCACTTCAGAGACCCAAAGAAGCTGAACAAGAAGGAAGGCTCAAGAGAGAAAGTTTGAATCTCACTTAGAAGGGGAATGAAATAGTTGTAGGAGGCAGAAGGATGGAGAAAACTGGGTGGGGCAGGGGTGGGGAGGGCAACAAGGGGTCAGGATCAGGTGTGGAGGGCAGGAGAGATGGCATGACCATGAAAATGAATGGCGGTCTGCGACTGACGGGAGTGAGGAGGTGGGCAGGGGCGCATCTCCAGGATGAGACCGAGATCTGGAATAAGGGGGGGGGGTGCCCCCAAATCAATGGGGATGACCTTAACTGTGACTCACAAGATTCAGGATATGGAACCTGAGGAGGCCACCTCCTGTAGCCAGGCAGGAGCCCCAGTGGAGCGATAGAAACACCAACCCACACACAAAACTTTCAACCCCAAGGTTGAAAGCAGGCACAGGGGAGGGAGCAGAGACTTAGAGAATAGCCAACCAATAACAGGCCCAACTAGAGTCCCATCCCATGGGCAAGCAGCAATCTCTGACACTATTTTTTTTTTTTTTTTGGTTCTTTTTTCGGAGCTGGGGACCGAACCCAGGGCCTTGTGCTTCCTAGGCAAGCGCTGTACCACTGAGCTAAATCCCCAACCCCAATCTCTGACACTATTAATGTCACTCTGTCATGCTTGCAAATACTCTCCAATACTTGTCCCCTGAGAGGCTCCACCCAGCAGGTGACACAGACAGATACCGACACAGCCAAGCAGTGAACTCCTGGAAAGAATAGGAGGAAGGACTGTGGACTTCAGGGGGACAGGAACTCCACAGGAAGACAAACAGAGTCACTCACCTGGGTTCTCAGAGACTGAGCCACCAACCAAAGAACACACACAGGCTGGACCTAAGCCTCCCTGCACATGTGTAGCAGATGGGCAGCTTGGTCTTCATGTGGGTCTCAAACATTGGAATGAGGACTATCCCAAAAGCTGTTGCCTGTACGTGGGATGGTGGCATGTCTGGGAGAGGAAGTGCCTAGCCTCCCAGAGACTTGAAAGCCAGGGTGAGGGGTTACCCAGGGGGTCCCCACTCACTCAGAGGAAAAGGAGAGGGGGAATGGGGAAAAGATTATGGGAGGGGTGACCAGGAAGGGGTAGTGAGTGGGATCTAAGGTGAATATGTAAAACAATTAATTAATTTAATCAATTAATTAAGAAAAAGAATACTCCAACCTGGGTGATGGTGGCACTCACTTTTAATCCTAGCAAAGGCAAGGAAATCTTTGTGACTTTGCGGTCAGCCTGGTCTGAGTGAGTTCTAGCTCAGCCAGGGCTACACAGAGAAACCTTGTCTTGAAAAACCAAACAAAGGGGAAAAATGCTCCAGAACATGCCAGGAGGAGGCGCTGTGTGGCATGTTTGAGGCGAGAGAATAGATTTCTGTGGAGTATGAGAATGAATTGACTCAAGGCATGTGGAAAGATTGCCAAGAAGGGGGCTGTGGCCTATTTTTACCCAACTAGACATTAGACCAAGATAGTATTAGCTACAGACTATTAATGTTGTTCCTGGTTGAGCTTCCTGAATCCCCTAAGTCACTGTGATCCTGACAGGTACCCCCGGGAACCACTCTTGAATCTCAGACTCCACCCTTAGAGGGTGATAGGTTCCATGTGACTTTGTAAAGAATGTACAGTGCGGATGGGTATGTGGCACACGCCTTTAATCTCTACAATCGGGAGGTAGAGACAGGTAAAGGGGTCTCTGTGAGTTCAAGGCCAGCCCGGTCTATGTAGTGAGTTCTAGGACAGCTGGAGTTATAGCATAGAAAGACTGCCCCAATAACAACAACCAACCAATGACAAGATCCCATGAAGTTCGACTCTTAGAGAAACTCAGGCCCATGCTCTCAAGAATGTCCTACTGCTCAGACCCAGCGCCTCTACCGCTCGACGCCTCTTTTCTTTAATCAACCCTTGAGCTTGAAATCTATTCAAAATACTTGTTCATTTATTTGAGACAGGGTTTCTTCGTGTAGTCCTGGATGTCTTGGAACTCATTCTGTAGACCAGGCAGGCGTCAAACTCAGAGATCTGCCTGTCTGTGCTTCCCAAGTGCTGGAATTGAATTAAAAGCATGTGCCACCACTGACCACCCAAAACTGCCTTTGCTGTCTATGGCTGACCACCCAAACCTGCCTTTGCTGTCTATGGCTGACCACCCAAACCTGCCTTTGCTGTCTATGGCTGACCACCCAAACCTGCCTTTGCTGTCTATGGCTGACCACCCAAACCTGCCTTTGCTGTCTATGGGACAGGTCTTGGGCAGGTAGCACTTAATTCATTGTAATCATTTACTTTGGCTACTGAGTAAAAAGGAAATTTTTTTAAAAATATAATAAGGTACTTTCAAATGAAAGAATCATGAAAAGAGAAATCAAGTGAGCAAGCATAACAGAAGAGAAAGGAGGAAGTAGACGTGTGGTGGTTTGAATAGGAATGGCCGCGTAGATCCGATATTTGAGTGCTTGGCCTTTTGGAGGAAGCATATTGCTGTAGAGGAGGGTTTTGAAGTGTTATATGCTCAAGTCTGGCCAGTGCGTCTCAGTCTCTGCTGCCCTGCCTGGAGACCAGATAGAACTTCTCCAGCACCATGTCGGCCTGCGTGCTGCCATACTTCCCACCATGATGTAATACACTGAGCCTCAAAAACTGTAAGCCAGCCCCAATTAAATGTATTCCTTTATAAGAGTCGCTGTGGTCATGGTGTCTCTTCACAGCAATAAAACCCTAACTAAGATAACAGGTCATGACAATACACACTAGGAGGTGAGTACCAAGTTCTCAGACAGTGGAAGGGACCATTGATGCAGACCAGCGTAGTTCTTGGAGGACCAGCAGCCACCTTTGCTCACTGAGCCTTGAAACTTTCAATTTATAGGGCTGGAGAGATGACCCAGCAGTTACAAGTGCCTGCTGCTTTTACACAGAACTCAAGGTTGGTTCCCAGCACCCATGTCAGTTAGTTCACAACTACCTGTAAGTCCACCTTCAGGGAACCCTAAAGCCTCTGGCCTCCACAGGTGGCTGCCTTTGTGTGCATACACCCCACCTCCTGCATGCACATCCACGTGCACACATGTATACACACACATACACAAAGAAAGGCTTTTAAATTAACATATTTTAGAAGGTTTTTTTTTAAATCAAGATAAATTTATAGTCTACTTTTCTCCAGGCTCAATGGTCTCCTTAAAGAAGGCTGCTTTTGAAATCCCATTTCTCCAAGGTAACTGTTAGACGGCATGAGAGCATTTCCTTTTTCTCTCATCGATGATGATGATGATGGTGGTGGTGGTGGTGGTGGTGGTGGTGGTGGTGGTGGTGGTGGTGGTGATATATCCTGTGAGATTCTTGTATTATTCTGATAACTCTAAACAAGACATATATGTATGTCCATTCAGCCAGGCAATGTAGATGGAGTTTAGAGATAAGCTAAGGGATGTCACCAAAACCACATGATTGGCTCTTCTATGTCCTGTCCTCTGCTGCTGAGGACTGAACTCAGGGTCTGGAGCACGGTAGGCCGCTGTTCTACCAGGGTGTCTGTGGGTTCTGATTATCAGCTAAATCACACATTCGTATACTGGAGTGCTGGAATCAGAGTGTGGGTTTTCATTATTTATGGCTGTTCGTGTCATAGAGGTTGGTAGAATTGTTGGCCAGCTGTTACTTGTTCTGTTTATTTGATTTTCACTTTGCTACAGAAACAGTTTTATTTTACTTACCTGCTCTTGATATATCTAAGGATAACCAGAAGCCACAGTTATTGCCTTAGCCGATCTGCTACATGTTTTTTCTTAAACATATGCTGGGCATTATATCTCATTTTGATAAGTGACTTTTTAAAATGCACACCTTCAGAGAGAGCTCCGTGTTTGAACTATCTGCTCAAGCTTAAGGACCTGAGCTTAGAGCCACAAAACTCCTGTAAAAACCTGGGTGTGGCAATGCACTCATTCAGTCCCAGCCCTGGGAGGTGGAGAGAGTGGAGGATTCCAGGACCTCACTGCCAAGCTGCTCTACCCAATCGGTGAGCTTTGGTTTAGTGAAAAATCCCGTCTAAATGTACGAGGTAAAGAGCCATCAAAGAAGCTCACTGGGTGCTCTTCCACAGGACCCAGGTTCGATTCCCAGCACCCATATTATAGCTCACAACTTTCTGAACCTCCAGTTCTCAGGGCTCTGACTCCCTCTTCTGGCCTTCTCAAGCATCACAGGACACAGAGAGGAAAAAACAGCCGCATACAAAATGAAATAAAAATTACAATAAAAGAAGGCATCCAACATTGACCTTTATCCTTCTTAGGTGGAGAGATAAGTGAATGGACTTGGACACATCCACAATCAATCAATCAACCAACCAATCAATCAATCATCTCAAGACCCCTTTTCTGGTTACATGATCTGCTAAGAGAAAACAGCAGTGTGTGTGTGTGTGTGTGTGTGTGTGTGTGTGTGTGTGTGTGAGTGTGTGTGTGAGTGTGTGTGTGAGTGTGTGTGTGAGTGTGTGTGAGTGTGTGTGAGTGTGTGTGGGGGTGTGTGAGTGAGTGTGTATGTGTATGTGTGAGTGTGTATGTGTATGTGTGTGTGTGAGTGTGTGTGTGTGAGTGTGTGTGAGTGTGTGTGAGTGTGTGTGAGTGTGTGTGGGGGTGTGTGAGTGAGTGTGTATGTGTGTATGTGTATGTGTGAGTGTGTATGTGTATGTGTGTGTGTGTGAGTGTGTGTGTGTGAGTGTGTGTGTGTGTGTGTGTGTGTGTGTGTGTGTGTGTGTGTGGTTTTTGAGACAGAGTCTCATGCAGTCCAGGCTGCCTTCAAACTCATCATGCAGCCAAAGACAAACTTGAACTTTTAAGCCTTCTGCCTCCGTCCTGCAAGAGCCGGGAAGGACCACAGGCCCTACATCCAATTTCTGTGGTGTCTGGAATCGAACTCAGAGCTTCATACATGGTAGGTAACCTCACTGTATCAACTGAGATATACCTCTAGCTCTTTAACTCGGGTTTCTCATGTAGAAAAGAAACATCAAACACAGAAACCTGTGTTTGTTTGTTTGTTTGTTTGTTTTTGCAGTGACCACTGAGTTTCTACCCATAGCTTCAGCATTACTTTATAAAAACAAAAGATCATCTAAGAGATGCCAGACTTAGAAGAGCTGTGTACTCGGTACACATGGAACATGGCTGGCCACCATTGCTTCTACAGGACTACGTGGATCCCACCTTTATATGGGGACGAGTGTCACACTCAGGGCTTTGCCCATGAGATAAGAACTGGAACACTGAGCTATGTCCATAGGTTTTTGTTTTCACTTGTATGCATGTGAGATCAGGTATATCTACAAAGACCAGGCTAGCCCTAGAACTTGGCATTTAGTCCAAGATGACTGTAGTTTGATGCCCTGAGGACAACTTTATGTACAACCAGCTTCCAGATTCACTGGAACCTGAAAGACACCTAACAGCTCCTTTTTCATTTCAAGTAAGCTGAAGTTTTACCTGCCTGTGTGTCCTGGGTGCTAGGATCATGTCAGTGCGCCACCATGCCTGGGTAACCTGAATCTTATTTATAGCACAATAATTGTATTCATTTTCTCTGTCTGGCTCTACTCTGTGCCCCCTCTGCCCTTCTCTCTCTCCTCCTCCTGTGTGAGTGTTCATGTTATGATCTAAACAAAGCTCTGTTTGGACAAACATATTTCCTGGTAAACTCCAGTCAACCATCATTTGAACACAGACCATGCCGGCATTAGCCTACCCTCCAAGGGTATTCATGGGGCACAAAGCACTTACATCTTGGAGCAGTCTGGATTTATCTCTGTCATTTACTGGTCCTTGGATTTCAGAGAAATCTTTTGGCCTCTGTGAGTCTTAGCCTTTATCTACAAAGTGATGTCATTGCAGAGACAGAGCAAGACACAGTGCCAAGCTCCCAGTGGTGTCAACCCATTTGCTTACCTAGTAACAGGAGGAGAGTCCTGCAGGGGCACAGTGCCCACTTCCTGGACTCAGAGCACACAGGCCATAACTCATCTTGCTAAGAAGGGACAGAGGGTGTGGTGCCAAAGACAGGCTCTGAGATGATTGTGGCAACAAACTGGGAAATGAGCAGGCTCAGGTCAGGGAAGGGACAGTCTCTTTGACTGAAGCTTACTGGAAAGCACACACTGGGTGGGACTAGCCAGCCACAGAAATCATTCCCAGAAATAACCCATGTGATTTGAGGACGTTTTACTGATGAGATTAAGATGTTAAAATGCCGTTGCGAGCGAGCCAACCTAAAGTGTGATTAATAATGCCAGCATTACCCTTAGAAACTGTGCTATTCCATGGACGTCGACTGAGATGAGGGAAAGAGTGTGCATGGACACCCACATTGGTCCTGGCAGCTTATACACATGAAGCAAATCAAGCTCTCACAGTGACCTCCTGTAGTGGGTGTGGACACTCACATGTGCCTGCAGAGGAAGTGGACGTGCCAATGGGTTTTACTCATGCAACACACGTAGCCCAGGAGCAACCCCTCAAGCTAGTAGGAAGCTGGTGTATGTTATAAGCATACAGCTGCTTTCTTCTCCCCTTGGTGGAGGTGCGACACTAGGGACAGAACTCAGAGAGTCATGCATGCTATGCAACTGTCTCAACTGAGCCCTATCTCAAGCCTGATACCTTCGTTCTTATGTCACTTGACTATTTATTAGAGGTCACTGCTCCATTGGTACAGCAGAAAGGTACTCAGTCCCAGGTTGAACTTTGACCCCTCCTTCACATGGGTTATGGCTGTACAGCTTTATGGGTTAGTTCCAGTTGCTACCAAAGCATTCGTAGTGTAAACACAGGGTTGGAGAAAGTCTGGTCTCCACTGAGGGTACTGAAGAGTGTCCTTTGTCCAGGCAGGTTGTCATGGAGATGGATTGGCTCCCATCCCTATAAGCCTCCCAATCGAGTTTCCTTGGGTGCACGAAGCTCTTTCTATCTCACCATTATGGCTTGAATGGAGATACTGAGCCTGTTAACTATGGAAGTTCAAGATGAACTTCTTCCGGGTTTTTGCTGTCCAATCTATGATTCTACTTAGTTGCTGAGATGAGGCTCTCCCCGCTTCTAGATTCTATAATTTCATCTAGGGTTTGGCTCTTGCTCACTCCTGGTGTTCAGCCTGGAAGCAGGGGTCAGTCTCCCTTCCTCACAGTCACCATAGTGTCAGGCTGGTGCCACTCTCCTTTCTTATTTTATTTTCTGAGACAAGGCCTCTCAATGTAGTCCTGGCACTGACTACGGAGACCAGGCTGACTTCAAATTCACAGAGATCCTCCTGTCTCTGCCCCTCTAGTGCTGGGGGTAAAGGCACGCACCATGCCTGACTTCCTTTTTAAAATAAAGCATACCTGTTTTTATTTATGTGTATGGATATTTTGCCCTCCTGTGTGGCTATGCACCGCATGCACGCACAGGAAGAGGCCAGATCCCCTGGAACTGGAGTTACGTGATTGTGAGCTGCCTCTGGGTTCTGGGAGTTACACCCGGGTCCTTTAGAAGAGCAGGAAGTTTTTTTAACTGTTAACTCATCTCTTCAGTCTCTCTAGTCTTCTTTAAAATTAGTTTTTATTTTTATCTTTTGTTGTTTTGAGACAGGGTCTCACTAGGTGCCTCTAGCTATCCTGGGACTCACTATGCAGATGAGACAAGTCTTGAATAATAGAAATTCTCCTGCATCTGCCTCCAGAGTGCTGGAGGGCGCCCTACATCGGATACCCTCTTCTGGTGTGCATGAAGACAGTGTATACATAAAATAAATGAACCTTTAAAAAAAAGAATGACACTGATGGCTTGTAAGGACAGCATGCTCATGGCTTCATCCCATGTTAGCAGGATGGATGTAATCATTTTGTAGTGGTCCTGTCCTCAGGTACTCCCCACTGCAGGAGGGAGAAAGACCGCTTCCTCTGGAGACAGACATAGTAGTGACTAGAAGGCCATGGGAGGATGGGAGAGCTGATTGGCTGTGATGGTGGTGGACCCAGGCTCTACCTTTTTACAAATGCACAGTGAATTGGTTTTTCAGTTTGTACCGGGGATAGATTGGAGTCATAGAAGTTGTGTGTGCGTGCCAGGTCTGCTTCAAAGAGATTGCATCCAGTGTGGTGAGCTGAGCTGGAGCGTGCCACAAATGCTGGAGTCTTGAATTTCTAGGCTTCGTTTCTGTCTTGCTTTGAAACTTAAATACATGAATAATTAAAAAAAACAAACAAAACCAAACAGAATAAGCACACAGAAGAAAGCACACAGCCTAAAAGTTTAGACCTCACATTTCCCTCCTCTCTGAACCTAGTTTCAATCTCATTATCTCAGAGCAACTACTTAAAAATTGAAGATTTATTTATTTTTATTTTTCAGGGATAGGTGTTTTGCCTGCATGTATGTCTGTACACTGTATAGATGGAATGCCTGTGAAGGGCCAGAGAAGGACCTGGAACTGGAAGCGCTGTGTTGATGCTGGGAATCAAACCTGAATCTTCTGGAACAGCTGCCAGTACTTTTAACTGCTGAGCCATCTCTCCAGTCTCCCACAACCCTGCTTTTTTTTTTTTTAATTAAAGAAAATGTGTGTGTGTGTGTGTGTGTGTGTGTGTGTGTGTGTGTGTGCGCGCGTGCGAGTGCATGTACCACATATGTATCCGTTCCTGTAGAAGCCGTTGGAGGGCATCACATGCCCTGGAGCTGTCAGCTACCTGATGTTCTGGGAACTGAATCAGGTCCACAGGAAGACTAGCTATCACTATTAACCATTACCTCTCAGGTCCCAAGAGGCAATTCCCTTCTTAACAGTTTCTTATTGGTGTATACAGAGACACCTCTCCACACTTGTACATATCCACGTGCTGTGTCTGTTGTTCTGCCTCCTGCTTTCTCCTTCACAGTCTGTCTGTGCCTTAGGCCTTGAGTGCTCCACTCCCAGCCCATGTTCTGACCGTGTCTGTCACCATACCAGCTCTCCCATCCTCCCATGGCCTTCTAGTCACCACTACGCCTGTCTCCAGAGGAAGCTGCTTTCCTCCCTCCTGCAGTGGGGAGTACCTGAGGACAGAACCACTACAGAATGATTAGATCCATCCCAATGACTGGACACATTAAACCCTTCTAGCAAACGTAATTCTAGTCAACCACAAGCACACAGTGTTTGCGAATCACTTTCTTATGATGAGCACAGAAGAAACTCAAGTCTTCTGAAACAAGAGATGTATATTTATGCCATTCTCTGATTTTTATATTTAGAATTTATGACTAGATATATCATTCTAAATAACATTTTAATCCACGAAGATACCTAACTCCTAGAAATGACCAAGAACTCTAATCTTTGTATTTGGGCTATTTCTATTATAATAGCATATATATCTATATCTATACATCTATCATCTATCATCTATCTATCTGTCTGTCTGTCCGTCTGTCTGCCTATCATCTATCTATCTATCTATCTATCTATCTATCTATCTATCTATCGTCTGTCTATCTATCATGTATCATCTGTCTATCTATCATGTATCATCTATCTATCTGTCTATCAATCATCTATCTATCATCTGTCTATCATCTCTATCTATCTATCTATCTGTCTATCAATCATCAGTCCGTCTATCTATCTATCTATCTATCTATCTATCTATCTATCTATCTATCTATATCTATCATCTGTCTATCTATCTATCTATCTGTCTGTCTGTCTGTCTATCTATCTATCAATCATCTATCTATCTGCAACTCCAGGGCATGTGATACCCTTTAATACTTCTGCAGGAACAAATACACACAATGTTCAGTTCTCAGAACATCAGGTAGCTGACAACTACCTGTAACTGCAGCTCCAGAGCACGTGATGCCCTCTAATGGCTTCTACAGAACACACACACACACACACACACACACACACACACACACGGTAGCATATAATATATATACATGCACACATATCATACATGTGTAGGTGTGTCTTCTTCTAGCATATAGATGTCTCTATCATTATACATTGTAGATATTATATATGAGCTATTATATAATATATTGTGTATATATTTATATATTTCTTAATTGGTATCTACAGAGGCATATCTGACACACAGTATATGTGTATATTTGTATATATTCCATTGTTATGCCTTCTGTTTTTCTACATAATTTATCAATAGAATATATATAAAGAAATGGAATATATTCATATGTATATGTATACATATATGGCTCACATCTCTCCCTCTCTTTCCCATTTGATCTCTCTCTAGTATACACATCTAATACTATATAGATATGTCTTTCCCTTCTGCTCTTTATATATATAGATATGTGTGTAATATATAGAAATGATAACCACTGAACTTTTTCTCCAGCCCTGCAAGGCAACTCTTTCTTACCCAGTTTCTTATTGTGGGTACAGAGGTATCTCTCTCACTTGCATGCACGCACATGCGCACGTGCGTGCACACGCACACATACACACACACACAATTTTTTTAAATTAAAAATAAAACAAAAAAAGGGGAGCTGGAGAGACAACTCAGCTGTTAGGAGTACCAACTGCTCTTCCAGGAGGCTCAGGTCTGATTACTAGTGTGTGTGTGTGTGTGTGTGTGTGTGTGTGTGTGTGTGTGTCTGTGTGTGTCTGTGTGTGTGTCTGTGTGTGTGTGTCTGTGTGTGTGTGTCTGTGTGTGTGTGTGTGTCTGTGTGTGTATCTCACTGTATATGTTCTCACTATATAGACCAGGCCAGCCTGGAACTCACAGCAATCTGCTTGCTTTAGTGTTTTGAGGGCTGTGATTGAAGTATGTCAACATGCCTAATCCATATAATTTTTTATAAATGTGTATGACACCATGGGAGCCCACTTCATCATTCTTTTTTGAGACAGTGTCTTATGTAGCCCAGGCTGCCCTCAAATTTGCTATATAGCTGAGGATGACCTTGACCTCCAGTCCTCCTGCCTCCATCTAATGCGTGGTAGTTTGTAGGTGTGCACCACCATGCTTAATTTATGTGCTGCCAGGAGTCAAACTCAGGACTTAATACAAGCTGAGCAGGCCCAACCCTGACCGAACTGCATTCCCAGGCCCCAGAAGCCATTTTCAAAGGAGACACTTCTTTTAAAGAACATCCACAATTTTATTTTTCTAGAGACAGGGTTTCTCCGTAGACCAGGCTGGCCTCCAGCTCAGAGATCTGACTGCCTCTGCCTCCTGAGTGCCGAGATTAAATGTGTGGGCTGCCACTGTCCAGCTCACAGATCTTTCTCATATAGAAAGGAGACCCAAGGATTTAAAAAGATTAATTTCTCATGCTGCAGAAGTCAAAGGACATGGGAGTGGGCTGTTTAGAATGGCTGCCACATCTCTTTGCTGGCCAAGAGAACTTGATGTTTGGGAACTCAGCTCCTTTCTCTAGGAATTAGCGAGACAACTTGAAGAATTTCGTGCTGTTTCTGAAAGCGTCCAAACTTTTCATGAGACGGTCTCTCATTCTCAAAAGATTTGTGTTGGGTACTCGATTTCATGATTATCTCTTATTTTTTTCAGACCTCGCTTGATCTTTTTCATTCCAAACTTGGCTTTCAGGATCAGACAGCTCTGTGTTTGGATACCAGTTTATAGCTGGTTAAACATGAACCTTTCTAATCTGCGGCTTCAGCATCTCCATTAGTGAGAGTAATGACAGCAAATACATAGGACTTTTGTTAGCACATAAGGGATGGAGGGATGGGACATTCTCCATGTTTGTCTTTGATTCACCTGTCTACTGTGAGTCAACAATATAGTTGAGGAGGAAGTGAAACATCAGAACAGTACAGGAAGAAGATGGGCATCCTCGAGTAAGCAAGAATTTGTCAGTGATTGGGCTAGAGAGATGGATTGGCCATTAAGAGCGTTTGCTGCTCTTGAAGAGGACCTGGGTTTGGTTCCCAGCACCACATGGTGGCTCACAATCGTCTGGAACCGTAACTCCTGAGGATCCATCGTCTCCTTCTGGCCTCCGTGGGAACTGCACACACATGGTGCATACATGCACATACAATACTGATCTACGCAAACTAAATCCTTACAGGATTTCCAGTGAGCATGATTAGGAGGGTCCTGCCTGCAGTGTGTGTGGAGAGGACTCTTCCAGAGTGCGAGTGGCAGGAGAGGGGCAAGCCGGAGATGCTCTAGAGAAGAAGAATCATCATGAAGCATGTTAAGATGGGAGTGGCTGGGCATGTAGCTTCAGATTCTCCTGGGACTTGGAGCCAGAACCAACAGCTCACCATCTTTACTCCTGTTCAAGGGGAGAAACAGACGGAATCAAAGAAAAGATTTTCTTACTGCCAAGTAATTACTTCTGAGTGGCACAATGTCAGAGGTTCTTAAAAGGAGAAAACCAACATGATGGGTCCCTCCCCTCCATATTTGTATACCTATTGATTTATTAATTTTTCTGTAGTAGACACTGGGAACCGATCAGGTATAGATTCAGTATTTCTGAAAACAGCATCTTAACTCAGAGCAGTGGCTTCTTCACTTTCCACTCTTGCCCTCTCTTAGGGTCAGCTCCCTAACTTCGCTTGCATACAGGAATAGATTTTTTTTCTTTAGAAATATTAAAGCAGCAGAAAGAGTGTGGGGGGATGGGAGTCATGTGATGGCAGGTTGGGAGGTGTGTTTGTTAGAACAACATAAAATGGCATGTCTTCAGCATCTGGCTCGCTCTCTCTCTCTCTCTCTAAACATGGTTTCTTTGTGTAGCCCTGGCTTTCCTGGAACTGGCTCCTAACTCAGAGATCCATCTGCCTCTACCTCCTAAGTGCTAGACTAAAAGGCGAGTTTCACCACTGCCCAGCCAGTTTGACAGCTTTAAGTTTTGTTTTTGTTGTTGGTATTAGCGTGTTCCTGTTATGGTAATGAAACCCACAGAGGATAGGAACTTTACTGTTTTAAAAAGGGAGGTTACAGAACTAGGAGTAGCCATTATAATAGCAGGAACATGTGTGAGAGAGATCACACAGCATGAATAAAATCTTGGGTCCCATGAGAACTGGATGGACTTCTACTAGGCCCCACCTTTTACAGGCCCTACAACTCCAGCATCTTCACAGTAATGACCAAGTTTTCAGTATATGAGCATTTGCAGGCCAAACCACATCTAAATATGAAAACATACACAAGCAGTTACAAATGGTACTGTGATACCTTTTAGGTTATACGTTCAATTGAAACTCACCATGTAACTGTCTTTGGACAGAGAATTTGTGGTGGTTTGAATAAGAATGGCTCCCATAGACTCATATATTTGGATGCTTAGCCATCAGGGAGTGGTATGACTTGAGAAGGATTAGGGGGTGTGGTCTTACTGGAAGAAGTGGGTCTCTAGGGTAGGCTTTGGGTGTTCAAAAGCCCAAGCCAGTCCCATTGTCTCTCTCTTCTTGTTGCCTGCGTATCCAGATATAGAACTCTCAGAATCCCCAACACCATGCTTGCCTGCACGCTGCCATGCTTCCTGCCATGACAATAATGGAGTAAGCCTCTGAAACTGTAAGCCAGCCCCAATTAAATGCTTTATTTTATATGAGTTTCTGTGTGTCATCTCTTCACAGCAATAGAACAGTGACTGAGACAGACTTTGAGATAACTGAAGTCAAAAGATGTCTTTTTTAAAATTTATTTTGGAGACAGAGGTCTCACTATGTAGTTCTGTTTGTCCTAGAACTCACTATGTAGACCAACAAAATGTATTTTGAGGGCAAAAACTACAGGCAACTTAGAAATCCTGAGAGTGGAAGAAATAATTTTCCTCAAGGAAGAATCCCCTGACTTAGTTTTCAATTGCTGTGACAAAGCACTGTGACCAAGAGGACTTATACAAATATTTGATTTGGGGATCACAGTCATAGAGGGTTAGAGGTCATGACCATCATGTCAAGGGCATGGCAGCAGACAGGCCAGCACAGCACTGAAGTGGTGACCAAAGGCTCACATCCTCATCCTCAAGTAGGAGGCAGAGAGCTAACTGGTAATGACAAGGCTTTCTGAAACCTCAGAGCCCACCTCTCTTCTCCCGACTGACATATCTCTTCCAACAAGACCACACCTCCTAGTCCTTCCCAAACAGTTCCACCAAATGGGCACCAAGTACTCCAATATATGAACCTATGGGGGAAATTCTCATTCAAATCACCACATACCTCCAATTAGCCAATACCAAAGGGTTATCCATGAAAATATATACATACAAGTTACATATATGGACTAAGCAGGTTGCATTTATATATTTGGTTACCTATGTATTCATCTATGTGTGTATGTATGTATTATGTATGTATTATCTATCTATCTATCTATCTATCTATCTATCTATCTTTCTATCCCTCTATCTCCATACTTATCTTTGTATCTGTGTATCTTTCCATCCATCCGTCCATCCGTCCATCCATCCATCCATCCATCCATCCATCCATCCATCCATCTGTCCATCCATCCACCTGAACATGAAAGAGAGCAAGGGGAGTGATACATGAGAAGGATTAGAGGGAGAAAAGGGAAGGAGGAAATTATATAATTATATTTTAAATTTAAAATATAAGATGTCTTAAGGGTGGGGCCCTAACCTCATAGGCGTCAGGTTCTTATGAGGAAAGAAACACAAGATATACTTTTCCGTCTGCAGACAGAAGAAAGTCTGCACGCCATCGATAAATGTGCATTCCAAAGTTCATGGGTTGGAGAGTGTTGAGAGGTGGGTTATCTTGTTCTTTTCTTTTCTTTTCTCTTCTCTTCTTTTTGGTTTTTTGATAGAGGCTTTTTCTGTGTGTCCTGGCTGTCCTAGAACTTGCTCTGTAGACTAGGCTGGTATTGAACCCAGAGGTCTACCCAGCTCTGCCTCCTGAGTTGTTGGAATTGAGCCACCATCACCCAGCAAGCGTGTTTTTTGTTTGTTTTTGTTTTTTAATTTAATTTAATTTTTTTTACTTATTTACTTTTCATCATACTCATTGACCCTTCCTGCTCTCTCTCTCTCTCTCTCTCTCTCTCTCTCTCTCTCTCACACACACACACACACACACACACACACACACACACATACACACAAACACAAACACACACAGTCCTTCTCCCTCCCCCCTTCTCTG
The DNA here is from genome assembly GCF_021556685.1 of Rattus norvegicus. Taxonomy (NCBI): domain Eukaryota; kingdom Metazoa; phylum Chordata; class Mammalia; order Rodentia; family Muridae; genus Rattus; species Rattus norvegicus. The sequence continues at coordinate 43,497,619 of NC_141552.1, forward strand.
TGGGGCAAGTGGGGCTTCCTGGGTATCCCCCAATCCTGGCACTTCTAGTCTCTGGGGGGCTAGGCACTTCCTCTCCCACTGAGGTCAAACAAGACAGCCTAGCTATTAGAACATACCCCAAGTACAAGCAACAGCTTTTGGGACAAGCCACACTTCAGTTGTTTATGACCCACATGAAGACCAAGCTGTATGTCTACTATATATGAGCGGGGAGGCCTAGGTCCAGTCTGTGTGTCTTCTTTGGTGGTTCAGTCTCTGAGAGCCCCAAGGATCCAGTTTAGTTGACTCTGTTGGTCTTCTTGTGGCGTTCCTATCCCCTTAGAGCCTGCAATCCTTCCTTCTATTCTTCCATAAGAGCCCCTAAGCTCCATTCACTGTTTGGCTGTGAGTATCTATCTGTCTGAGTCAGCTGCTGGGTGAAGCCTCTCAGAGGACAACATGCTCCTGTCTACAGTGTCAGGGATTGGTGCTTGCCCATGGGATGAGTCTCAAGTTGGGCCTGTTATTGGTTGGCCATTCCCTCAGTCTCTGTTTTCTCCCAGGCCTGCATTTCTTGTAGTCAGAATAAATTTGGCATGGAAAGTTTTGTGGGTGGTTGGTGTCTCTGTCACTCCACCGGGTTTCCTGCCTGGCTACAGGATGTGGCCTAATCCGGTTCCAATCCCCAATACAGCAAGTCACAGCTAAGGTCACCCCCATTGACTCTTGGGCATCTCCCTTATTCCAGGTCTCTGTCTTGTCCTGGAGATGCCCCCCACCTCCCTGACCCCTCCCATTGCAAATTTCCACTCATTTTCATGGCCATCTGGCCATCTCTCCTGCCCTTCCCCACACCTGATCCCGAATCCCCCTTCTTCCTCTCCATCCTCCCTCCCAGGTGGGTTTTTGAACATGATATTTTAAAATTAATTCTTTGAGGATTTCATATATGCCTACAATGAATTTTGATCGTATCTACCCCTACTTCATCTCTCAGGCTCCTGCTGGATCTTACCCTTGTCACCTCCTGTTTTCATGTTCTTTCTAAAAAGAATTCACTCGGTCCAGTTAGTGTTGTCCACATAGGCATTTGTATGGAGTCACCATTCAGAGCTTGGCCGACTACCAGGGAACACATCCCTGAAGAAAACAGACTCTCCCTCTCTCCCAAGCCATCCCTACCAGCAACCCCTTAGCTAGAGAGGGGAGGGCCTCACGGTAGGATGCTGATCTACCCCAGCTGGGAATCCATGGCTTTCCTGTTGTGTCCAGAGGACAACCCTCCCTGACCTCTGGCTCTCACAGTCTGCTGTAGTTTGAATGAAAATGACCCACATAGATACACAGGATACGGCATGGTTGAAGGTGTGGCCCCGTTGGAGGAAGTGCGTCACTCTGAGGTTCCAGCAGCTCAACCAGACTCAGTGTCACTCCCTCTTCCTGCTGCCTGCTGATGCAGACATAGGACTCTCAGCTCCTCCTCCAGCCCCATGTCTGTCTGGATGCTGCCATGCTCCTGCCTTGATGATAATGGACTGAACCTCTGAACTGTAAGCCAGCCCCAATTAAATGGCTTTCTTATTAAGTGTTGCTGCAGTCTTGGTCTCTCTTCACAGCAACAGAAACTTTAACCAAAATACAATCTTTTCATTCCCTCTTCTTGGATGATCTAGAATTTTCCTGGCAATTGTTGTACAAGTCCCATTTACGGTTGAGCAGAAAAACAGGACGTTTTTGGTGGAAATCAAGATAGGCTTCTCTGTGTAGAGCTGGCTGTCCTGGAACTCGCTCTGTAGATCAGGTTGGCCTCAAACTCACAGAGATCCACTGCCTCTGCCTCTGAGATGCTGGGACTAAAGGTATGTGCCACCACCACCTGGCCATGGCAACTCTTATAAAGGAAGACATTAGTTGGGGCTGGTTTACAGTTCCAGAGGTTTAGTCCATTATCGCCATGGCAGGAAACATGGCAGCTGGCTGCGTGTAGGCAGACACGGTGCTGGAGAAGGAACTAAGAGTTCTGTGTCTGAATCTGTAGGCAGCAGGAGACTGTGTACCACACTGGACATAGCTTGAGCATAGGAGACCTCAAAGTCCACCCCAATAATGACACACTTCCTTCAACAAACCCACATCTACTCCAAAAAGGCCACACCTCCTAATAATGCCACTCTCTATGGGCCAAGCATTCAAATACGTGAGTCCATGGGGACCATACCTATTCAAACCACCACAAACTGCAAGCTCAAATTTTCTTTTTCTCCAAGTTGCCTTGATCATGGTAAGCACGTTAGTCAGTCAGCTATCTTACAGTGGTAAGAGTCAAATAGATATAGATAGAGAAAAATGAGGACCATATAGTGAGCTGGGTCAGACTATCTACACGGGTACGCAGATACACTCTCACACACAGACATACACAGATACACAAGCAGAACCCCACACACAGACACAGATTTTCACACATACACTCGCAGAGACACACACATACAGATATCCCCCCCCACAGACACGCACACACAGACACACATTCACAGACACAGACGCATACTCTAACACAGAGACACATAGAGAGACACACACAGATACACACATAAAGACACCCCACACACAGACACATATATAAATATGCACAGACACACAGGCACACAGAAATACACTTACACTCATGCACAGACAGGCACACACACACACACACATACACACACACACACACACACACACACACACACACGCTAGATTGACTAAGGGAAACATGAAAGTCTGAAAGACGTTCATTTATCTCCATCTCAACACGAGATCTCAGGAAACCCCCCCGCTTACAGCATTTTTATTGTAGCCCCACTGGTCAAAGCAAGCCACCTGCCAAGCACAGGGAGAAGCTGGAGGGGACTCTCAAAGGGTGGGGATGTAATGAGGTGTGATTTCCCCACTAAGGGAACTGCTCTGCAGAGGATAAATAGAATCTGGGTCAGTGTCTACTCTGGAAAAACATAGTAATTGATCCGTATTAAAATTGGCTTTTAATATTTCTACTCCTTCCGTTATGAACACGCTTATGCGTTTTAAATGCAAGTAATATAGAAATTACTAAGAACGAGAAAAAATCCTCTAAACAATTTCTCAAAATTCATTGTACATGATTCTAGAAACTTTTGCACACACACACACATGCACACGCACATACACACACACACGTGAGCACATACACTGACAGCATCTCACTTACTCCAGGCATACCCCAACAGCTGAGCCACCTCGCCATTCACTGGTCCTCTCACTATTCTAACATCACAAGAGGTAACTTGGCAGCTAGGCCAATGGAGGGAGGGGTGGCTCTGGGGGCCACGCCTAGGGACCTTATTTCTCTTGTCAGTGTTCTTGGAAGAAAATGTGCATGGAAGGTGACAGAGAGAGAAAGAGCAGGGGTCACACAGGAGAGAAGAGAACGGAAATTAAGAATGTGAAGTCTTCACGGGAGCCAGCACAGTGGCCTTGATGGGTTTACAAGAAAGTGAGTCGTTGGTGCCGGGATCCCATCGACAGGCATGGAGCTGCTGTCCTTTGAGACTGCACCTTTCTTTTGTGGTGTAATTCTAAAAAAAGATGGGTCAGACAAGAGGAAAACAAAGTCCTGTTAAGCCCTTGCAGAAAACTGAGGCCTTTGAAAACATTTGTTAATTTGCATGCTGCCAACTTGCTCCTGTATTCAGAGAGAGCTGAAACAAAATTCAGGAGGGACCTAAGGTTGTTAATTAAGAAACAAGAGCTTTCTAATGATAATCCTGGGCTTTTTTTTTTTTACATAAGAGTTGTGTGTGTGTATGTGTGTATGTGTGTGTGTGTGCGTGAGAGAGACAGAGACAGAGACAGAGAGACAGAGAGACAAGAGTTATAGGTTTGAGCACACGAGTGCAGTGTTCATGGAATCCACAAGAGGGCGTCAGATCCCCGGAGCTGGAGTCACAGGTCATTGTGACCACCCAACATGGGTGTTGGGATCTGAATTCTGAGCAGTACACACTCTGATTCGCTGAGCTGTCTCTCTAGTCCTGCTTTTTGTTTGATAAAAATGCATATGTCTGTGGACAAATATTTGTTCCATATCGTAATATGTATTTTATTACATATATAATATGTCATAATAGTTTGCCCCCTTTTACAGTATTATCTATAAATTAATTTTATCCCAGCTTGAACTTGTGGCTTGATAGGTAGCCCAGATGAGTCATTCGAACGAGAAAAGACATGATCTCATGAGCGTTATTTTAAAAGTTTACTCCATTATTCAGAAGTTTTTATGCTTCTAGAAAGATCTCTGCCTCCCCAGTGGCCATCTGAGGACAGTGAGATAACTGCTTCAGGGAAAAGAGAAGAGCCAGCTGCTGGAAGCAAGAGCTGAGGGCTACAACTCAGTGCAGAGTGCTCTGGTTGGCGATGGCGCCCTCCCCACCCCCCCCACCCCCGTCACTCCTCAGACCCGCGAGAGCGTGAACACAACCTGCTTACATCTGCCTCCTCCGCAGCAAGCTTCCTTCTTAGCTGGAGGGAGGGTAATGTACAGGAAAAGGTGACGTAATGATTGTCTCACTTTCATTATTCTCTCCCAGATGAATAACCGTCCACACCAGCGATGAGCTCACTCACTATTAGTGGAATAACATCTGGTGAGCTAGGGCCCCCGGCCGCACTGTTGTTGGTTTGAAGCTATATTTAACCCTCGGAGACTCCACGATTGTTAACTTACATGGATCACACATGCAGCCAAGCTACATGGTGAACGTCTTTTTAGAGGGCGAAGAAGCACTCCTTAAAGTATTTTAACATGCAAGCTTTACTTTTCCTTATGAAGCAAGGCATTCATTCACCTTTCTCAAAGGAGATCCTGGGCTATTATTAGAGTGGACCGTCTTAGACATGCGGCAGATGCCCCGGCTCTCTGGCTGAGGCTCGGATGCTTGCCATAGCTGTCTAAGTTTAAATTTTAAATTGCAGATAGGAATCTCTCTCCTTCAATTTCCATTCTCTTCCTTAATTTCCAGGCAGGCCTGCCACGCTGACAGTGGTGAATCTTGCAGAGTAATCTATCTAATAGATTTACCGTAAATGATGAAACATCTAGTGCTTAAAATCTAATGAGCAATGCTCTAAGTCAATTTGACTTTTAAAAGATGCAACCCAGCTAAGGTCATCAGTTAAGTGTGCTAATGCAGAGAAGCATAGAGGCTCAGAGGCATGCATAGTCACAAGGCTGGGTACTCTGGGGTCTGTCCTGTGCCAAGGCCTTCAGGGGGGCTGTGCACTTAAAACCAGGACATTGAGGAGGGAGGCATAGTGGCAAACACCTTTAATCCCAGTACTTGGGAGACAGAAGCAGGCAGATCTCTGAGTTCGAGGCCAGCTGGTGTACATGGTAAGTTCCAGGATAGCCTGGGCTACATAGTGAGACCTTGGAAGATGAAACAAACGAACAGGCAAGCCACATTATGTGGCAAAGAAGATAAGAGGCTCATTTCACAGTGACCAGGGACAGGCCTTCAATTTCAGGATCTTCTCATATTTCCCCCCAGCAAATGCAGTAGCATTTTGTTGTAAATATGCCACAAGCTCTTACCAAAATGTAAAGAATTGGTTGTAGTCCTAGCCTAGGTTAGCAGACACAAGGGCCTGGGTTCAATCCCGAGAACCACAAAATGAAAGGATGAATGAGGGGTTGGGGATTTAGCTCAGTGGTAGAGCGCTTACCTAGGAAGCGCAAGGCCCTGGGTTCGGTCCCCAGCTCCGAAAAAAAAGAACCAAAAAAAAAAGGATGAATGACTGAAACAAATGAAAATATCAATTGTGAAAATAACCTTAATTTATTGAAAAAATACAAAAAGTACAGTTATTCCCCATGAGTTTAACCAAGCAGATCTTTTTGGCACAGGTTAATATTTTTCTTACATTCATTTATGTATGTGTATGTGCTTCTGTGTGTCGGTTTATGTATGACTTGGAACATGGTAGATGTCAGAGGATAATTTGGACAATTTTATTCAGGCTTAGTTGCAAGCCCCCTTCCTTTCTGAGCTCTCTTGCTGGCCAGGTTGGTCATGTAAGCATTTTTCACATTATTAAATATTCTACAATTTTCTTCTAAGTTGCCATGCAGCATGGGTGTACTGAAATTCATTAAATCATTTCTCTATTGAATACTGAATGTGCTTCTAATTCTTGCCATTATTAATAAAGGCTATGGAAAAAAATGTGTGTAGCTAGTCCTTTGCTCCCATAGATTATTTTTTCCTTAAGATTAAATTGTGGAAATAAAACTGGTTCATAGTGCATGCATACATTAAAGGGTTTTAATACCTGTTGAGTATAGCTTCATGCAGGTATGAGAGCTTTTAATTTCCCCTCCCCAGAAATGATATTGTTAAGATGCTGCTGTAGTTCGTCTGCCTCAGTTTACCTTTGGCTCCCTATCTATGTGGTGAGAGGGTTAGAGCGACGGGAAACAGAGGAATTCTGTTTCAGTCAACTCCTCATTTAGTCTGTAACCCACGAGCCAGGTGAAGTTAGGATAGCTTGTAGACAGGAGGGCCCACTCCCTCCGAAGTCCATGCTTGGGGCTGGAGAGACGGCTCTGTGGCTAAGAACACTGGCGGTTCTTGAAGTGCACCCAGGGCTGGTTCACAGCACCCACACGGCAGCTGACAATTCTTTGTGGCTCTAGTTTAAGAGGATTCAGTGCCTTCTGACCCCCGCAGGCACTGCATGCATGTAGTGAACGTGTGTGTGTGTGTGTGTGTGTGTGTGTGTGTGTGTGTAGGCAAAACACTCTTACACATAAATTTAAAAAAATCTTTAAAAATACACAGTCCACGTTTTCCATTCCCAATCGGTACAGTCATCCACGGATGCACCCACGCATGCACCCACGCATGCATCCACACAACCACACCCCACACCCCACACACCCACACACACACCCACGTATGAATTCATTCCATTATCCTGTGTAAGTTCTATTGTCCTAGGTACAGGAGATTCCGTGATGAACTAAGCCTTACGTACTTCAGAGTGGAGAGAAGGAATGTTAGTGTGTAGCAACGCATCATGTATCAATGAGTTCTAGGGAGTTCTAGGGAGAAAGATGGAGATTGGCGGTGTGTCCTGTGAATCAGATGTTCTGAGACAGCCTTTCTGGGAGGATGGTGTGATGAATCATTCAAGGACAAACATGGAGGGCACACTGTCCTGGCCAAGCGGCTGGAATAAAAACTCTAACACCAGGGCATGTGATGTGTGCGTGAGGAGCCCCGCTGAGGTTGGCCACTGCAGCACAATGGACGTCATGTGCGCCTGTGAATCTATCCAGCCCGTTCTGGGTCAGCGGATTTAGGTGAGACACGAGAGAAACAGACTGGCTGCGGACCATGGTAGGACTGAGGTCATCTCTAACGTTCTGTGGAAGAAAGGTGACTTAACCACCTGACCCCTCATTCTATGGGCTGTAGAGAGCTAGAACTTAGGCTATGACTTGAAAATGCTACCCTCTGAGTGCAGGTAAAATGACTCAACAGGTGAAGACATTCACCACCAAGTTTTGTGAACTGACTTTGAGCCCCAGAACTCACATGGTCAAGGAGAGATCCAATTCCCACAAACTCCTCTGAACTCCACATGGCACATCATAGCCTGTGTTCGTTCTCTCTCTCTCTCTCTCTCTCTCTCTCTCTCTCTCTCACACACACACACACACACACACAGAGAGAGAGACAGAGAGACAGAGAGAGACAGAGAGAGACAGAGACAGAGAGACAGACAGAGAGAGAGAGAGGCAGATTGGTAATAAATAAATAAGTTTCAAATGTTACCCATTTAGGCCCAGGAGTTTGAGTGTGATTCTAAGCACAAAAGGGAAAATTCCACCCTCCAGACAATTGACTTGCCCTCTCCGGAGGAAATAAAAAAGTGAGACAAAAATTAAACTATTTACCTGACAGGAATTATCTTGCAACACTGGGAAACCATTTCATTTAAAACCGAAGCCCAGAGTGTTGTACAGGACAAACGGACCTAACCGGGGAGCAGCTACATCCTGATGTCATTTAGATTCTTGACTCCTCCATGTTCTCTTACACGAAGGACTTTATCTTCCTTCCCACTCTCACAAAAACACCTTTTCAAATTTAATTCAATATTCAGTTAATTTCTTATGTCATGTTGAGAACATAAACGTTCTTTTGTGTCTGTGTGTGTTGTCTCTGTGTGGCAGATACTCTTGAGAACATGATTATGTGCACTTTGTGCACACACAGAGGCCACAGCTGGGTTTCGAACCTCTTCCTCACTCATTCTTCATTGTGTTACCAGGAGATGCTCTCTTGCTGTTTTAGTTAGGCTACCCAGCCAGTGAGCTCTTGGGATCTGTCTGTCTCTGTTCCTCAATGCTGGCACACATAGCCATTGTTATTGGACAGCACATGCCCAACTTTTGGTGTGGATCCTGGGGATTTGAACACAGGTCTTCATACTTTTGGAACCAACACTGTTACCCATTGAACCACATTCCTATCTCCTGCATCATGAAGAACTCAAATGTTCTTAAAAGACAGTTTCCAAGCACTTAGTAATAACAACATAGCTTGGTAGAGATTACCTTCTGCTGGCAAACTGGGTGTAATCATTTCCTTCCCCTCCCTCCTCTTCCCTCCCCTCCCTCCTCTTCCCTCCCCTCCCACTCTCTTCTCCTTATTTTTCTCTTCCCCTTTGTCCTCCTTCCTTTCTTGTTCCTTCCCTCTGGATCCCCATCCCTTCCTCTTCTGGGGATTGTACCCAGGGTGTATGCTTTATAGGCAAACACTCTACCCTTGAACCATGCTCGGAACTATGAAGTTCATTAAGAGCGTTTATTGCTCCAGAGTAAGAACAAATGACACCTGGTGAAAGAAAGTTACTAGAGGTCATATTCATAAACGCATCACAATTATGTCCAAAGACAAGTGCTGTTCTGAATTTGTGCAGGTCAGAAGCAGTTCGTCACGGAACTTGGTCAGAGTGTGAGACCCAGTGCCTGAGGTCACAGGTATTCTCTGGTGTTTGTCTTTAAGCATCTTCCAGTTTTGTCATTGATTCATTCTGTGCTCACGAGTAGGGAGCATTCTTAATAGCTGGAACTCATGTTTCAGCTGCTGTGGAGAGAGAAGCCTCCGGAGGGCATGGGTGAGAGGAACAAAGAGCCTTAGTGGGGTTGGGGAAATGGCTTGGTTGGTAAACTGCTTGCCATCCAGGGATGACAGCCTGAGTTTGATGTCTGGCATCCACATAGAAAAGCCAGAGATGTAGCAGCAGTACAGACCTAATAATCACAATGCTGGTGAGGCAGAGACTGAAGGACATGTCAGGTGGCCAGTCCAACTTGAGTGGGTTAGCTTCAGGGAGAGACCCTGACTCAAAATGTAAGCTGGGGAGTCATTGGGAACGACAGCTGATGTCAACTTCTGGTTTGTTTGTTTGTTGGTTGGTTGGTTGGTTTGGTTTGGCTTGGTTTGGTTTGTCCATGAGGGGACAAGAAGTCGTGCTTCTCATATTAGTTTTGAAGCAAGTGTGGTGTCCAGTATAAACTGCCAGCACACGAGGTCTCTTCCCACTGAATGCTGGGGCGTGCTCCTGCTCTTTCTCAAGATGTCACCCGATTCTGGATTTCTTTGTACTTCTGAATTTGTGCAGGTCAGAAGCAGTTCATCACAGAACTTGGTCAGAGTGTGAGACCCAGTGCCCGAGGTCACAAGGTATTCTCTGGTGTTCTTGGGGGAAGTCCCAGGAAGCAGCAGGCTGGAGGACCTTGAGTCTTCCCAGGTCTATGTGGGAGCAGGCCTGAGTGGGCCCAGGGATGGTCTGCAGTAGGCATCCCCTCAGATCAGTGCAAACTACAATTAAAGGCCTATAAACTTTCTTACCAACCACACCACCCCAAGCCACTACCACAGTTTTGTTAGCTTTAAAACTCAGATAAGATCTGATTTGACACATAATGTCTTGATTTGCCCTATCAGCATTTTGCTTCATGAACCTCAGGTTGCTGATAGCTACTAGAGGTCATATTCATAAATGCATCACAGTTATGTCCAAAGACAAGTGGCATTTGTAACTGGTGGGCCTCTCAGGGAGGACAGGGGTCCTGATAAAGCTCTATTCAACAACCGGCTGAGAAGGAATTGTTGGTTTTGTGACATGCTAGAAATTCACTTCTGTAAAGTACTATGTGGCTATGTATAGGGAAATTCTATTGGCCAAAGAACTTCCAGACCACAAATGCAGAACTTTCTTATATCAACCGAAAGACTAGGTTGCCCTCTGCGCCCTCCATCCCTGGGAAGCTGGCTTGCTCTGTATAGTGTGTGATGAGGGCCATTTTGTTTACACGAAAGAAACTCACTCCGGGTAGTTTAAGTCAAATTTGATTGAAAGACTTGGCAATCTCAGAGAACTGAAGGATGGTTTTCTAGCACCGCAGCAGTCTTCAGGCCTCCATGGCTGGAACCTGTCACTTAACACTCAGTGTCCACTCTTCCAGATCTCACTTCTGCTTTTGATTTTACAGGGAGGAAAATCTTGTTCTTCATGGAGAAAAATAGTTCTCTTTGACTCATAATTTCTTCATCTCTATAAGAAAGTGTTTTCCTTCAGTGAGTTTCAACTTTTTAAAATCCTGGGGCAGGCTTCTGAGTGGCTAGGCTTAACTCATGTTTTCAACCCTGAAGGAGTTCCTGTGGAAAAAGTCATAAAGGACTGTGGTGGCTCAGACTGTGGGCCAAAGAACAGGATCGTCACACACCACTCAGGGAGACTGGTTTCTAAAATTAAACATTTTTTGTTGTTGAGAATTTCATGTCTTTATATAATATGTTTTGATCAAATATGCTCCTCCCCATTCTTTCTAATTCCGCTCCTGTTCTCCAGCACTTTTCCCTCCCAACTTCTTGTGCTGTTTTTAAACCCAGGGCCCACTTAGTAGTGTCTGTTTGTATGGGCAGTAGCAGTTTCTCTTGAGTAGCTGTTTCTCAGAGACAATATCCCTGAAGAGAATGAACTCTCCCTCCCTCAGCACCCATCTCTTGCCAATGGTCCCTCAGCTTGGGATGAGACGCCATGAACCCCACCCTCATGCATCATGGGATTCTGACTGCCTCAGTTCTGTTCGAATCTTACACATGCAGTCACAACATCTGTGAGTTCATATACGCAATGACCCTGTTCTGATGGGCAAATATGTTTTTGTTGCAGGCTTCCACGATCCTTGGTCCTTTTGATCTTTCAACTCCCTCTCTTGGGATAATCTGTGAGCCTTGGAGGTCCTGTTTACAACTGAGCACTAAAGTGTCTGCTTTTCCCAGTGTTGACCAATTGTGAGTCTCTGTTACCAATCATCGTCTACTGCAAAAAGGAGCTTCTCTGTTGAGGGTTGAGATGCACTAATCTATGGGTATAAAATTCTTACCAGAACTTAGGGGGAGGGGATCATTATTGTGTCCATTAGAAAAACAGTGATAATAACTTATGCCCAGTAGTTTATGACTTGCCCAGCCATGCACAAGGCATGAGTTTTGTCTTGTGGAGTAGACATTAAGTCTAACAAAAAAGTGACTTGGCGCTCCCAGACCATCGTGTCACCATCATATCAGTAGATACGAATGGCAGATTAGTTCCGATGGCTCCTCTATGGGCAAGCTCTAGTGTCCCTCTCCCTAGCAGAGATGTTGCAAAGAGGAGGCCTGCCCAGCAGTTCAGCCTGGCCAGAGGATCAAGGCTGTTCACAGTCACGCAACTAACACTAGCCATCGGCCAAGATGGCTCATTTGGTTGGAGAGATACTAAGGAAGACTTCATTTCTGAGATACAGTTAGACTTCTGCAGAGTTCCTGGAAGTAGAAAAATTAATCTAAAAGTTGTGGGCAAAATCTTGTAAAGTGCCATTTCTAATGTGGACAGAGGAATCTAGACAGGTAACATCATAAGCAAATGCTTGTTTTTAATAAAAACAAGTTCTTCATCTTTGAAACTATTGTTTTTATGATAGCATTTGGATCCCCAGGAACTGAAGCTAAACATAGTTTTGAGCTGTCATTTGGGGGCTGAGTATTGAAGCTGGATCCACTGGAAGTGTAGCCAGTGCTTATGACCACTGAGCCATCTTTTAAGTCCAACTTCTGTGTTTTTGTTTGTATCGAGGAGAAAAGAAACAAAAGGAGGGTAAAATCTTTTATCCTTCCGTGGAGGTCATTATTATACTGTAAGAAAAGTATCCCAGGTCCTCCTATCAGTTCCAAGGCAAAGAAGGGATCGATGCTGAACTGGAGTCTGGGTGTAGGACAAGTGACTCATACAACAGGATGACTCGTGAAGCAAACATTCTTTTTTCTGACACAACCCAGAGGAAGATAACTAGACTCATCGGACTTTTTTGTTGCTCTGACAAAATGCCTGACAAGAGCTACTTACAAAGCAGCACAGTTTATTTTGACTCACAATTCAAAAGTTACAGGCTCACGGCCAGTGGTGAGGCAGAGTATCGTGGTGGCTACATGTGGTTACCAGTATTCATCTTATGATGAAGAGGGAGGGAGGGAGGGGGAGAGGGAGAGGGGGAGAGGGAGAGGGGGAGAGGGAGAGGGGGAGAGGGAGGGAGAGAGGGAGAAACACCTTTCAAGAATATGCCTCCAGTGACCTACTTCCCCTAGGCAGACCCACAACATTTCTAACATCACCATTGGGGATCAAGATTTCAATACAGCTGAGAATATTTAGGAATAACTGTTTTTAGAGGCTGAGAAATGGGAATAAATTAAGTATTGATTTTATTCTACGCACTCTCTCTTCTCTCTCTGTTCCTCAAAATTATTTTCTCCTTCCAAGATGCCCAGATATAATTTACTTATATACTGTAGACCTCGTTGTCGTCTGCTATTACTTTTCATTGGTTAGTTTTATGCCTGGAGTAAAAAAAGTAGGATTTATTCTGGTCCACAGTCTGAGGACACCGTCCACCACGACAGACAGCAGGGAGCTTGAGGCAGCTGGTCACACAATACTGTAGTCACAAAATACACATAGATGAGTGTGGTGTCCAGCTCACTTTTTTCTTCTACTTAGTCCAGGATGGGTTGGTGCCACCTATATGCAGGGTGGGATTTCCTTCTTTAGTTAAACCTTCCAGAAAATACCTTCATAAGCCACACCCAGAGATGTGTTTTCATGGGAGACTCTAAATCCAGTCAAGCTGACATAAAAGTTAACCATCACAACTTACCTCAGGGTAGGCCTGGGCAGTAAGGTAATGCCTTTTGTTCTGTACGTGCTGAACCAATGCTCTGAAGTAACCTGAAAGTGATCTACTGAGCTGATTCCTTTTATGTGAAGCTAAACCTTAATGTGTCTGCACTACATTTCTGCAGTCATTATTATCTTACCTAGAATATTTTAATAATGTCTATCATTTTCAAATGATACTACACTAGACTTATTTCCTGCTGGGTTTTTCAAGGATCCAAGATGACAAATAATTCAGGTGTCAGAAAATAAAAAAGATACACTGTTTGGCTATGAAGGGAGGAATCACAGTAGGGCATCTGGTCATTAAGAAAGTTCTGGATGCTTTTTAGGATGGTCTCAACTTCCACCGAGGAAGTTAGGTTGTTTTAGGAAGGGAGTAATTGTTGGGTGAAGGGGAGCCTTTCTAGTATCTACAGGAAAAGGCCCTACTGAGAAAGGGATATTTAAATTGTTTTTACTGCTTGTCACTCTTAAATTCCAACCTTCTCTAATCACTAGATGTGACTGGAGATACCACAACTGTTAAGCAAAAAGTGACTCTCACCAGCTCTTTCACTGTATTAATTACCACGAGTAATTTTTAGTTTAAAGCAAATTGTTAAAGACAATTTTTAAATTAAAATATATTTATTACATGCATATGCATGTGGTGCATGTGTGTGCATGCATACAGAGGCTTGACATTGATCTTTTTCTGCCTTATTCATTGAGAAAGAGTCTCAGTCGAACCCAGAGCTCACCCATATGACTAATCTAGTTAGCCAGATTGTTCTGAGGACACGGACACGGACACGTACAGGCTGCCACCTTCTCCTGCCTTCAGAAGGTGGCTGTGATGTCCAGGCAGCATTGGGCTATGGGGGATAGGGGACATCCTCATTCTTATATGACAAGTACTGCTGAGTCATCTCCTAAGACCCCTGGGGGTGATTTTTGAATGCTGGGAGGCATTTGTAATGTGAGAAATGAAGTTAACATATTGCAAATGTCTGGGTGAGGGTTTCTGTCACTACAGTGAGCCACCATGACCAAAAGGCAAGTTGGGGAGGAAAGGGTTTCTTCAGCTTACACTTCCACATTGCTCTTCACCAAGGGAAGTCAGGCCAGGATCCTAGAGGCAGGAGCTGATGCAGAGGCCATGGAGGGGAGCTGCTTACTCCCCTGCTCCCCATGGCTTGCTCAGTCTGCTTCCTTATAGAAACCCAGGATCCCCAGACCAGAGATGGCACCACCCACAATGGGCTGGGCCCTCTTCCATCAATTACTGATGAAGAAAATGCCCTTACAGACTGTGTACAGCCCTATCTTACGGAAACATTTTCTTTCTTTTTAAAAATTATTTTATTTATATATTTGTTTACTTACTTTTTTGCATTTTCTTAATTGAGGGTTTTCTCCTCAGATGACTTTAGCTTGTGCTAAGTTGACATTAAACTAGCCAGCAGTGCAAAGTAACATGTATGCTGATTACAGATATTTTACATGCTTTAACCTGTGGAAGATAGCATTGCAAAAATGAAGTAGCTATGGAGAACAAGATTGCATTCTTTTGGGCAAAGGTGGGACAGCTATAACAGAAGCACTATAAACCATCCCACTAGTCCAGGCAGATGCATCAGCAATGCTCCCATGTGGCCACAAAGGGCCCCAGGCTCTGTGTCCACAGGACATTCCCAAAGGTAGTGTCTATAGCTCCCAGCTTTCTGTGTTTTCAGCTCAAAGAAAGGGGGCAATGCAGAGGAATCTGCCCAGTGCTTTAAGTGTCATTTAATTTGACTTGTGTATTTTTGACGTCTGTTGCAATGTTTTTATAACTGACTGCAAAGAAGGCTGGGAAATGCAGCCTAGTTGGGCGCCTCATATATAAACAAAGTAGGGAATGGGTTTGGCTGGGAGTCTCTGATGCTGTTTCTATCAGTCACTGAGAGCTGCTTGGTAATGTGTAAGTGCTGCCTCATGGATCCCAGAGAGCTCCATAGAGAAGACTTCTCGTTTAGACACCGTTGTTTCCCATCAAACTCACTACTGTTTAGCATGAGGAGTTGCTTGAATTTTTTATTTAATGATGCATCACAGATTCAACTTGAAGACTCCACATAGGTTCCACTACCCCTGACATTCCCAATGTATCATCCCTGCCCCCATTTTCTACAAACAAAAAGAGGGTCATATAGACTGTTATATAGAGCCGTGCCTGGAATTGAAGCGCAAGACGGGGTGAGTATCTCAAAGTACTCAAGAAAAATGTAATTGAGAATTATTGGTTCATGTAAATGTCACATTCCACACATTTTTATGACTGGTTTCCATTAAAATCCAATTCCTCAAGTGAATCTGAGTTCACATTAAAACATTTTAATTTGACTCTCTGCTCCTCCCCCATTCCAGAGACAGCCACATCTTCTTGTGCCAGCTTCGTCCCCGAGACAGGATGCTGAGGGTCCATTTGGCTATGTTGAGCACCTGAAGACCAGAGCGTCCTTCAACTCTGGCCAAGTGGGTACTGTTGCCATCAAAGACCCCTTCGTTGACCTCAACTGCATGGTCTACATGTTCCAGTATGACTCCACCCATGGCAAGTTCAATGGCACAGTCAAGGCTGAGAACCGGAAGCTTGTCATCGACGGGAAGCCCATCACCAACTTCCAGGAGCGAGATCCCGCTAACATCAAATGGGGTGACACTGGTGCCAAGTATGCTGTGTAGTCTACTGGTGTCTTCACCACCATGGAGAAGTCCAGGGCCCACTTGAAGGGTGGGGCCAAAGGGTTATCATCTCCACCCCTTCTGCCAATGCCCCCATGTTTGTGATGGGTGTGAACTGCGAGATGTATGACATCTCACTCACGACCGTCAGCAATGCTTCCTGCACCAGCTTCCTGCACCAACTACTTATCCCCCCAGCCAAGGTCACCCATGACAGCATTGGCATGGTGGAAGGGCTCATGACCATGGTCTATGCTATCACTGCTACCCGGAAGACTGTGGATGGCCCCTCTGGGAAGCTGTGGTGTGATGACCATGGGACTGTCCAGAACAACATCCCTGCATCCATTGGTGCTGCCAGGGCTGTGGGCAAGGTCATCTCAGAGCTGAACAGGAAGCTCAGTGGCATGGCCTTCCATGTTTCTACCCCCAGTGTATCTGTCATGGATCTGACATGCTGACTGGAGAAAGTTGCTAAGTAGGGTGGCATCAAGAAGTGGTGAAGCAGGGGTTGGGGATTTAGCTCAGCGGTAGAGCACTTGCCTAGCGAGCGCAAGGCCCTGGGTTCGGTCCCCAGCTCCAAAAAAAAAGAAAAGAAAAAAAAAAAGAAGTGGTGAAGCAGCATCTGAGGGCCCACAAAATGGCATCCTGGGCTACACTGAGGACCAGGTTGTCTCCTGCAACTTTTTTTTTTCTTTTCTTTTTTTCGGAGCTGGGGACCGAACCCAGGGCCTTGCGCTCGCTAGGCAAGCGCTCTACCACTGAGCTAAATCCCCAACCCCATCTCCTGCAACTTTAACAGTAATGACCATTCTTCCACCTTTGATGCTGGGGCTAGCATTGCTCTCAATGACAACTTTGTAAAGTTAGTTTCCTGGTATGACAATGAATACGGCTACAGCAACAGGGTGGTGGACTTCATGGCCTCCATGGCCTACAAGGAGTAAGAATCTCTGGACCACCCATTCCAGCAAGAACATGAGAGCAAGAGAGTCCTCGGCTGTGGAAGATTCCCTGTCCCAGCTCAGTCCCTGACACCCAGCATCTCCTTCACAGTTTCCACCCTAGAAGTTCACTGCACCTTGACCCCCAAAATTTTAATGCTATAGAGATTCGATTGGGATCGCAGTTCAGTTACTTTGTTAAATGTATGGATTTGGATTTTACTAGTAGCATCATATTGCAGAATCAACTGTTATTGTCATGTATCATGCCCACCCCCATTCACCAGTTAACTAATCCATAGTTTTAGTCCAATCTGCTTTCCTAATGCACCACATTCTTATCACGTTTATTTATTCCTTAATGTGTCTCTTTTGTCTCTTCGTGTGTGTGTGTGTGTGTGTGTGTGTGTGTGTGTGTGTGTGTGCTCACAGACACATATATCCAGGCAGCATATGTGGAGAGCATATGTGCAATGTCAGAGCTCCCATTTCACCACGTTGGTTCTGGGGGTTAAACTCAGGGCGTGGGGCTTGGTGGCAAGCCCCTTTATCCTCTGAGCCATCTTGCCAGCCTTCCCATGTTCTGCTATCACCTTCTATGTGTATGTCTGCTGAGATAGTTTTCTAAACACATCTGACCTGTGTGTGTGTGTGTGTGTGTGTGTGTGTGTGTGTGTGTGTATACATCTAGCAGATGTTGGTCCTCTCATCCTACCATGGTGGCTCTAGAGATAAAACGCAGGTGGCCAGTCCTGCATTGCAAGTGCCTTTAGCCACTGAGCCATCTCTCTGGCCCTCAGAGACTTTGATGTCATTAGTACATATATGATTCCATGTCAATCCTCCATCCTTAGTGAATATTCCATTTTCCCCCTTTGTAACTAAATCAGAGGTCAGGATAGTGCCTTATTTGTTTGGTTTCCAGTGCCTTCCTTTAGCCAGTTACAAGACTGGCACTGAA
This sequence comes from Rattus norvegicus, assembly GCF_021556685.1. Classification (NCBI taxonomy): domain Eukaryota; kingdom Metazoa; phylum Chordata; class Mammalia; order Rodentia; family Muridae; genus Rattus; species Rattus norvegicus. The sequence continues at coordinate 43,515,526 of NC_141552.1, forward strand.
TAAATATTTTGGGGGAAGAAAAGGAAAGATGGATTATGTGGACTTAACATTCAGCCTCCATTTACTTTAGAAGCAAGTGAGGGGACAACACCTTACTCTAATGGCTACCTTTATGGAGTTCACCGCAAGTGAAATGCACCTTCCGGGGCTCTGGGACCAGCAGGGGTGAAGGAGCTGTGTTGGGTCTTTGCTGCCGGGGTCCATGCATCAGCTGGACGAGTCATAGCTAGTTTCTGAGTGGCACAAACACACTCCGTGACCTCTGAACAACTCCCTCAAGCTTCGGACAGAGCTCGGCACTGGCTGCTGGCAGCACGTCCGAGCTCCATACCTGGCAGGGAGATAGTGCCATAAAACGGAACATGATTGTGTTGGACAAGCACCCTGCGCTTCTGGTAATTAGAGCACAATGGCTGCATTTGTAGTCTCATTCCCCGAGGTACGCCTGGTGACTAATGAAGATGAACTGAGATGGCTGTGAGTCTAAGGAAGGGGAGGGCCAGCATTTGGCTACTGAATGCATGGCCACTGACCTTTTCAGATTCTGGCAAGCTTCCGTTTGAAAACAGTTTTGATCTTTAAATCATGACTAGAAGACTCTTAGCTGAGCAGAAGGCCCCACCCATCCCCACCAAATAGGAGAATAATGTGTCAGTCCTTAAGAGGCTACAGACTGTCTTCTGGACAGGCGGTTGCAGTGGCTGGTGGCCTTCAATTCTCAGACCCCGCTTAGAGAAATAACACCAGTGATGAAATGAACTCCACACTGTGAAGGAACAGACTTAAGCACACTGGGGGCTTTGCTTTCTCCGGCATAAACTTTAGCTGTTTCTGAGCAGTTCAGAAGGCCACCAGCAGTTTTGTCTAGTTGAATTGTGATGTCTTACAAGAACTTGGATCCACAGAACCCATGTAAAGCTGGATATGGTAGCACACATGTGTTTGCAGTGTTTGATATGACAGGGAGGCAGAGACAGGAGAATCCCTGGAAGCTCCTGGGCCAGCCGATCTGGCTCACACAGCAGGTACAACAAGGTGGAAGGGGAGAACTGGCAAGGTGCTCTCTGACCTCCAGATGCATACCATGGCACATGGGACTGCACACACACACACACACACACACACACACACACGATATAAACAAAGCTATGTTGAAGTCCTAATCTTGGGTCCCTGTGAATGTGACATTTCTTTAGAAATAGGGTACTACATCAGATGTAAGCGACATAGGGTAAGGCCAGAAAGGTAGACCTGAATCCAATGTAACTGCTGTTTTGCTTCCTTCCTTCCTTCCCTCCCTTCCCTCCTTCTTTCTCTCCTTCCTTCCTTTCTTTCCTTTCTTCCCTTCCTTCCCTCCTTCCTTCTCTCCTTCCTTCCTTTCGTTCCTTCTTTCCTTCCTTTCCTGCCTCCCTCCCTTCTTTTCTCTCTTTTCTATAACTGTCTGTCTGTCTGTCTGTCTGTCTGTCTGTCTGTCTCTCCATCCATCTATCTGGCTTTTTGAGACAGGATTTCTCTGTGTAGCCCTGGCTGTCCTAGAATACACTCTGTAGACCAGGCTGGCATTGAACTCCTGAGTGCTGGGATTAAGACATGTGCCACCGCCACCTAGCTTGCTTTTGTGTTTGAACAGGGTCTCATGTACCCTAGGCTAGTGGTCTTGAATTTACCATGTAGCCAAGAATGGCCTTGAACTCATGATTCTCCTGCTTCCACTTTTAAGGATTAAATTCTTCAGATCAGTACACCTGGTTTCTGTAGTGCTGGAGATCAAACCCAAGGCCTTGTGTATGACAGGTTCGCATTCCAGTAACTGGGCCACTTCCTTACCCAGGGATGGTGACGATTAAGGTGAAAATTAGAAGCAGAGAAGAAAAAAGCTGCCCAAACACGGAAGCAGACGCTGTGTAACAAATCACAGGACGCTGGAGCGTTTCTTATTGCTGTGATAAAACAGTGACCATGGCGATTCCTGAAAGGGTTTAACTGGGCTTGTGGTTCCAGTGGGGTAGAGTTGACGGTAGCTGGGTGAAGGCATCGTGGCAGATGGCTGGAGAGACTGCTGAGAGCTCAACTGGTAAACCCTCAAGTCACAGACGGGGACTAACTGGAAATGGCGTGAGCCTCTTGAAACCTCAAAGTCTGCTCCCACTAAAATGTGTCCTCCAACAAGGCCACACCCACTCCAGCAAGGCCACACCCACTCCAGCAAGGCCACACCCACTCCAGCAAGGCCACACCCACTCCAGCAAGGCCACACGTCCCAATCCTTCCCAAACAGTTCCACCGACTGGGGACCAAGTACTCAAACCTATGAGCCTTCCAGGGGCCGCTCCCATTCAAACCACCATGGGGGCAAGGACAGCCCTGAGAACTGGGGGAGCACTAAGCCGTTTGGAATGCTCTTACAGCAGCTGCAGGAAACTAACACAGTAACTCAGGCCCTTGTCCTTTCCTGCTCAGTCAAGCTCTTTACCTTGGAATCCCAGAACAGCTGTGTCATTTCTGACATCTTTCTAAGCTTCAGGAGGCAGCACAGAGAGCACCAGGGAGCTCAGGTGCCTGTGAGAGGCACCCTTGCTCTTGCTTTGCCACCAAAAACTTGCAAAGAGAATAGAAAGCATCTTTCCTTAATATTACTCTGTCTTTCTTTAATAGATCTGACTTTATTTACTTATTTAAATTACACACACTCTCTCTCTCTCTCTCTCTCTCTCTCTCTCTCTGTGTGTGTGTGTGTGTGTGTGTGTGTGTGCGTGCGTGCGTGCGTGTGCACTTGTGCCATGGCATGCTGAGGCCAGAGGACAATTTGGAGCTGATTCTCTCCTTCTACTGTGCGGTTCCTAGGGGTTGAACTCAGGTCCTCAGGCTTGGCAATAAATGCCTTTACCTACTGAGCCATTTCGCTGGCCCACATTGTTTTCCTTTCTTTCTCCTTCCATCTCCAAGACAGGGTTTCTCTGTGCAGCCCTGGCTGTCCTGGATCTCACTCTGTAAACCAGACTGGCCTTGAACTCAGAGATCCACTTGCTTCTGCCTCCCGAGTGCTAGGATTAAAGGTGTCTGCCATCATGCCCAGCTTCAGAGTAGTTTCTACAAAATTAAACAGAAAGTACTGATTCTTCTGTACACTCCCTGTCCTGGTGCCCCAGCTCTATCTCTCCCACTACCAATATCCTATAGCAGATCTGATCACATACCCACCCCATAGTACGTGACGGAGGCCACACTGCACATTGCTAATACCCTATAGCAGATAGTGTCTGATCACATACCCACCCCATAGTACGTGACAGACGTTACACTGCACACTGCCATCACCCAGAACCCATAGTTTACATCTGAGTTCATACTCACTGTTGGACCTTGAGTAGGATTTGCCGACTATGAATTGATGTGTCCGCCACTGTAATATTTATTATACGGATAGTCTCCTGATCTCCAGGGTCTGTATTTCACACAACCACCACTCCTGCCTTCTGGTCCTCACAACCACTGATACCTTCATTCTCTCCATATTTTTTTTCCTTTTTGGCTTTTCTAATATGTCAGAAGTTGGAACCACATGTCAGACTGTCTTTACATAATGCTGTGCTCTGAAGGGGTGGAGGTATATGTGTTGATGTAAATGAGCTGGATTTTATGATTGCTTCCATATTTGAGCAGCTGTGAAAAATGCTTTAAGAAACACCTGTGTTCAGAGTTTGAGTGGACATTACGTTTTCAAATAATTTGGGCAAATATCAGGGGGCTTCTTGCTGGATGATCTTAGTGTGAATGTGTTTGATTTTGTAAGGAGCGTCTAGCTGCCGTCCACAGTGTGTCTGTGTTGTTACCAGCAATGGTCGAGACTCGCTGTCCCGTGTCTCTGAATTTTGGCAGTGGTAGTTTTGGGTGATGAGTTTCCTGCTGTTTTATAATTTCCTGAGCATTCCTGGTGCAGGGCACTGTTGTGTGTGATCGTCTGTTGCTCCTTGTGTCTTCCCCAGTGAGGCATCTGTTAACGTTGTTTGCCGTCTTTCCCTGTTTTTAGAGCAGGTTTTTTATTTTTCTTACTATTGAATTTTAAGAGTTCTTTCAATATTTTAGGTAATAGTCCTTTATCAAAAACATCTTTTGGGATCATTTTCTCTCTCTCTCTCTCTCTCTCTCTCTCTCTCTCTATCTATCTATCTCTCTCTTTCCCTCTCCCCCCTCTCTCCTCTTTTACCCTCTCTCTTTTTCTCTCTCTTTCTGTAGCTCATCTGCCTATTCTCTTTCTGGCTTCTTTAAAAAAAAAATACAAGAGTTTGTTTTGTAGCGACTTCTGTTTCCATTTGACCTCATTAGCAGGGATGTTTGAATACACATTATTTTAACGAAACATGTTGGCACACATTAAATTGGGGTTCTTTTAGTAAAGATGAGGGAACATAGGTATTGAATTGTGCTTCATCCTGTTCAGGTTTGCATAACAAACTACCAGAGACTGGGTGAGTTACAGGTGATACAAACATATCTCTCATGGGGCTGCAGGCTGAGCAGTTCATGGCTGAGCAATGGAATGAGCTTCTCTTCTGGTTGGTAGATGGAACCTTCTAGCTTTGCTTTCACAAGGCGGAAGAGACATGGTAGCTCTCTTGAACATATTACTGTACAAACCAATAGGTTCATTTTTAAAATTATTGTTGTTGTTGTTGTTTAGTTGTATGTATCTGTATGGCATGTATGTGTGTGAATGTGGTGCGCATGTGCATGGCAGAGGAGTCTGTTCTCTCCTTTCACCTTCATGTAGGTTCTGGGGATAGAACTCAGGTCGTCAGGCTTGTTCACAATAACTTCTACCCTCAGAGCCATCTCCCCAGCCCTGGAAGTTCACATGGTCTTATGACTCAGGTATATAAAAATTTCAGAGGGCAAGGAGATGGTTCAGTGGCAAATGTGTCTGACACCAAGCCTGAGGACCTGAGCTTGATCCTCAGGAACCACATGATGGAAGAGGACTCACTCCTGCAAGTTGTCCTCTGACCTCCACATGTGCCACGTGCACACTTATATACACACGCAACACAGGGAAACTCAATTCCAGGTCCGGTATAAAAATGGCAGTGCGAAGTCAACGGAGAGAACCTTTAGTTCTATGTAAATCTGTCATTCATATAAAACCACATGTGTTCATTTCACCAATAAAAGAGACTCTCTTCATGTAGTATAGCAGTCATATAATAAAATCTAACACAGTCGCCAAGAGGACCAGGTTGTAAAGCCACAAATTCAGCCAGGAAATGAGCCACTATCCTCAGACATTGGTTGTGGTTTATGGTTTCTTGCAATGCAGGCATTATTTTTGAGCCAATCTGTTGAAACTTGCATGGAAAACTTTGCTCCTGAATGATATCTGTTCTACTGCCCAGGGGAATGGCTCTCTGAGTCATTCTAGCCTGGGCTCACATGCTGCTGTGTTAAGTATTGCCTCAGATGAGTTACAAGACAACTAGCCAGAACCAGAATGAGGAGGCTCAGGAGTGGGTAATTGGCAGCTTGTCCCGAGACTCATTTTCCATGCCTGCTTCTCTCTCTCCCACCCATCTGCCAGGGCAGGCCTGCAGTTTTCATTGTATTTGTTAGTAGGCAGTGTATTTTGTACCTTGGCATCAGGAAGACACAAAGATTGAGACAGCTGAGAATCTCATTATGCTGTACACAGGCCCCTCTTTTGAGGGCAACTAATGTTACCAATCTTCAATGTCTCATGATATGAGTAGTTATTTGTCCTAGGGATTGAATTCCTGGCTTCATGCATGCTCAATGTGTGGTGTACAACAGAGTACACTTTTATTTCATGTTTATCTTCATCATGTGCAATTTCTTGTATCCATACAAGTAGAGAAAAGCAGATTAACAATAATAACCAAATTTATCATCTTTCACCTTACCACTAGACTATGGAAAAGCAAGTCCTTGACACCATAGCTTTCTCCTTGATGCTAGTTTCCATAGCATGGTGTTCTCCTTGTTTCCGTAGTCCTGAGGGTGCAATGTAGGCCAGTGGGTTAGAAAGGGCATCAGTGATCTTACTCAGCAGTTATTCCTACAATCTAAATGACCAGTCAACCCCTAAGACAAGATGTGTCCACTTAGTGGTAGCGTCTTGTGGGTGTACTAACTGCCCTTTGATTTGATTTGAGACCTGCGCCAAGAAGAGAATCCATGCTGCAAACCTAGGGGGTTGTTTTGTTGTTGCTTTTTGTTTTTTGTTTTTGTTTTTGTTTTTGTTTTTAAAGAAACTTTATTGTGGGAGAAGTTATAAGAGAACATAGGAGAGATCATGGCTGAACAAGTTGCTTAAAATAAATTGTGACATTTATGTTGCCTGCTCTGAGGCTCAAGAGACATTGTGGAGGAGCTGGAAGACAGGAAGGACTGTGAAATGTGATCTCCTGGGCTAGACACAACTGCAGTCCTGGATTCTCTGTAGGGGCAGGTACCTGCACGGGTCTGCACAACAGCAGGCCAGTCAACAGTCAGTCATAGAAGAAGAGGGGACCAGGGGCCCTACTCTTCATCACTGACCTCTTTGCTGCTGATTCAGGGAGAAGGGGGGTTATTGCATTCATTTGTAACCCACTGATGACCCCACCAGACTCCAATGGCTGGTTACGATCCAATGGTCACACCAGTGACCCATAGTTAAATGAGTCACAAAACTGAAAGTCTGGGAAAGACACCAGTAGTGATTGGGATATGAAAAGACAGGAAGAGATTAGAAAGGATGTCTTAGGGTTTCTATTGCTGTGACAAAACACCATCAGCAAAAAGCAAGGAAAAGGAGGAAAGGGTTTATTTGACTTACCATATTGCTGTTCATCACCAAAGGAAAGTGGAACAGGAACTCAACAGGCCAGGAACCTAGAGATAGGAGCTGATGCAGAAGCTGCTTACTGGCTTTCTTATAGAATCCAGGACCAACAGCCCAGGAATGGCACCGCCCACAATAGGCTGGCCTGCTCCCACTAGTAACTAATTAAGAAAATGCCTTACAGCTGGATGTTATGGGGGCAGTTTTTTCAATCAAGTTTCCCTTCTTTAGATACCTCTAGTTTGTGTGTCGAGGTGACACAAGACGAGCCAGCATGGTGTGTGAGAGTGATCGGAATTCATTATGACATACATGAGATGGTCAAACAAAAAAATTAACTTAAGAAGTTCATAAAATGAGGACCTTGATAAAAATATCATACACTCCCCCCCCCCAAACTAACCACAATTTCTTAATGTTACTAAATGGTCTATTGTGAGGGGAGCCAGCCGTTGTCTGCGTCTGTTTGGTAGCGTCATGACTTAGGTTTTTAATGCTGGCTTGCTCACATCACACCATTGTGTTCTGATCCATCAACACAAAGTGTCTGCTAACTGCTCACCCTTCCTGTTTGGGCTATTTTTTCCCTTCCTTTTTCTTTCTTTCTTTTCTCATGTTAGATGACTTTTGAAGAAACTTTTTAAAAAGTTTAAATTCATCAATCCCTTTCACTTCTCGATTTAACTAGATACTTTTTACCTTGTCTAGATAAACAAAATTAATTGGTCTCAATGACAAATGAGGGAAACTCACTATATGCTAGAGGTGAAGAATTGGAGTTTTCATTTCTTCCCTCTTTGCGTTCTTTCCTTCATGCCTTATATTAATTCACAACAAATCCAATCTAACTAGCCTTCATTTCAAGATTTATCCAGAGTCCAAGTGCTTCTCTTTATCTCTTTATGGCTTCCTGGTGTTTCTCCTTGTTTCCTGTGCTGTCCCACTTGGAACCAGAGAAAGTCTCATTAAAACCCAAGCCACGTGATATTACTCTTTCGCTCAGACCCTTGTAACAAGTCCTTAGGAAAAGCTGAGATTCCCAGAACCTCTGCCAGCTCCTTTATGATCCATCCTTATAGCCTTTTGACCTTTACCTGCCAATCACGCCATCCTCCCACACAGTCTCCTGACCTTACCTGTCAATCACACTATCCTTCCACATCTCCTGACCTTACTGTCAATCACACAATCCTCCCACACAGTCTACTGACCTTACCTGTCAATCACAACATCCTCCCACACAGTCTCCTGACCTTAACTGTCAATCACCCTCATCCTCACACACAATCTCCTGACCTTACCTGTCAATCACACTATCCTCACACACAGTCTACTGACCTTACCTGTCAATCACCCTCATCCTCACACACAGTCTCCTGACCTTACCTGTCAATCACATCCTCCTCCCACACAGTCTCCTGACCTCAACTGTCAATCACCCTCATCCTCATACACAGTCTCCTGACCTTAACTGTCAATCACCCTCATCCTCACACAGTCCCCTGATCTTAACTGTCAGTCACACCATCCTCCCACAGTCTCCTGATCTTAACTGTCAATCACCCTCATCCTCACACACAGTCTCCTGAGCTTACCTGTCAATTGCACCATCCTCCTACATCTGAGCTTACCTGTCAATCACACCATCCTCCCAGTCTCCTGACCTTACCTATTAATCACCCTCATCCTCCCACACAATCTCCTGACCTTACCTGTCAATCACCCTCATCCTCCCACACAATCTCCTGACCTTACCTGTCAATCACCCTCATCCTCCCACACAATCTCCTGACCTTACCTGTCAATCACCCTCATCCTCCCACACAATCTCCTGACCTTACCTGTCAATCACCCTCATCCTCCCATGTATGCTAGCCACCCTGTTCTCTTTGTTTCTCTGAAGTTCACCAACTATACCATTTCCTATCTGGCATGCCTCTTGCCAGTGATCTACTTGCTTAAGTGTCATCCTCTAAGACAGGCTCCTTGACTACCCTGTTTAAAATTTCAGTCTCTATTGCTAGCACCACATTTCCAATCAGTGTCACCAGAGCTTTCTGGTCTTTATAGCAGTCAACACTCTAAGGATTGATGTAACTTGCTTATTTGTTTATGCACAATCTCTTTCCATTAGGATGCAATCACAAGGAGAGAGGTTTATCCATCTCCTTCACAGCTAGATATCAGTCCTCAGAATGTACCTCAATGGATGAATAAATCTTGAACATTCAAGGATTCTCTCTGCTTTCTTTTACATAACCCTTCCTTGTCTAGAACAAAGTTCAGAATACTTGGGAGCTGCCTAACTCTCCTAATAGTTTTTATTCTTGATGCGAAAGTAAAATTGCTTTATACATTGGGTGAAGTGAATTATTGTTCTGAAATACAATCACTAAAAACAAAACTAGTGTTTTTTAATTTTGGCCCCTTAAAAATCTGTATGTTGGGCTGGCAAAATGGCCCAATGGAAAGAAGTGCTTGCCACCAGGCCTGACTGCCTGAGTTCTAATCCCTAGGACTCATATAGTGGAAGGAGAAAACTGAGTTCCAGAAATTGTCCTCTGGCCTCTACATTTGTGCTGTGGCATGTGCACACATACACACATACACACAAATACACGCAACACAAAAAAAATTAAATCCGTTTGTTGAAGACCCAGCCCTCAGAATCTCAGAACACGTCCTTGTTTCTGAAGTGGTATGCAACAGATGTAATTTGAGCCAAAGTCATCTTGGAGGGGGTTGGCTGGGTCCTAGGTGCCACAACGTCCTTGTGGGAAGAGGCATTTTCAATGCAGAGGTACAAATGGAATGTGAGGGGACACTGTGAGAAGGTGGGACAAACATCTACAAGTCAAAGATGGCGAATTAGGACAAGAACGCCCTGCCCCTTGGTCCTGCTCTCTTTTGCTCTTCACGGATCAAACCCAGGACCTGACTGTGCTGGGCACCTACCACTGGGCTCCGTCTCCAGCTAGGTGTTCTCTCCAGGGTATAAATAATAATAAATAACAAACAAGTAACTAAAAATTTATTAAATTAAGCAAATTAAAGTAAATATTTATTTTACAAACATTTAGATAAACATTTAACTTGTTTTTATTCACTTATTTTATATAAATAATAAACATGATATAAGTAAATATAATAATAAATCACTTGTACTTATATAATTTATTTCCATTTACTTTATTTACAAAAATAGATTAAATATTTCTTTAATAAGTATAAATTAAATATTAAATAAATAAATATGAATAATAATGAATGCACCAGGGCTGGAGTTTCTTCTTCAGATATTATGCTTCCCAGCCTGACAGACAGGAGTTCATATCTTGACCATCAGCAGTCATCTGCTCAGACTTCCACTGCACTTTACTTGAAGCAAGAGTTACGAGAACACCGCCGTGTGCCCTTCCCTCCTGGCCTAGCATGAAACTGAGGCGCATTAAGTCACTTAAAAGAAAGAATCTCTGTGTCTTCCCTCATGGAGCATTTCCTGACTGATATTAGGAAAAAGTGGCCTTCTCATTAGTGATGACAGTTGGGCCAGTGTGTCTTGTAGAAGAATGTTAAAAAATGTTGTTGGGTTCCAGGGAGTGCACTGTGGTGTGTTTTGATAACCATGATTAGTAAGTAGACTTGCCTCCCTCATTGTGTGGCTACCAGAATCCATCACTACCCCTCTCGATTGTTTGAGACATTGCATTCCCAGGAAATGCTATTTCTTCTCATTTACCATTCCCACTGGCTTTTTAAAATATATAATTATGTAGCCTTTAAAAAACCTCATATGGTTTAAAATCATAGTTTGCAACCTGCATGTGTTCCAACCATTTGCAATGGGGCTTTAAAAATCAGCGGTGGGAGTGGTTAGCCGTTAAGGGAGAGCCAGTGAGGAGAGTGTTCACAGAGGTGTGCTGGCTTCCTCCTGCAATCCACCTTTGGGGGGCTCATGTGAGAAACTTGAAAAAAAGTTTTTGACCTGAAATTGGATTTACTTTAAAACATTTACTTACTGTGTGAACATGTAAGTAGGTACCCGCCATTACGAGTGTGCACAGGTCAAGGGACAACCTGCAGGACTCCGTTCTCTCCTCCTACCTTGTGGGTTTCAGGCATTGAGGTCCAATTTCTGCCATTGTGGCAAGAACCTTTATCCAGTGTGTTATCTCACTGGCCCATGACTTTACTTTTAGGATTCACTGTCAGGCAAGTGGCCAGTGTTGCTTAAGAGTGACAACGTAATAAAGTATCTGTTTTGATTTCATGTGTAGATGAATTGCTAATATGCAAATGAACATGTGAAGACATTTGCTTTATTTGAAGCCTTAACAGTCTCTTGTTATGTGAGGTTTGACACCTTGATAAGACAGAAGGCTGAGGAACTTCAACATATAAACAATTATTATTATTTTTTTTTGCAGCAGAAAACCAAATTATTTCCTTTCTTCTAAAGGGGTAAAATGAAGGACTTATACACATACAAGAACCTTTGTTGGTCTCAAGCAAATCTGTTTACTGTGCTGTAATAATTTTCAGTTATAAAACCACTGCAGACTTTGCTACATGTTTTAATGATGACCAGTCTTTGTCCTTGAGAAAGTTCAAAGTCACATCTCAGCTAAGCGCCAGTTGTGAGCGTTTAGACTGTGAGAGTTTCTACATGCTTGACTCAAACAGTTACTCAAAAATCCACTCTAAACTTCATATTACAAGATGATTCTAGGGCTGGGAGATGGCCAGGACACACATAATAAACAAATGCGATTTAAAAGTTTAGGGCACCAAGGAGAAGGCTCAGAGAGTACAGGCATTTGTTACCAAGCCTGACCACCCAAACTCCATCCCTGGATCCCGCATGGCGGCCGGAGTGAACCAACCCCTGGAAAATGTCTTCTGACCTCTACAGGTGGGTCTTGGTGTGTATGCTCTCAAGGCTGTGTGCCTGTACACACATGTGCACCAACAGATATTTAAATTAAAAACAAAACCAACCAACCAAACAAAACCATTCCAGGACTTGCCAGCATAAAAAAGGTATGTTGAGAAACCATCCTACCTACATCTGTCCCTTTGTCTTCTCAGGTTTTGACTTTCCTTAGGTAGGAGAAGTCACGGTCCCCAGAACCATTCTTGTGAAGAACATGCTGAGATTTTCTTTTATTTGTTTGTTTGTTTGTTTTTCAAGACAGGGTTTCAATCCTGGCTGTTGTCGAACTTACTCTATAGGGAAGGTTGGTTTCGAACTCAAGAGATCCTCCTGCCTCTACTGGGTTTAAAGGCGAGCGCCATCAGTGGCTGGCTGTGCTGAGATTCTGGTTGGCACATCAATATTGCTCTACTACTATCTCAGAGAAAATGTGGGGTGTGTGTGTGTGTGTGTGTGTGTGTGTGTGTGTGTGTGTGTGATCTCCTTTCTTTTATGTATTTCAGCTGGGACAGAGATAATTTTCATCTGTCTAGAACTCCTAGCAAAATGGCTCTCCTTCTGTGGCGCGCGTCTGGACCACACTATTTATATTGCCTTCTTGGAGCAATGCTTTCTCCACAGCCACCAAACCCTTCTAGGGAACGAAGGGAGAAACCTGACTCACAGCAGGGGCGGCCGATCTAAATCATTTTTTTGTTTCTCGCTTTAAAAGCCCCTTTATAAAACCCGCAAGCTTTTGCCAGGCTCTTCAAATAGTCTTTCAGCCACAACACGAGCTGCGCCTCTGCCTCAGAGCCTCGGCTGATTGCTGGGGCAGCTGCGTGGGTGGCTTGAGCCCTGCGCTGCAGGCTTTTATGTGGTTTTTTTGGCTGATGGGCTATTTCGGCGTCCTTGTCAAGTGGCCTCTCAAATGGCCATGATGAACACATCTTTAGTCATTTGAGAAAATATTCGGTGAAAATTCCTCACGACGTAAACGCTAACTTTATTTCCCCCTCCAGATTGGAAACTTTTTCTGATTCAGGAAACTGCAAAGGTCTTGGGGGAATTAGACTGCTCACACTGTCAAATAAGAAGCCAGAAAACCCATTAATATTCTTGCGTTAAAAGCCCTGAATTTTTCTTTTTTAATTGCAAGACAAAATTAAACAAGGAGCAAAGAAATGTTTCCGGATAACTCGATGTGACTAAGCACATAGTTAGGCAGGGAAGGAAGTAAACGGCCTGGTCCTGGTCACCAACAGCTTACCAAGAACCCCTATACTCTGTGGAGACTGTGCTAGGTGAACTGGCTAGGAAAATAGGTAAAATGCATTTCAGGTTGTGTTCCTTGGATACCAGGAACTGAAGTAGCGTTAATTGTGTAAAAACTGGCACAGGAGATGGCTTAGTGGGTAGAGTTCTTGCTGGCAATCCTGAAGACCTTCCTGTGTTCAGGTCCCCAGAACTCACCAAAAGCCAGGTGACCTGTTTTCCACCTGTCACCTCAGTGCTCCAGTGCGAAGATGGGAGGTGGGGACAAGAGAAACCCTGGGACATTAAAGTCCAAGTAGCCTGCAGCACTGCCTCTGGATCGAAAAGAGACGGGCAAATGGCAGTTTAGAAAGGGAAAAGGGAAAATCTATGATAGGATGAGGCATTTAATTTTGATTGGATGGATTAATTGGGGTAGCTGAAGCAGGACTTTTGATTTCTGCCTTTCAATACTGTGGAAACTGGACCTTGGTAGTCAGCCTCAGGAAGAGGAAGTGGATGGCTTTAGGAACGTGATCTAATGGTTTCTGGAAAGAATGAGGGAACAGGGGGAGGGCAGGGCTCTCCAAAGCCATGGCTGTCATGAGGCCTACTACAGTCCCTTTACACAGGAGCAATGAGAGACTGGCCTCTGGTGTGCTCGCACGCAGGCACGCATAGATACGTACACCAATTTTAAAATGTGCAAAAATTATACTGGAGTCAGCAACAAAGCGAATGAGTAACACTGAGCAGAGGAAATCCTCAGAATACAGCGCAGGCCCTGCCAAGTCTCTTCCAGGACAACAGCCCCCAAGTAAGAACTGTCCATGGGAGTGGAGCCATGCACAAAGAGCCAGCAGCGAGGGCTGCCCCACAAGGAGCCTGACTTCTACCCCCATTGCCCTCTTACGTCATTGACCTTGACACAGGCTGTAGTCATCTGGGAAGAGAAAACCTCAACTGAGTAGATGCCTCCATCCAACTGGCCTTTGGGAAACTCTGTGGGAGATACTTTACTAATGAATGGAGTAGGTTCGTGGTGCCAATCCTGAGCAGATGGTCTTGAGCTGTTGTGTGAGTGTCTTCTGAGATTGAAACATTCCAACCTCCAGGGAAGCTACTAAGCATGAGGGTAAACAACTCACAGGAGTTTCAGGAAGTCCCTGAAACTGACCAGGTACTCTAGTCCCCCTTCTTGGTCAGAGTAAACAATAAAGATTTATTAGGGGAGACAAGAGAGTGGCTACCTCTGCTCAGGCAAGAAATAGCAAAAAACTGAGCAAGAGACGGTTTTATCAATAGGGTTTCTTGGTGGTAGAGTTTTCCAGGGTGGAGACTGGTGGGATTTCAAGCCAAGTCCAGGGATTAGTGGGTTTGGGTAAGTTTTCAAACTCAGAAGTGGGCTTTGGCCTTTTACCCTATAACCAAGTTAGACTTTACTCTGTAGTGGGATCCCTATCTGGAGTGAATGGACCTGTATGTGACATCTCCCCCAGAAAAGTTTTCTCACATAGCAGTTGTAGATGAAAGCAAGCTTAACAGGCCATTGGGAGCAAACCAGGAAGCACCACTCCTCCATGGTCTCTGCTTCAGTTCCTGCCTCCAGTTTCCTGCCTTGAGTTCCTGTCTTGGTTTCCTTTGGTAGTCCACTATAAAGAGTACACGTGGACAGACCCATGGCTCCAGCTGCATATGTAGCAGAGGATGGCCTTGATGGGCACCAATTGGAGGAGAAGCCCTTGATCCTGCCAAGGCTGGACCCCTCAGTGTAGGGGAATGTCAGGGTGGGGAGGTTGGAAGGCTGGAAGGGGTGGGTGGTTGGGTGGGGGAGCACCCTCATAGAAGAAGGGGAGGGGGATGGGATAGGGGTTTATGGACAGGAAACCAGGAAAGGGGGTAACATTTGAAATGTAAATTTAAAAAATATCCAAAAAGAAGCTCCCCAATATGCTAGTGTTATTCAGACAGAGGATAGCAAAACTACTTCTGCAGTTGGCCTCAAGGCCATGAGTTCTCATGATCTCTCTCCAGTGGGTTTTCCCTTGTAAATTCCCTCACCCTCGCTACCACCCCTGTCAGCCTTGGCAATTTTTCGAAAGAATACGAATCCCCAAAGCATAAACTTCTCTGGCTAATCTTGTGACGTATTTCCCTCTATGAGGGTCAAAAGCTCCTAAAGTGTTCAAGTCGGCTCACCTGAGTAACACATGTATTCTTCCGTGTCTGTGTGCTGTGCCAGGAAACATTTGTTCTTTTGCCTTTCAGAGACAGTTACTGTGATAAGGTGTCGCGCCCAACCTCGACCAGCAAGGAAGACAGGACCAGCGAAGATCTTCTTCAAGCAGTTTACTCAGGAACCTTGATACAATCTTCTGACCCCAGGGAACAACCCCCCCACCACCACTTAAATAGCTAGCACTGGCCAATCCTAGCAGGCCACGTGGGGATAGCAGATAGGCTGTATCTATGCAGAAGCGACCAGGCCAAGCAGGAACAGCCAAATAAGGACTTGTTTTTCACAAGGAGCGGAAGGCGGAAACTGGCGCCATCCCCCGGCTGCGGGACCTCGCAGCTCCCTACAATAAGGTAGTGATTTCTCTGGACAAAGATTCTGGCCTGTTCAGGGCGGCCAGGCTGAACACAGTCCTGCCTCAGAGTGCCTTCATCCTGCAGAACTGGGCAGGAAGGACAGCATGAGGAGCCCACTCCTTCTTTATCCTTTGGATCCAGACTCCTCCTGACCAAAAAACACCATAGCATCAAGACGCCTCTGGTTCAACGAGTGCACTGGCCCCTAGATCTTGTGGGTGGTCCTGCAACTCCACGGTGTATTGCTTTTGAGTTAGAACTTAGCCCTAGCTGCCTGCTGCTGACAGAAGAATTCCAGGAAGAGCTTTTAGCTAAGAGTTCCCCTTCTTCTTTTTTTTTCCTTTTTTTTTTTTTTTTTTTTTTTTGGAGCTGGGGACCAAACCCCTTCTTCTTTTACCTCGTGATCTTATAAAACATACTACTAGAAGACCAAGCAAGCGGCAGGCACGTCTAGGACACGTAGTTTGTGGAACCTTCAAAAGGATGGGCTGAAATCTGTACAGCAATAAGTAAATTATTTATGCCCTAGAATTGTTTGTGGTGATGGAAGATTACATTCAGACTGAGAGCCCTGCTAGAAAAGTAACATCTAAAATATTGTGATTCACATTATGAAATACTATATTGTCCTAAGGAAAAAACAACCACAGCAAGTGAACAGCTCAGATAAAAATAAAGGCAACTCTGGGGTGGGCAGGAAAAGATTTAATTAGTTTTAGTTTCAACTGTAGTGGTGAGTCCATTTATTTCTCCTTGTGGTTCTAAACGTTTGATCTCTTGTGTTTTGATGTTTTGCTGTTTGGTGTGGATATGCACATGTTATATATTTTTATTTCTCTTTAGAGAATTTACCTCCTCTTCCATTGCTCAATGCTTCCCTTCCCCTCTAATAACTTCTTTCTCTAAAATCTGCTCTGTCTGAAATTAATATAGCAACTCCCACTTGTCTTGAGAATTGTTAACATGGTATCTTAGGGTTTCTGTTACTGCGAGGAAACACCATGACCCAAAAGCAAGTTGGGGGCAAAAGGGTTTATTTGACTTACACTTTCTTAAATTCATCATCAAAGTCAGGACAGGAAATTAAACAGGGCAGGAACCTGGAGGCAGGAGCTGGTGCAGAGGCCATGGAGGGTGCTGCTTACTGGCTTGCTTCATCTGGCTTGCTCAGCCTGCTTGCTTGCTTGCTTGCTTGCTTTCTTCCTTTCTTCCTTTCTTCCTTTCTTTCTTTATTGGATATTTTTTATTTACATTTCAAAAGTTATTCCCTTTCCTGATTCCTGTCCATAAGCCCCCTATCCAATCCCCCCTCCCCCTTCTTCTATGAGGGTGTTCCCCCTCCCTATCCACCCACCTCCCCCATACATTCTCCTACACTGGGGGTCCAGTCTTGGCAGGACCAAGGGCTTCTCTCATTGGTGCCCAACAAGGCCATCCTCTGCTACATTTGCAGGTGGAGCCATGGGTGCTCTTTGGGTAGTGGTTTAGTCCCTGGGAGCTCTGGTTGGTTGGTATTGTTGTTCTTATGAGGTTGCAATCCCCTTCGGCTCCTTCAGTCCTTTCTCTAACTCCTTCAGTGAGGACCCCGTTCTCAGTTCAGTGGTTTGCTGCTAGCATTCACCTCTGTATTTGTGATGCTCTGGCTGATCCTCTCAGGAGACAACTATATCAGGCTCTTGTAAGCATGCACTTCTTGGCTTCATCAATATTGTTTAGGTTTGGTGGCTGTATGTATATGGGCTGGATCCCCAGGTAGGGCAGGCTCTGAATGATCATTCCTTCAGTCTCTGCTCCAAACTTTGTCAGTCTGCTTTTTTAAAGAACCTAAGACCACCAGCCTAAGGGTGACATCACCCATAATGGGCTGAACCTTTCCCATTCAATCACTAATTAAGAAAATGCCCTACAGGCTTACCTACGGTCTTGTCTATGAGATTCCCTCCTCTCAGATGACCCTAGCTTGTGTAAACTTGACATAGAACTATCAAGTAGACATCTTTCAAGATATCTTTCTTATCTATCTTTATTAAAGACACTTTACTCTTTTTCAGTACATATAGTATGCATTTGATAGATCATTATAGCTACTGAAAAATGCTTTTGAACTTGCATTTATGCAGGCAGAAAATCATCACATTCCAACCAAGTGTTTTTCACCTATAGATGTTTTTATATTTAAAGTGGGTTTCTTGTAGGCAGCATATAGCTGGGTCATGCTTTTAGATCCCTTGTGAAAGTTTCTTTTTATTGGCACATTTGCATCATTGACGTTCATATGATGTCCGATGTAGCTGGCTTGCCTGGGCCCTATTAGTTAGTGTTCTATTTGTTGCTTTTTGTTTCTGTTTTTGTCTGCCTTTGGCATTTTTTAAGTTTAATCTTTGTTTTTAGCTTTTATTTATGTACCTGTATGTCATGAATGAGTACCCAAGAAGGCTGGAGTTGGAGCTCTTGGAGTTGGAGTCACTGTCACATGATCCCACACCATCTCAGGGGTACTACAAGCATCTTAGGACAGGAAAAATAATTCTAATTCCCTTTGAGAGAATTACCGACTGCATCAGTTAGGATTCTGCCTTTGTTATTGGCTCTCAGATTCCACCTCAAGCAGGTTTAACCCACATTATTTTTCTCCCATGTGAACTGTAAACATCCCTGCAGTGCAGATCTACCATAATAATCCTCCATATTTTGTTTCATTATTTTTCTGTCTTGGAAGAATAGTTTTGGAAGATAAGGAATTATAGATTGGTGGCAATTTTTCTCAGTACTTGTAATTTCAGTCCACTCATTTTTGAAAGAAGATAAATTTTTCTTAACTTTGTGTGTGTGTGTGTGTGTGTGTGTGTGTGTGTGTGTGTGTGTGTACACATAGATACACATATGCATGCCACACATATATACAGGTTGGTGTTCTTTGAACTCCTGAATCTTTGGTGGTATAATCTGAGGTTCCCACAGTTCTGAGAGATTCTGGGGTTTTATTAAGTCTCTTTTTCTTGACTTTCAGTCTTAAGAGTTTTCATGGATATGTGTTGAAGCCAGAAGATTCTTCCCCAGCAGTGTCTGCTCTATGAATGAGCCTCCCAAAGACATTCTTTACTCTGTTGCCATTTTGTTGTTGTTGTGTTGTTATTTTGAGACTGGAGGCAGGGTTTCTCTGTGTAGCCCTGGCTGTCCTAGAATTTGCTCTGTAGACCACGCTGGTCTCGAACTCACAGAGATTTGTCTGTTTCTGCCTCCCTGGTGCTGGGATTAAAGGTGTGTGCCACCACCGCCTGGTCTGTGCCATATTTTTATATTTAGTATTTCTTTTTAGATATTAAGAATTTTTATTATTATTACAGAATGTCACAGCCCAGTTTGGACTGGAATTTTATGTGACACACAGGTCAGTCTGGGTTTGAATTTACAATCCTTCTGTCTTTGCCTTCTGAGTGCTGGGATTACAGATGCATAGGCCACTGAACTGAGCTGTAGAATTTCCATATCTTTGTTTGCCTTGGTCATCTGTTTTAGCATAGGCTTTGTCCATTAAAGCCTCTGGCAAACAGAAAAATATCTGTTTCAAATATTCTCAGTCTGATCGTTCCAGGCCCCCTGCCATGTTTTACTATGGTTTAGATTCTTGCCTTGTGTCTTTCAACTGTATCTATTGCCATCTGGTATGTCTGGTGGTTTCAGTGATGTGGTTGTGAGGTGTGTGTGGCGGGTGGGGGGTTAGGGAGTGCTAAAGACCTATGATTAGGTTTTGGCCTTCTAGTGTGCCTGTGCTTCCCAACTGTGCTCTCACTTGTTTCTTGGCCTGTGCCCTCCTTCCTTATTAGGTGAGGCAGGATGGATGGAGGGGGTGGAGTTGGTATTCCCTTTCTCCAGCCCAGTCAGGTTCTGAACTCTCTCAGGATAGACTGTTTCAGTGTCTCCCAAGGGCAGAGAACAGAATGTGCTAACATAGTTCAGAATGGTTTCTTTTTCTGTTTTGGAAGTTTTGAGGTGATTTTCCTTCCACAGTCACTGTGAGAACTTGATAGAGCTCAAGGGTTTGTTTTGTTTTGTTTTTTTGGTTTTTTTGGTTTTGTTGTTGTTGTTGTTTTGTTTTATTTTGTTTTGTTTTTAAATCATGGATCTGCAGGTGACCTCAGAGATGATCTCTCCAGTGTGGTCCCAGAAATTCAATTGCAGTCCTGGCTGGCCTGTTCTGGCTTTCCCTGGTAGGTATCTGTTAAATTACGATTTGTTGTTGTTTTAATCCATCCGCTTGTCTCTAGCTTGGAGGTGCTATAGTTTGCCCTGTGACTTTGCTTCTACTGTGGGTCCAAGAAGCCTAGGCGCTCTTTCAATCTGCTCAGCCTTTTACTTCCTCAGACAAGAGGAGTGGTAGCTTCGATGTTTCCTGCTCAAAGGACCAGAAATTTTAATACCAGGGCATGAGACTTAAAAAAAAAACCAAACATTATTTGTTGTATATCAAAGCCATATATAAGACAACAGTACACGTACTGAGAATGTGCTCACATGCTTTAAGGTAGAGCTGGTATATATCAGGTGGAATGCCAAGTCTGCTATGCCTGGAGTTATCCTGCAAAGTGCCCTGTGGTTGTCCTACGGGAAAGAGAGAAACAGACGTGAGAATTAATAAGACGGTTAAGAAAATAGGCGATTAAGAGAAAAATATAGTAATAGATGGAAAAACAATGTAATATAAAGCAGGAAATATAATTCAATTACAGCCCTAACATAAGCTTCTACACTGATATGGTGATAAGTACTCAGAAGTCAAGCACTTGGGAGGCCAAGGCGGAAGAAAGGCTGTTTGAGCTGAGCAGTTTAAGATCAATCTGGGTATCCGACTTTCATTGAATTTCTGTGATTAAAAATATCTGACCCGAGTGGCCAGAAGCCACTTGAGGAAGAAGAGGTTTACTTGGCATATATGTACGTGCCACAGTCCCTCCTTGGGGGAAGCTGAGGCAGTAACTGAAGGCAGGAGCCTGGTGCAGGCTGAATGCCACTCTCTCTCTCACATGGTGGCACATGACTAAAGAGGCAGAGGTAAGTGTGTTTGTGGGAGTTCCAAGCCATCCAGGAGACCCTGTCTCAAAAACCAAAGCTTCAGGGGTCAGATAAATAATTATTTTATTTACCACCTCATACATCTTTTAAAAAGAAAAAAAATAATGTGTTCATGTGTATCTGTGTGTTTCTACATGTGAGTGCAGTGTCTATAGAGGCCAGGCATGGGCATCAGATCTCTGAGAGATGGATTTACTGGTTGTGAGTCACAAGATATAGGTACTAGGAACTGAACATGGGTCCTTTGCTAGAGCAGCGTGTTCAATTAACTGTTGAGTTTTCTCTTCAAACCTAACCGAAATTTTTGTAGTGAAACATATAACATATTTCTGCTAGCCATTTATCGATTTTTCTGTTGGCTACTTTGAAATATTTTATACACTGCTCTTATTCATGGACACATTTCTATGCAATCAGAACTTTTATTTAAAATATTTAATTTTTTGTATATGAGCATTTGCCTGATATATCCATATATGCATCATAAATGTACCTGGTGTCCATGGAGGCCAGAAAAGGCATTGGATCACCTGGAACTGGAGACAGTTATGCGTGGCCACGTGGATGCTGGGAAACAAATTTAGGTCATCTGTAAGAGGATCTAAATACTCTTTTTTTTTTCTTGGTTCTTTTTTTTTTTTTCGGAGCTGGGGACCGAACCCAGGGCCTTGCGCTTCCTAGGCAAGCGCTCTACCACTGAGCTAAATCCCCAACCCCCTAAATACTCTTAATCGCTGAGCATCTCTCCGTCTCCAGAACACTGGACGTTCTTTCTCCCAGTCAACCGTATTTTGTACTCTTTTTTTTTCTTTTTCTTTTTTCAGAGCTGGGGACCAAATCCAGGGCCTTGTGCTTGCTAGGCAAGTGCCCCACCACTGAACTAAATCCCCAACCCCGTATTTTGTACTCTTGCAAGAACCTTTAATATATTGGCTTGTTTTTAAAGATAAGGAAATTGAACTTAGAGAATCCAAGTAACTTGCAATAATCACAAAGCCACGAGTCATAGAAAAAGCAATACCTGTAGTTTGTCTACTCTAATGTTTCTCAAGCATTAATGTTTCCGGTTTATTACTAAAGGGGCTGGTTAAGCTGTAGGCTGTATTTGGTGGGTCTGTATCAGGTAAGAGTCAGTGTTTCTGACAAGCTCTTGGGTAGTGTCCGTGGACAGGCAGACCACGCATCGAGTGGGAGGGACCAAGTGTCGGCTCTCTCACTGCATTCATGGTCCAGCTCATGAGTATGAGTCCTTGAGGGATAACTGCTCTGGATCGTCATTTTATCCAGGCAGGGTTGTAATAGAGATGAGTGAGGACATGGAGTGGGGTGATCTGAGTGGAGTGACAGCACTTTCAGCTTCTAGAGTCGTTGGCAAAGAGTGGCTGTGAGCACTGGTATCCACTGGGACGTAATCCATTCTATTTATTTTTCATAGTTTATACATTTCCGATGGGACTGACTCAAAAAGAATCCCAAACCAAGACATTTTTACACAACGACTAAGACAACTGAAAATATTTCCTCTTCGAAAATGAGCGTTTTCAAAACAGCATTAAAGAAAATGTCTTACGTGGGGCAGGCTTAAAGTCTACAAATTGTTGTTTCCTTACGATGAAGTAAAAAGGTGACCAACCCCATACCCAGTTAATGAAATTCACACAAATATGAGTCCACACAGTACTTTATCCTTTTGTCTGAATAGTGGTTGGGTTTAATGGAACAGCCAAGACCAAGGTATTGGACAAAGACCAAGGTATTCACATGGCCATGCTTGAGTGGAGCACAAAGCATCCTGGTTCCTGGCCTCCACTCAGGTTCAATGGTGACAACCCATATTGAGGGACTGGAGAGTAAGTGGGAAACAGCTTAACTTTTTGAATAAGTTATACTAATATTCTTATTAAAATTTTTATTTTTTTTAGAATTTCATACATAAGTATTGTATTTAAATTAAATCCATTCTTCCTGCCCCCAGTTTCTCCCATGTTCTCTCAATTCCTCTCTTCAATGTTTACTGTTACATACATATTTGTATAATTCGTATGTGGTGTCTGTGTGTGTGTGTGAATGTGTGTGTGTGTGTGTGTGTGTCTGCACATGCACGCACAAGCATACAACCTGAGTCCATTTGGCCTATTTACTTGTGTATATTTGTGTTTGTTATCTTTTTCCTCAGGACCTGCATAGAATTCTAGGACCTCCCTGACTGTCTCTGAGTCAGTATTGAGAGTCACATTAGTTAGCTCTCCTAGAAAGGATTTCTCTACTCCATTTGCAGTATTTTCAGAGCTAATTTGCAGCATCTGCTTAAGTAAACAGAACACACTTGAAAAGCAGAGAAGCAAAACCATGTGTTTGAAAAGTTGCATACAAGAGCTTGATAGGTTAGCTAAATCAAGCCCAGATGCATAGATGATAGGTTAACTAAATCAAACCCAGATGCACATGTGGCTGTGCAGAATCAAAGACGTTCCTTGGCTGCCATTTGACAAAGACCACACCAGAAAAGTCAAGTAGAATATCCAAGGCCAGTGGTGTCTGTTGTTGAATACGTGATCAGAAACACAATCAGTGGTTCCCATTATACCGCCAAAGGACTTTTAGAGGCTGCCTTCTCTCACAGGTCAAAGAAACCCACCATGGTTCCTGGGCTTCTGACTAGCTCATAGTATTGGTGTCCCAGAAAGGGCACGCTTTTCATTCGTTGGTAATGTTTCTTAATGATTTCATGTAAGTGTCAAACATTTTAGAAGTTGGTGAGCCTGGAGTCCATTATCTGGTTGTTAAGACTTGACAGGCTTGTTTAGTCTCCAAGCAACATTATTTTCCACAGTGTATATGTATATTCTGTTCAGTAAATCACGAGGGTAAAGAGATCTGACTAATTGAGTTAAGAATGATTCCTTAGGGCTAGAAAAATAGTTCAGGGCTTAAGAACACTGGCTACTCTTCCAGAGACCCATACTCAGTTCCCAGCTCCCACGTGGCAGTTTATAACTGTCTATAACTGTGTCCTAGGGTGTCCAACATCTTCTGGCCTCCTGGTTCATTAGGCATCCAGGAGGTACATAGACAAACCTGAAGACACAGTGTCTTAGTTAGGGTTTCACTGCTGTGACCAGACGCCATGATGAAGGCAAGTCTTATAAAAGACAATCTATATTTGGGGCTGGCTTACAGGTTCAGAGGTTCAGTCCATTATCATCAAGGTGGGAGCATGGCAGCGTCCAGGCAGGCATGGTGCAGGAGGAGCTAAGAGTTCTACATCTTCATCTGAAGGCTGCTAGTGAAAGACTGACTTCCAGGCAGTTAGAATAGGGACTTTAAAACCCACACCTACAGTGACACACCTATTCCAACAAGGCCACACCTCATAATAGTACCACTCCCTGGAGCAAGCATATTCAACCATCACACACATTTATACTAAAATAATTAATTAATTAAAATTTAAAAATTACTTCATCATATTTTAAGGCAAACCCTTCAGGCGTTGGAGTTATCCGATAACTGAATTCAAAGAAATTTTGGAAATAGCTGTTCAAATTAGGCTAATAGTGGTTTTTAGTTATGTCCTTCTTAGAATGCTTTATTATTATTATTATTATTATTATTATATTCCAATATTATTATTATACTCCATTATTATAGGGGATTGTGATCTCCTGAGTAAACAGACTTCAGTGTTAAATGCTTCACAGTTCCCATCACACATGTAAGGGCAAGCATGTTTCTCAGGCTGAAGTGAAGATTCCAGATAGGTTCTTGGGAAATCACAGAGCTGGCTGCTTAAATGGAGCTCTCTCCTCTGCCTTCTCTATACTCTTACTAGTGTATTCTCCTCTCCTCTCCTCTTCTGCTCTTTCCTCCTCTCCTCTCCCGCCCTCCCCCTCCCATCCCATCCCTCTCTCCTGCCCTCTCTCTCCCACCATCTCTGACTCTAAAGCACATTCTATTCCTGTAACTTAATAATTAATAATTCCAATGAGGGGAGAAGGATAAGTAAGCTCTTAACAACTGTTACAATGCAACAGTACAGGGTGTTAGTGAGTGATGGTTTAGTTAGCTGTATGAATGATTTAATGGCTTCTTCAAACTCAGAAGACACCCTACAGTAAAATATCTCTCTTTTGCAAGGACCATGGTAAACATGGTGACTTGCTAAATAATTTTGGATGATTGCTAGAAAATCTACTAAACCCTTAAGATTAGAGAAGCATAAGACATTCTCCAAGACAGTTCCTTGGCTTTCTTTTCAAACTCCACGAAAAATCAAATTAGTTTCCACTTTGACTAAATACTTCACCATTTGTGGTTGGAAGATGCCAAACATCATTTTTGTTATTTTCATTTAGGAATCAAGAGATAAATTGGCCTTCTGTGAGTCTGCACATTATACAGCAGGCGGTCTTGTTTCAACCTTGCACATTGACGACTAAGAGAAATGAGAGGTTCTGCTGGGATTCTAAGGGCCAGTGGTATTCAGTGCCAGCAAGAGCCCCTGTGAAACCCATGTTTACTCCTCTCCCTCCTGCCCACTCCTTTCTCCACTTGGTCATGCTGCTTGAGTCGATGCCTTGTGTAGACTATGATGAACAGAAATCATTTGCTTTTGTACGCCTCTCCCTCATCAGAATTTAAGCTCACAGGGAGATCACGATGAGGCCTGTGTCCACCACAGATATGACAGTAAACAGCTTACACCTCCATTTAGGAAAGTACTCACTGAAGTTGACTGCTTGAGTAGCCAGCTCAACACTAAAGTCAAAGACATCCTTTCATCTGGATAAAAGTCAATGAGCAAAGAAGGCTGGACCTCAGACATTTTTCACAAGGCAGGGTAAGGGTTGTTTGTGGCCATTGTTCCCAACACAATGTATCTCTTACTAGTGTATTCTGTTACCTCTGGACTGGAAGAGATGGGCATATATGCTTTTCCATGAAGAATAAGTTCTAAGACGCACTGTAAGGGCCACAAGCATGGCTTGTGATTTGATGCTCTTTTCCTCCTGATGAAGTGCTTTTCACGTGTTGTGTGCTGGGAAGAACAGCAAACTGTGCTTGTGGTGATGAGGAAGAGGAAGTTCTTTATTTTAGTACTTATGGGAAAGGGAACAGGGAACGTAACTTTGAATTTGTGGAGAAATGTATTCTTAACTTACGGTATTCTTAACTGGTACCTTTTAAAAAATCATCCAAGTTTGGCCGAGCACCAAGACAGCCGTGCTATGATGAGCACTGAACGATGATCGTAAAGGACAGCTGTGTATTTAACAGCTGTGGCAGTTGCTGGGATGGGTCAAGGAGACAGAAATGGAGGGGAGTACGGTTTACAACTCTTTAAATTACAGTTTGTGGTAGGGCCATGGTGCCTGGCCAATCTCAGCCTGGGGCCAAGTCAGCCAAAGGACATCCCTCGCTCTTGTATAATTAAGATCTATTTTTGCTGTAATAGAGAGGCCAACATTTTGGCTTATACTTCCTTATTAATGACTATGCCAAAAAGCAATTTATTCCAAAGGATGAGTTGCCAGGATAACCCCACTGTGGGAATACAGTCATCCAAGTACAAAACTGGGAGAAGGAAAACAAATAAAGAAATAGAATTTAAGACCAAGAACTGCAGAAGCAAGACCCAGAATTAAACACAGACAAACTGCAAGACACTCTGTCCTCATCTTAGAATATCGGTCTGCCAATAGGAACACTTAACCACTGTTGGCCAAAGTCTTTGGATCCTTTGGTCATTGCGCTCATAATAAAGTTGAAGCTCGTCTGTGGGGACCTTTTTAAAGAAAGGTTAGTTATTTGTTAAGAGGTGTAAACGGGTCCAGTGAGGTGGCTCAGTGGGTGTGGGTACTTGCCAATCAGCCTAATGACATGACTTTGATTCCCAGGCCCCGTATGGTAGAAGAGAGCCAACTTCCGTATTGTCGTCTGACTTGCTGATCATGGCATGTAGTGTGCCTCTCACGTCGACCGTCTTCTGCACGAAATAAATATGTAAACGTGAAAGGCGTGTAAAAGCGTGGCCGTTAGAAGACGTATGTTCCTGGTGCAAAAGGAGAGCAGACGTGGCGGAACTTCATTGGATTGCTGATTAAGGGGTCTGTGTCAGCTTTTGCCAATGCAGTAAAACACTGGGGAAAAGCGTTCAGCTCACAGTTCTGCTGTGAGGGCTCTAGTGAGGGCAAGCAGCATATCGTCTAGGAGTGTTAGGCAAAGCAAACCTACCCACCTTAAGGTGGGAAAGAAAGGTACAGGAAGAGACTGGGACCCCGTAAGCCCTTTGAGAGCACGCCCCTGGTGGCTAAAACCTTCCATAATACCCACTTCTCAAGAGGTAGCAGACTTTTAACACATGGGCCTCTGAGGGGCATTTATGATCCAAAATACAGCAGAAACTTAGTGGATGAAGCACAGAAATAAGTATATAACTTTATATATGATACACATCCATATATATCCATATATATATCCATATATATATCATATAAGCATAGATGGACATAGGTACTGTTAGAGTCATGAATAATGGCTGACCATTCTCTGGGAAGTTTGGTTGCGTCTCGACCCCCAAGCAACAGTAAGGCTATTATAAGCCCTCTATATGTGGCAACTAAACTAAACAAGTTGGTCATGCACAGTTCTTGGGTTCTTTCTGGAAGGTTCATTGGCCATTGTATGAGTGTGGGTGGGTGGAGATGAGCTCTTACAGCGTAGGAAAGCGAGCTTCAAAACTAGTTGGATGTGTGTGTTAGCCAGACACCCCCTGACAAGCAGATCCAAATTGGCCTGGGCAATTCCTTAAGTTTAATGAAGTCTATCTCTGACATCTTAGCTGATCAGAAATTAATTTGGAGGTTGAGAATGCAATGCAGGGTCCTTCCCAGTGTGGTATTCATCATGGCCAACAGTGGACATGGGGTTTCCGTGGAAGCAACTTTGAGCTCCACTTTTCTTTTTCTTTTTTCTTTTTTTTTTTTTCTTTTTTTCGGAGCTGGGGACCGAACCCATGAGCTCCACTTTTAAGTGCAAAAGCTGTTTTGGTTTACTTCTTACGCTCTGTTCAGACATGCTTGAAGGACTTTAAAATACTTGCAACCACTGCATGTATCTTATACATCCTTAATTTTGTCAGCCAAGTCCAGTATCTAGTGTTCAACGTTCATCATGGCAGTTTGCCCCAGTGACCCCCGAAGATTTGTATCTGTCATCCGTACAGTGGTACTCTGTGTCCGTGGGCCTGAATGTGAGGATCCAGTCAACCTCAGATTATAGATACCTGGGGTCTGGTAACAGCTCAGGTGGAAAAAGAGCTTCAAACACCAGAGCCTGAACAGGTGTGGTGGCACACACTTGGTTTTTCTATGTTTTCTTTTATTGCTGCATAGATGGGCATAGATGTACTTTAATTCTAGCACTCGGGAGACAGGGGCAGGGGCAGGGGCAGGGGCAGGGGCAGGGCAGAGGTAGGGGCAGGGGCAGGGGCAGACAAATCTCTTAGGAGTTCAAGGTCAGCATCAAGGAAGGAAGGAAGGAAGGAAGGAAAGAAGGAAGGAAAGAAGGAAGGAAGGATGGATTGAAATTAGATTCTTTTCACATACAATATATTCTGATTATAGCTTCCTCCCTCTAGTTTTTCCAGTTCCTCCCCTTATTCCCTCTCCGTTTTTGTCTCTCATTAAAAAAAATTAAAAAAAACAGGGCTGGGGATTTGGCTCAGTAGTAGAGCGCTTGCCTAGCAAGCGCAAGGCCCTGGGTTCGGTTCCCAGCTCAAAAAAAACAAAACAAAACAAAAACAAAAACAGGTTTCTAAGAGATGGCAACTGAACACGACACAATAAAGTACAATAAGATAAAGTAAAACTAAGGCGTCGAAGTTGGACATGGCAACCTAACAGAAGGATGAAGAGTCCCAAGGGCAGGCACTCAGAGACCCACTGCACTCATTCTCAGTAAGGGGTCTCATAAAAACACCAATCCAATAGCTGTAATAGAGGACCTGAGTACAATCACGCACCTTGTGCCTGCTGCTTCTGTCTCTGTGAGCTCATATGTGAGCTCATATGTGCCTTGCTTAGTTCACTCAGGGACCTTGTCCCTCTGGTGCCCTCCATCTGTCGTGGTTCTTACACTCTTTCTGCTTCCTCTTCTGTGGGATTCCCTGAGCTCTGAGGGGAGGGATTTGATGGAGACCTCCAGTTTCCCATTTGCTGCTGGAGGAAGGGTGGCACAGCGCTGGTGGGGTGGAGACAGGGGGACCCAAGGGACTCACTAGTCTAGATTAATTGGTCCTGTCTCAAAGGAATGAACAGCCTTCCAGAGGATGTTACCTAAAGTTGTTCTCTGGTCTCCATATGAATGCATACATATGACCGTGTGTTCACAAAACATAAGTATTTGGAAGGTATCCCCAAATACTGAATAGATGCAGTCTCTATTTCTTGTTCTTATGGTAAGCAGTAAGCTGTAACTATTAATACTTGTGGCGTATCCAGGTTGTTGGTGTGCTAAGTAGCCTGGTGATGATCTGAAGCACATGGGGGGTTATATGCAAGCACTGCCATACTATACATAAGGATTGTGAGCACTGCAGCATCTGTGGACATTAGGGACGCTCACATGGTTGCGTCTGGAGATCCCATAACAATGTCCCACGGAGACGGAGGCATGTGTGTATGAGGAGAAGCGAAATGATGAGTTCAACATATGGAAATGGGAATGGACAGTAGGGCTTCTGGACTGTGGGCCGAGCATCTCTGAATGGATGAGGCACGGCTGAGGAGTTGTAGTTTAATTTAGGAATATTTTAAAGGAAATTACAAGGCAGCTTAGTGTTGTGCTACCAAGTACAGTGATTGACGTCAAGGAGCTGCTTCAAGGTTGCTGAGTTGAGGAGTTTGAAGGGCTTGTGGGTCAGAACCTGGCCACTGCAGTTGGATTTCTTCTTTGTCACAGCTGGGGTGAAGAGTTAATGTCTGTAAATCATGGGTCAGTTCTGAGTTTCCCCTGGAGCACTCCAAAGAAAGCTCTCAGCTGGCTTCAGGCTCATGGTGGAGACTTGATAAATGTGTGTCCTATTTCCTTTTGGGGGGAACCTGGGAAGCCATTCATTGGGAGACACTGCTAACCACTCCTTTGAAGAGATGGTTTAAATTGTGTGAAATGGAAGTTGTTTAAATATTTGTAGCGGATGCGTCAAATTGTAAGAGTGAATTCATTCTTTAGTGAAGAGTATTTCTGAGACATAAGCCAAGTCACCCTGGTTTTGCTGGCGTTTGAGAGCATTGTTGCCTGTGTTTATGTGGGTGCACCTGCCACAGGCTGCCTGTGGAGGTCAGAGGGCAACTTTGTGTAGTTGTCTGTTTCCTCCTTTACACGCGCTCTGAGGCCCACGCTCAAGGATCTCCACTGCTGAGCCATCTCACAGGCCCGAGCTTCGTTACGTTTCCAGTTGACTGGCAATTGCGAAGTGGGAGCCACAACCTTCTGTTGGCTCAAGCAGACTCCTGACTATGACACAGGCTCTTTCCAGGGTCACCCCAGATCAAAGAGCTAAGCGGGGTGCATCCTTCACTCTCCCTCCTCTCCCCATCGCAGCCCAGCTGATTCCCAGACGTCGTACAGACATGGAACTCCCTTGACTCTAACAAAGAATACAGTCTCCCATCCCCCATGTCATCAGTCAAGGCTAGTTTGTGGCTCAGAGCAAAGGGTAGGAACCTTTTAAAAACTGTCTTCACTTCAAATTATTTTCAGAGACATTCACAAGCCCATAGGCCAGCTGCTGCTCTTTCTCATTACTTCACTCATGCTGGCTTGAAAAACCGCATGGCTGGGCTGGAAGTCAATGTTTCTGCATTGAAAAGACTGGTAGGCCATCCGGCTCCTCTTCACTCCGTAGCATCTGTTGGTTTTCTTCTCATACCCTATCCTGAAGGAAAATCCATGACAGCACCTGTATTGGTGTAGCAGGTGTTCCCAGCTATCAAATGCTGGGGCGGCCAGCCCAGAAAGCCCCCTCAAGTCTTGCGTATCACTCTGGGGAAACATAGATCTCCACACTTCAGCTTTGGCTACCTGTAGGCTGTAGCTTACTAGGCTCTCACACACGCTCCCTTGCTCAATGGCTTTACTTTGCCAACAGAAGGCCTCCAATCGCAATGATATTTCGAGCTCTTGTGTCATATCCTGGTGTCTATTTATGTTGACATCCACGTTAGTCTCAATGCTGGCACAGAGATGTCATGTTTATGTCTAATTATTACAGTGATAGTGTAATGCAATCTTATTTCAAAGAGTACCTTCCCTGACAGCCACGGCTCAAATATTTCCTTCACAGAAAGATTTTCTGCAGTATCTTGGCTTCTGAGAAGCCATCTATTTAATAGCCTGTGATTTCAGGAGATTTTAAAGGGCAGGAACCTCTTGTCCCTCTGCAGTGTTAAAGGGTTTAGACCACTGTCAGATCATGCGAGTACAAACACACTTAACATATATATAAACATATACATGATTTGAAGCAAAAACCCTACAAAGAATATTTATTCACCTCTGTGTTTAGATGGGAGTTTAGGGATAGATATGGACAGAGACATAAACCAAAACAAGCAATATCAAACCTCCAGGCTATTGTTGAGTCACTAGCTACAGTGACAGACATAGGGTAATGCAAATTTGGTTGCAGCTCAATTACTTCTCACTTTCTATCCAGTGTCCGATGTGAGTTAATGCCATTATGTTCTAGGAGATAGAACCATGGGAGGGGGGAGTATGCAGATTGATCAGAACCCACAAGTAGTTTTAACTGGGAACTAGAAAGTCAGCTTGGATCTGCAGCGTTTATTGGACCAGTCTTTCCTAGATAGGATGACAAGCAGTTCCCAATCAGGCAAGGAATCTCTGGAGTTGCTTGCTATTCTGGAAGTCTAAGGCACCAACGAGACTCGGGATCATCTGCATTGATAGTTATTCTGTTTGTGGGGGAGGGCAGGGAGAACTCAGACAGCTTCATGAGACAGTATAGACTTGGACCTGCATTTGGATGACACTAGGAATTCCCAAGGTTTACTTGAAGCTAGCAGGATAGGTGATTTTATTGACCTCACAGTATCACAATGTTTAATTTAATGGATGTTTTAATTCTTAACCATTTACTGCAATGGCAACTTATAGTTGATAGACTTTTGGGTCTCACTAATCTCGTTGGGTGGGAGCTGACCATATCACTTTCTATCACAATGAGATTGACATTTCCTTGACATTGCGAAACTTAGGTATATTATGACATTGGCTCTTCTGTTCAAAAATCCTTTACTCATTCCTGAAATACATTCTCTCTCTCAAAAAAAAGAAAGGGTAACAACTGTGATTTCTCAGGTAGGTTTGAAAAGTAAGGGCAAGCAATAGCCTAGATATGGCTATTCAGATACACATACTTAAATATCACTTACAGATGTCCACTTATGCATATATGTATATATATGCATTATACATACTTATATATGCATTATACATACTACATGTAAAACACAGCGCCATTTTTACTGGCTGAAGCCAGGCATGGGTATATTTAACATTGTATTAAATGTACAGAATTGAGCTGCTAAGATTGTTCTAACAAACATCATAGCTACTACAAAACTGATGTCCCACTCAGAATTCATTTTGAGATTTTGAATTGCTTTCTAGATAGAAGTTGGTCATGTTTAATGAATGGGGGACAGAAACTTCACTGAAATGAATTACGATTGTTTGGTACAGTCCATACAGGCCTCCTCAATTGCATAAGAATTGTGTGAATAGACTCTGCTGTCCCATTGGTCAGTATTACTGTGGACAGATTTCCTTTGTTCTGGAAGGGGTCACTTAGTGACCTTGTTCCATCACTTAAATGCTGGGCGAGTTTGCCATTACCCTGGGAGAGGAGCAAACCAGATTTTTGATGTTTTAAATTTGAGACCATCACAGTAGAATGTTACCTGGGCATTCCTGGGCTCCTCTGAGACATGACCCTGGACAGGAAGTGGCATCCTGAGGATCAGGAAGTCCCAGATGAAAGGTTCCTGTATGGGACATGTTGTAGGAGGATTGCCTTTCTCTATGAAGGATGACTTTGGCCCTTGTGATGGTAACAGAAGTAGACAAGGTCTCCAGGCATGAGCTCCAGCAGGGCCTCTGAGGGTGGTGTCTAGACTTTGCAACAACTCTGTAGCATTTTGATGTTCCCAGAGAACTTGACCCAAGTGTTCTGAGACCCTCTCAGCCATATTGTGCTGCTGCTTCTCGGGACATGGAACATGATCTTGGCCCTCTGAAACAACAGGCAAGTGACAAATTAAAGTGATGCCTGTCAGCATGACCAGGAACAAGGGCACTGCTTCTTGGGGGAGACACCTTCCATTCACAGGACTGAGGCTCTCAGCCCTGGACTACTACAAAGATCAAGGGTCTCACCAGCTCTGCTTTCAGCTCTGGCTTCCCAAGGTGAGCATCCCCTCCATAGCTAGACCCTTGTGCCACAGGTAATTATGTTTCCTGAGGTTGACTTTCTCTCATTCCTGTGTACCTAAGACTTTGAGTGCCCAAAGAAGAGCTTTATTGGAAGGGAAAGGTGGGTGGCTATGGTGAGAAAGTTCAAGTGTCACCTGTAGGTAATAGACAAAGGGGTCGCTCCAGTGACACACTGGGCCTTGGTCACAGTTTCACATCATGAAAGAGAGATAGCAAAGCACTAGAACTTCTACAACATGCTAACACACACACACACACACACACACACACACACACACACATGCAGAGCCGCACACACCATCCACACAGGTACACATATAGACACATGGATACACACACCTAGACACAAAGATACACACATACACAGAGGCACAAACACCACACAAACAGACACATGCACACATACATACAGATACACACAAATGGATACAGGCACATGGACATGCAGACACAGATGTGTACACATCACACATACAAAACATATGTACTTGTGTAAGTCTGTATACACTACTTCTGGTGACAGAAATCTCAGAAAAGTAAGCAGAAAAATCCCAAATGAAATTAAGACTGAAATAAAAATCCATAGGACGGTTTCTCTGAGACAGCAGCCTCAGAACTCCGTGAAACCGCAGGAAGCCCAACCCCGCTGGAAAGAAGCCTGGCTAGGCTCAGGAACTCCTCACTGCCTTCGCCTGCAGACTTTCCCTAGTCAGACATGGCTGGATATTCCATAAGCCCGGCTCAGTTTAAGGCAAGGTAAGGGAGTGTCTGGCCTGTCAACTTTTCTTAACATCAGAGAATCAGTCTCAGTGCAGAAATCTGTGCTGCTTCTCCCCGTGACCTATAGACTACCTAGCAGCATATTCCCCCAGCAAAGGACACCCTCAGTTCTCTGACACCAAAATGAATGCTTGACTTTTGGTGTGCCTGGATAGTAAAGAGTCAGGTTACCTCTGCGATCCATCCAGTAGAGTGTTATAATTTTTTCATAATCATTTTTCTGATTCCAAGTTTGATATACTGCATTAGTTACTTTTCTGTTGCTGTGGTAAAGACACCATTGTGGGAGGAAGGGCAGTGGCCAACTCTATGTAAATGTAGAGGTGGGGGGCGCAGCTGCAAAGGCATCTCCTGCAGGAGGACCTAACTGAAGGTTTCCTGAGAGACAAGGACTGCTGGTGCAGACAGTACCAGCCAATCGGGAACTGCTGTTTAGAAGAGACGCTTTCTTGGGACCAATGGGGCGTGGGTGGAGGGTATTAAAGGAGCTTGCAGCAGGGAGACGGGCAGTGAGTAGACCTGCACACCCATGACCAAGGCACTTACAGAAGGAAGGGTTTCTTTGGGTTTGGAGCTCCAGAGGGATGGGAGTACACAGTATTGTGGTATGGGTCTGAGAGCCTACATCTTAAACCACAAGCACAAAGCAGAACGAGGGACCTGGAATGGTGTGAAACCCTGAAACCTCAGAGCCCAGCTCCCACTGATGCCTCCTCTACAAGGCCACACCTCGGAAGCCTCCCCACACAGTGCTACTAAGTGGGGACCAAGTAGTCAAAGGCCCAAGACTATGGGGGAGATCTTAAACCACCACATACATTGTTATTGTTATTATGATTTCTATGTTTGCTGAATATGTAGCTACAGGTGAGACACTAGTCTAGTGGTCACCACTAGTTATCACTGAACTGGGTACTTTATAACGAGTCCTCAGATAAATGATGAGGAGGGGGGATTGGTTTTGTGCTTCATAGAAGGGGAAAAGCTGGGGCGAGAGTCTAAGGAACTTGCCCATATCAGACACTGAGTAGAAGACAAGGCCAATATTTTGGGGCTGTGTGCTACTCACTCAGAGACTAGAATATTTTTCCTTCTGCTATGGGGATTGAACTGAGGACCTTGTGCATACTGGTCAAGTGCCCTACCACTGAGCACTCGATCTCCTAATAGTGAGATAAAGTCTTTTAAGTTTCTTCTTTCTTTGCCTGTTAATTTACCAAAATCATTTACTGTTAGCTTGTGTCAGCCCTCACTGTTAACAGCAGCTACTCTGTTTTCTTGTATTTTATGAAGAATAAGTTCTCTGACACTCAAGCCCTTCCCCAGCCTCAGGCACACTTCAGGGAAAGGGCATGAATCTTCAGTGAGGGAAAGTGGGACTGGAGACCCGGCAAGGCTGGTTGAGGAGTAGAGAAGCCAAGTGGAAGTCAACGTCCATGATTATATTTAGTACTACCTTTGAGTTGCTTGAAGAATAGCTCGTTGTCCTGCCAGTGACCATTGTGGAAATGAGTTTTGAAGCCATAGAGAAATCATTTTAAATGCCATAGATTGCCCATAGATCTATTTCATTTTGGTATAGCTGGGTACTGTTGACTGTAACGGGAAGGATGACAGCCCCCGTGGCTTGGCTTGTGCCCAGCTCTATGTGACTATTACAGCATTGGAGGGGGGGGGGGCAGGCAGGCAGGCAGAATGGAGGTTTTATTTTGTGTAGTTTCGGAGTACTAGAAATCCAGAACAGAATATGTATCTACCATTGGGTTGATTCCTTTGTTGGCCCCAAAACCTTTGGATGACCCATAAGGTCATCACTATACTGTCCTGTATATCATGAGTGTGGATGTCATCTGTCACTTGGATAAAATCACAACAGCAGCAACAAGAAAGCTTCAGCTCCCCTTTGCCTGTGCGTTGGCTGTGAGACTTGCTGGGACTTTTGTTGAAGCACACTCCAGAGTTAAAAATGGCCTCAGAAAGACGTTGATGGTCAGTTGGTCCAGAAAGACCAGCTTCCCCAGACATGTGCGTGGTTATCATATTTTTCCCTTCCTTCCTTCCTTCCTTCCTTCCTTCCTTCCTTCCTTCCTTCCTTCTTTTTCATACTCAGGGACAAGATAGTCACATGTGTCACTGATAATGTTGATATTATCATAATAATTATATTTGCCAAACAAAAATATAAAGAAGGCTCTGACAACGTGAGGGCCTGAGTTTGGGACCTAGAACCTGTGGAAAATCTGGGTAGGACAGCACATTTTTCACCCTCATCCTTGGGGGGCGTGAGGGAGTAGGGATAGAAACAGCAGAGTACTCGGACCTTGCTGGCCAGCAGTCTAGCTGAAGTGGTGAGCATTCCACATGGGTGTGTAACACACTTACACACAGAGCGAAGGGGTCTCTGAGGTCTGTTCTAACATCCCTGAAGCCCCCTTGTACTTCCTTCTGCTGGGTATAGCCATTCCATGCTCGGAGGCAGAAGCCGAGGCAGCTTCTGTAGGAAGTCAGTTCAGGGTCTTGATGAGGAGGGAGAGCAGCCATTGGTTTGCCTTTCCCTGGTGGCCCTTCCAAACGGCCTGCCATGATCTTCTGAGCACAAGTGGTGAGACTGCAGACATTATTGTCTCTCCCAGCTCTTCTAGAAGGAAAATGTCTGTGCTTAACATTGTGGCTCTGCCAGACCGTGTCCTGTGTAGCTAAAATATAGCCTGGCCACTCAAATGGCACACATTCTTATTGATAAAAAAACAATGGCCATAATGTCTTAAAAGAAATGAATAAGGTGACAGTGCATAAGGCAGGCCTGTTACCAGACAGCAGGCCTGTCCACCTAGCTACAGATTACAATGTTCTAGTCTGAAGATGGCTCTCTCTCTCTCCCCCCTCCCTCTCCCTCTCTCTCTCCCCCTCCCACTTCCCCATTCTCCCCCTTTTCTCTCCCTCTCTCTCTCCCTCCCACCTCCTCTCTCTCCCCCCTCTCTTTCCCTCTCTCTCTCCCTCTCTCCCTCTCCCTCCTGCTTCCTCTCTCCCTCCCCTCTCTTTCCCTCTCTCTCCTTTCCTCTCCCTCTCTCTCCCTCCTTCTTTCTCTCCCTTTCTCTCTCTTCTCTCTCCCTTTCTCTCTCTCTATTTTATATATATATAAAATGTTTAAGAATATGTACATATATGTATATACATACACATATATATACACATATATTTGTAAATGGTCCCAAAGAAGAGTCTCTTAACCACGCCTATTTGTCTTTCATGTTCATGAAGCTAGTTCAGGTCAACAGACTTTACTGTCAAGACCTGAGACTGAGTATGGTGGCTTATGTCTGTAATGTAGCCTTTCGAAGGGCATAGGCAGGAGAATATCTGTGAGTCTGAGTCTAACCTGGGCTACCCAGCACTTCTAGGCCAGCCAGAGAGACATAGCAAAACCCTGTCAAACAAAGCAAAACAACAAATAAACAGAACTGGACTCAAAGCTATAGCACCAGGCACTCATTCACTTCCTTGTCCCTGTAGTGGTTCGCCCTGCAGTTATCTGTATTTTGATGCTAATTCCACTGCCCCAAGGACAGCTGCCTAGTCAAGTACTCAGGAATCTGGTGACTTCACCAGAACCTTCTCCCCATTGAATTTGTAAAGTACAGGTGGGGGGCAGGTACAGGATAGAAGGAGGCCTGTCATTGGAGGAGAAGGAAGGATGGGCGGGAGAGAAGTTTGAAGGAAGAGGAGGAGACTAGAAGAGAAAGGAAGAGACAGGAGGGAGAGAGAAGCCATGGCAGGACGATGGAGGCTGACGTAAAGATCTCACTCTGTGTATTTACAGGTTGTTATCAATGTTCCTAAGGGATGGATGGTACCGGGCTTTGTATGTTTAAGTGGACAATTATATCTTATCAATTGGCTCTAAGATTATTGTGTTGTGTGTTCTTTTATGTGACAGTTTGAGTGTAGGAAAGTGTGCGGCGGCTGGAGACACTGGGCTGCCGAGGAGTTGGGATGTGATTCTGCCAAGATATCTAGCAGATATCTTGGGGAACTGAGGTGCTGGACCTAGCAGGATAAGAGACGATATACTTTTTTTATTTTTATATTTTTACAACAACACATCCCGGGAAGCTCAAACCTGGTCCTCTTTTGTTTCTAAACCCAACGTAGAATCCCACACTTGCACATTTGCACACTCGCACACTTGCACACTCGCACACTTGCACGCTTGCCCTGTGGTTTCCCTCTGTCAAGAACACTTCCTTGTTCCTGCACTTGGTGAACCTTGTCCCTCTGAGTTTTCTGCTGCCAGGAAACAGCCTTCCTTCCTTTTCCTGGTTGTCAGTACAGCCTTGTGTAGACAGGCACGGTGGCCCAGGCACTGCCATAGGACAGTGTGGGGCCAGTCTGTCCTGGAGACTATGCCAGAGATGCACCCACCGGCGATTGTGACTGACTAACGTTATTGCGTGTCTGGCTAAACACGCATCTCCTTGAGATGTTGCCATGGACCGTGGCATGGCAACATCTGTGGACCGGATATGATGGAATGGTGGAATTGTGGAATAGCGTGTTGACTTTGCTGTCATGAGAAATCACTGTAGCGTTTTCCACAGCAGCCCATGCACAGAAAGGTCTCATTTCTTCACCAAGTCTGGACATTTGCTGACTCGTGCTTTCTCTCGGTATAAAAGTTGTCGTGATGGGTAGACATAATACCTCACTCTAGCTTTAATTTGCATTTCCTGCTGATTAGTAATCTGGAGCATTTTCCCACATTGATTGGCTCTTTCTACATCATCTCCAGGAGAAAGTCTGGTCAAGCCTTTTGCCCATGTCTTACCTGGGGGCTGTTGTTGTTGTTTTTGTTGTTGTTGTTGTTGTTGTTTTAAGTAATTTGTGTTACTTAAGAACCCTCAAGCATTAACCCTCTATCAGATCTGTGACTTGTATCTCTCCCACTGTATAAGTTTTCTTCACTGTTGATTCAGCCAGCTATTAAATTTAAAGGCAATTATAGTGCCGAGGCTTAGTATTGAAAATTTCTTAAGTGTTATAGAAACATAATTTCTCAGAAAACGACTGTATCTGGATTTCTCAGAAGTATCCTAACCATGTAGGACCTTTGGGTCCTACCTAAGTTAATGAACAGGGCCAGAACAGACAGAAACGTCCAGTATTGACACTGGATACTTATCTGAGAAAGCTAATCTAGATCAAAGGGAACTCAGCCCTCCAGCTCTGTAGGAGAGAGGCTGCCCGAGAACTGTGACTCCTTAGCCTCAGTGAAGCATCTCAGTTGACCCTTGAACAAATCTACCAGGAAAAAAGAGGCTTCTGGGACTGTGACTTTAATACGTGGCTGAACTGTTATTGGAAAGCAGGGCACCTTGTTCTCCTTCTGGTGCTGCAGTGTTGGCTTTGCACAGAAGCAGTCAGGTGTGACTATTTCACATTTCTGCCAACTCAGAGCTGGAGGATGACCGGAGAAGAGTCACCTAAGATCCATCTGTATAGATGCGGATCACAGCATCCAAAGAGCTGAAAGTACGGTGACAGAGAAGGCTAGATTCCACTTATTCCTTCCTTCCTCCTTTTCTCTTCCCTCCTTCCTTTCATCTTTCTTTTGAGACAGGGTCTCCTTATACAATCCAGCCTGGATTCTAATTCCTTCTGTATTTCAGGCTAGTCTTGAGTTCCTGCCTCTGCCTCCCAGGTACTGGGATTTCAAGCAGGAACTACCATATCTGGCACTCCAGTGAAGTCTAAATTCAAATTCTTTTCAGTTCATCCAGTGGACTTTTAACATTCTCTTCTTCCTTCAGCCAGACCACGTTAAGGTATTTGTTTGATACCCATATACACAAAAGGAACACTTATTTCCTCTGCACGAACACAGTATTCACAGTCAGTTTCCAGACCTGTTACTTATCTAATGCCATAAACATTATCTGAAACAGAATGTCTCCCAGGCCATGTGAGTAGGGATGCAAGAATTTCAGGAATGGCTCATTGAGTCTGTCCCAGCTCAAGGACCCTCATTCACCCGCAGGCAGGCTGTTGTTGGGGTCTGCAGGCATCTAGCACAGATGGAAGATCTACTTCCAAAATGGCACTCGTATGGTTCTCAGCAGGAGCCTTGACAGTCTCTCCCTTCAGAAGCCAGTCGACTGGCACACTGCTTGCATGCCACCCAGTAGAGTGGCTCAACTTCTTGAAAAGGTATCTAAGAATTTGTGGCCAGATAATAACAGCTTCCTGCCTTGAGTATCTTCTCTCTTTCCTCCTTCCTTCCATAGACTCGACTTCCCAGTTTCCCTCTCTTTCAACTTGCCTCTCAAAGGGGACATGCAACAAAAGGAACATTTTTACATGGCCCTTTCCCATGACATCAGGAACTGCGGCAGCCCTCTCGCCACCCCTAGTCAGAGGACTAGAGTCAGTGCCTCTAGAGAGGCAGTTCATTTTTTCCCCCATCTTTATTAAATTGGGTATTTCTTATTTACATTTCAATTGTTTTTCCCTTTGCTGGTTTCCAGGCCAACATCCCCCTAACCCCTCTCCCACCACTTCTATATGGGTGTTCCCCTCCCTATCCTCCCCCATTACCACCCTCCCCCCAACAATCCTGTTCACTGGGGGTTCAGTCTTGGCAGGACCAAGGGCTTCCCCTTGCACTGGTGCTCTTACTAGGATATTCATTGCTACCTATGAGGTCAGAGTCCAGGGTCAGTCCATGTATAGTCTTTGGGTAGTGACTTAGTCCCTGGAAGCTCTGGTTGCTTGGCATTGTTGTACATATGGGGTCTCGAGCCCCTTCAAGCTCTTTCAGTCCTTTCTCTGATTAAGTCATTGTTTTTTGATAGCTGAGCAGTATTCCTTTGTGTAGATGTACCACATTTTCTGTATCTATTCCTTTGTTGAAGGGCATCTGGGTTCTTTCCAGCTTCTGGCTATTATAAATAAGGCTGCTATGAACATAGTGGAGCGTGTGTCTTTGTTATATGTTGGGGCATCTTTTGGGTATATGCCCAAGAGAGGTATAGCTGGGTCCTCAGGTAGTGCAATGTCCAATTTTCTGAGGAACCTCCAGACTTATTTCCAGAATGGTTGTACCAGTCTGCAATCCCACCAACAATGGAGGAGTGTTCATCTTTCTCCACATCCTCACCAGCATCTGCTGTCACCGGAGTTTTTGATCTTAGCCATTCTGACTGGTGTGAGGTGGAATCTCAGGGTTGTTTTGATTTGCATTTCCCTTGTGACTAAAGATGTTGAACATTTCTTTAGGTGCTTCTCAGCCATTCGATATTCAGCTGAGAATTTTTTGTTTAGCTCTGAACCCGATTTTTAATAGGGTTATTTGTCTCCCTGCAGTCTAACTTCGTGAGTTCTTTGTATATTTTGGATACAAGCCCTCTACCAGTTGTATGATTTGATGGCTTTGCCAAGCCAGTATATCAGATGCTGCTTTTTTTTAAAAAGATTTATTCATTTATTATATATAAGTCCACTGCAGCTGTCTTCAGACACCAGAAGAAGGTTTCGGATCCCATTACAGATGGTTGTGAGCCACCATGTGGTTGCTGGGAATTGAACTCATGACCTCTGGAGGAGCAGTCGGGTGCTCTTAACCGCTGAGCCATCTTTCCAGCCCCCTCAGATGCTGCTTTAAGGAGAGTATTTCCAACCTCAACATTCTATCTCCCCCTCCTTTCTTGGCTTGTGCATGTGAGTGTATACGTGTTACATATGTGTGGGCACACAATGTGCTGGTGTCTGTTGAAGCCCATGGCCGACCCTGCCTCGATCGATCTTCACCTTAGTTACTGAGGCAAAAAGTGTTTTACTGAGCCTTGACTTTGGCTATCACAGCCATCCAGCTTGCCCCAGACATTTCCTGTCCTATCCAGAGCCCCGATATTACACTGCTGACCCACTCCGGGCTTCTCTGTGGGTGTTAGAGATCCAAACTCACTGTTGACTGACAATCTGCTGAGCTGTCTCCCCAGCCCTACATTTCTTATTATGTGAGATCACGCATTGTTTACTGTCGGAACCATTTGGAATTGTGCTTTCTGCTCTCAGCGGAAGACCACAGCCCCAGCACTTGTTTGGGATTCACTCTCTGCTCCAAGTTATAGAGTTTGTGTTTTCCACATCTTTTCAGGACGAAGTAGCCTGGCATTGCTCATTCAGAACAGCCCAGCCTTAAAAGGACATCCCAGTATAAAGTGGAGGAGGGGAGGTTCCCCCTCCTTGTTCATTGAGGAAAACATTTGCTCTTACCCCCAAAAATCTTTTCCAGTTATCTCCATTATTTTCTGTCATATTGACAGTTCTGAGTTTGGGATGAATGGAAGGAAGAAGAGAGGGAGGTCAGAGTCTGACTCATTTCTAATCCCCCACTTACTCTATAACCTGGCTTCTAAGCCGCTCGCTCTTCCCAGCCTCCTATAACCAGCTAAATCTTCCTCCCTCTTAAGAGTTTCAAGTCATGTCTTGTTCAAGCCATCGGAGAGCATAGCTGTTCACTTCACTTTGATCTATAATTCCTCTGGAGTCAGAAGAACACATTTGCTAACCACCTGGAGACACATCAGTGGGTTATAAATTCCATACCGCTTTTCTCTTATTTCTTGTCCTCCCTGGTACATTCTAAACTCTTCCGGGGTCCGAGGCTCCAGATGGCGGCTACCTTCTCCAGATGAATGTTTACAATTGCATTCTGAGACACCGAATGGAATGAAGTGGAAACAAGCAAATAGAAAAAAAAGGGGGGGCTCTAGGAAGCCTACAAATGTACTGTACTCCTGTTCCTCTTAGGATTGATAAAGTAATGGTCTGGGTGTGGTGGGATATCCGTGCCTGGGGATGACTAAGGAAGCCATGATTCTCCACCATATCTGCATCCCAATATCAGAAGGGGAAGGCAAGATGGGCTGAGATGGTTTATGGATGCTGCCACTTACTGTGCTTTCAGACTTGGCTCTGCTCGCCCGTTTTCCATAGCGACTCCTCAGACTATTTCCTAATGCCCTTAGTCATGGTCTGATTCACCCCACCGTTTTCATCCTGCGAGCGGCGATTCCAACCGCTGCCCCTCAGGGTTGAAAGTAGCAGTGAGAGCCACGAGACAACTGTGTTTCTCAGAAGGCTCCAGGTGGGCCTGATCAATTCACAGAGGAATACGGGGTGGCTTTCAGGATCAATAGCCTCTGCAGGGACCCTCACTGTCGTCCTAGAGTGCCATTTATCCCGGGGCCCTGCTAAATGCTGCGCTGTGTCATGAGCACCGTGCGAGCCTTCGGGGTTGGGGCTAGAATTGTAAATTCCATGTTTATAGTCATCTCCTTCTGGAGGACCTTGATGGGGCAAAGTTTCAGTAGAGCTATTTCTGGGATGTCTGAAGTCTCCTTTCTCCAGTGATCCCTTCATGGCCTAGAAAACCCTCAGGCACACAGAATGAGGGAAGATGCTTGCAACCTAGGCGTTAAGATCAGATTTCTAATCTTACATTTTAAAACCCTTGTGTGTATGAGTGGTTTGTATGCATTTGTGCTTGTATATCTCATGAATCCAGGAGCAGTGGAGGCCAGGGTATTTGCCGACCTCAGCCTAGATTGCTTAGGTATCCTGGGACTGGAGTGACATATGCTGTGAGCTGCCATATGGGTGCTGGGAATTGAACCCAAGTCCTCTGGAAAAGGAGCCACTGCTCTCAGCTTCTCAAACCACAACATTTCCAAACCCCCTAGTCACAACATTTCCAATCTTTATATACAAAGAACTGTGGATTGAAAGTTACTCTGCTAAAATGTAAGAATTTTGTTTTTGTTTTTTCTACACATTTTGTTCTTTTATTGAATATTTTTATTTACATTTTAAATGTCATTCCCCTTTCCAGTTTCCCACCACAAACCCGCTATCCCATTCCCCCTTTCCCTGCTTCTATGGGGGAGCTCCTTGACCCACCCACTCCCTCCCATCTTCTCTCCCTGGCTTTCCCCTACACAGGGGCATCAAGCCTTGACAGGACCAAGGGCTTCTCCTCCTATTGATGCCTGACAAGGCCTTTCTCTGCTACATATGCAGATGGAGCCATAGGTCCATCCCAGTGTTCTCTTAGGATGGTGGTTTAGTCCTTGGGAGCTCTGGGGGGGGGTCTGGTTGGTTGATATTGTTGTTCTTTTTATGGGGTTGCAAATCCCTTAAGCTACTTCAGTCCTTCCCATTCTCAGTTCAGTGGTTTGCTGCTAGCATCCGCCTCTGTATTTGTCAGGCTCTGGCAGAGCCTCTCAGGAGACAGCTATATCAGGCTCCTGTCAGCACACACTTCTTGGCATCGGCAATAGTGTCTGTGTTTGGTGTCTGTGTATGGAATGGATCCCCCCAGGTGAGGCAGTCATTGCCCTATACTTTGTCTCCATATTTCCTCCTGTGAGTAGTTTTGTTCCCCCTTCTAAGAAGGTCTGAAGCATCCACACTTTGGTCTTCCATCTTCTTGAGACTCGTGTGGTCTATGAATTGTATCTTGGGTATTCTGAGCTTTTGAGCTAATATCCACTTATCAGTGAGTGTGTATCATTGTGTTCTTTTGTGATTGGGTGACCTCACTCAGGATGATATTTTCTAGTTCCATCCATTTGCCTAAGATTGTCATGAAGTCATTGTTTTTAATAGTCGAGTAATATTCCACTCTGTAAATATACCACATTTTCTGTATCCA
This sequence comes from Rattus norvegicus, assembly GCF_021556685.1. Classification (NCBI taxonomy): domain Eukaryota; kingdom Metazoa; phylum Chordata; class Mammalia; order Rodentia; family Muridae; genus Rattus; species Rattus norvegicus. The sequence continues at coordinate 43,560,199 of NC_141552.1, forward strand.
TTCCTCTGTTGAAGGACATCTGGGTTCTTTCCAGCTTCTGGCTATTATAAATAAGGCTGCTATGAACATAGTGGAACGTGTTTCCTTGTTATATGTTGGAGCATGTTTTGGGTATATGCCTGGGAGTGGTACAGCTGGGTCTTCAGGTAGTACTATGTCCTATTTTCTGAGGAACTGCCAGACTGATTTTCACAGTGGTTGTACCGGCTTGCAACCCCACCATCAATGGAGGAGTGTTCCTCTTTCTCCATATCCTCGCCAGCATCTGCTGTCACCTGAGTTTTTGATCTTAGCCATTCTGACTGGTGTGAGGTGGAGTTATTTTAATTCGAATTTCCTTGATGACTAAGGATGTTGAACATTCCTTTAGGTGCTTCTCACCCATTTGATATTCCTCAACTGAGAATTCTTTATTTAGGTCTGTGGGTCATTTTTAAAAGGGTTTCTTGATTCTCTGGAGTTTAACTTCTTAGTTCTTTGTATATATTGGATATTAGCCTTCTATCATATTGGTAAAGATTTTTTCCCAATCTGTAGGTTCAAATTTTGTCCTATTGACAGTGTCTTTTGCCTTACAAAAGCTTTGCAATTTTATGAGGTCCCACTTGTTGATTCTTGATGTTAGAGCATAAACCACTGGTGTTCTGTTCAGGAATTTTCCCCTTCCCATGTGTTCAAGGCTCTTCTCCACTTTTTCTTCTATTAGTTTGAGTGTATCTGGTTTATGTAGAGGTCCTAGATCGCTTGGACTTGAGCTTTGTACAAGGCGATAAGAACGAGTGGATTTGCATTCAAAGACATGCTGACTGCCAGTTGAACCAGCACAATTTGTTAAAAATGCTGTCCTTTTTCCACTGGATGGTTTTATAGCTCCTTTGTCAAACATCAAGTGACCATAGATGTGTGGGTTCATTTCTGGGTCTTCAATTCTATTTCATTGATCTACCTGCCTGACTCTGTACTAATACCATGCAGGTTTTTTTGTTGTTGTTGTTTTGTTTTTTGTTTTTTGTTTTTTTATCACTACAGCTTGAGATTAGGGAAGTGATTCCCCCAGAAGTTCTTTTATTGTTGAGAGTAGTTTTTTTTTTAAAGATTTATTTATTATATATATAAGTACACTGTAGCTGTCTTCAGATACACCAGAAGAGGGCATCAGATCTCTTTACAGATGGTTGTGAGCCACCATGTGGTTGCTGGGAATTGAACTCATAACCTCTGGAAGAGCAGTCGGTGCTCTTAACCACTGAGCCATCTCTCCAGCCCAAGAGTAGTTTTTACTATCCAGTTTTGTTTTGTTTTTTGTTTGTTTGTTTGTTTTTGTTATTCCAAATGAATTTGCAAATTGTTCTTTCTAACTCGGTGACGAATTGACTTGAGATTTTGATGGGGATTGCATTGAATCTATAGATTGCTTTCAGCAAGATGGCCATTTTTACTATATTAATCCTGCCAATCCATGAGCATGGGAGATCTTTCCATCTACTGAGAACTTCAATTTCTTTCTTAAAAGACATGAAGTTCTTGTCATACAGATCTTTCACTTGCTTGGTTAGAGTCACACCAAGGTAATTTACATTATTTGTGACTATTGTGAAGGGTATCATTTCCTTATCCTTTGAGTAGAGGAAGGTTACTGATTTGTTTGAGTTAATTTTATACCCAACCACTTTGCTGAAGTTGTTTATCAGCTGTAGGAGTTCTCTGGTGGAAGTTTTGGGGTCACTTAAGTATACTATCACATCACCTGCAAATAGTGATATTTTGACTGCGTCCTTTCCAATTTGTATCCCTTTGACCTCTTTTTGTTGTCTAATTAGTCTAGTTAGGACTTCAAGTACTATATTGAATAAGTAGGGAGAGAGTTGGCAGCCTTGTCTAGTCCCTGATTTTAGTGGGATTGCTTCAAGTTTCTCTCCATTTAGCTTGATGTTGTTAGCTTGTTTGCTGTATGTTGATTTTACTATGTTTAGGTATGGACCTTGAATTCCTGATCTTTCCAAGACTTTTAACATGAGGGGGTGTTGAAATTTGTCAAATGCTTTCTCAGCATCTAATGAGATGATCATGTGGTTTTTTTCTTTGAGTTTGTTTATATGGTGGATTACATTGATGGATTTCCATATATTGAACCATCCCTGCATCCCTGGGATGAAGCCTACTTGTTCATGATGAATGATTTTTTTGATGTGTTCGGTTTGTGAGAATCTTATTGAGTATTTTGGCATTGATATTCATAAGGAAAATTGGTCTGAAGTTCTCGTTATTTGTTGGGTCATTGTGTGGTTTAGATATAAGTGTAATTGTGGCTTCATTGAACAAATTGGATAGTATTCCTTCTGTTTCTATTTTGTGGAATAGTTTAGAGAACACTGGTATTAGGTCTTCTATGAAGGTCTGATAGAATTCAGCAGTAAACCCATATATTCCTGGGCTTTTTTTTTTTTTTTTTTTTTGGTTGGGAGACTTTTAATGACTGCTTCTATTTCTTTAGGAGTTATGGGACTGTTTAGATGGTTTATCTGATCCTGATTTAACTTTGGTACCTGGTATCTGTCTAGAAAATTATCCATTTCATCCAGACTTTCCAGTTTTGTTAAGCATATGCGTTTGTAGTAGGACCTGATGATTGTTTGAATTTCTTCAGTTTCTGTTGTTACATCTCCCTTTTCATTTCTGATTTTGTTAATTTGGATAATATCTCTGTGTCCTTTGGTTAGTCTGATTAAGGGTTTATCTATGTTGTTTATTTTCTCAAAGAACCAGCTCCTGGTTTTGTTGATTCTTTGTATAGTTCTTTTTGTTTCTAGTTGGTTGATTTCAGCCCTGAGTTTGATACTTTCTTGCCATCTACTCCTCTTGGGTGTATTTGCTTCTTTTTGTTCTAGAGCTTTCAGGTGTGCTGTTAAGCTGCTAATATATGCTCTCTCCTGTTTCTTTTTTTGGAGGCACTCAGAGCTATGAGTTTTCCTCTTAGCACTGCTTTCATTGTGTCCCATAAGTTTGGGTATGTTGTGCCTTCATTTTCATTAAATTCTAAAAAGTCTTTAATTTCATTATTTCTTCCTTGACCAAGTTATCATTGAGTAGAACATTGTTCAGCTTCCATGTGTATGTGGGCCTCCTGTTATTTTTGTTGTTATCGAAGCCAGCCTTAGTCCATGACGATCTGATAAGATGCATGGGATTATTTCTATCGTCTTGTATCTGTTGAGGCCTGTTTTGTGATTGATTATATGGTCACTTTTAGAGAAGGCACTATGAGGTGCTGAGAAGGTATATTCTTTTGTTTAAGGATGAAATGTTCTATAGATATCTGTTAAATCCATTTGGTTCATAACTTCTGTTAGTTTCACTGAGTCTTTGTATGGTTTATGTTTCCATGATCTGTCTATTGATGAGAGTGTGTTGTTGAAGTCACACACTATTTTTTGGTGTGGTACAATGTTTGCCTTGAGCTTTAGTAAAGTTTCTTTTATGAATGTAGGTGTCCTTGCATTTGGAGCATAAATATTTAGGATTGAGGGTTCATCTTTGTATATTTTTCCTTTGACAAATACGAAGCATCCTGCCTTATCTTTTATGATAGCTTTTGGTTGACATTTGATTTTATTTGATATTAGAATGGCTACTCCAGCTTGTTTCTTGAGACCAATTTTTTGGAAAAAATTTTCTAGCCTTTTACTCTGAGGAATTGTCTGCCTTTGTCACTGAGGTGTGTTTCCTGTATGCAGCAAAATGCTGTGTCCTGTTCACGTACCCAGTCTGTTAGTCTGTCTTTTTATTGGGGGATTGAGTCCATTGATGCTGAGAGATATTAGGGACCAATGATAGTTGTTTCCCGTAATTTTTCTTGTTAGAGGAATTATGTTTGTGTAGCTATCTTCTTTTAGGTTAGTTGAAAGAAGATTAATTTCATGCTTTTTCTAGGGTGTAGTTTTCCTCCTTGTGTTGGAGTTTTCCATCTATCATCCTTTCTAGTGCTGGATTTGTGAAAATATATTGTGTGAATTTGGTTTTGTCATGTAATATCTTGGTTTCTCCGTCTATGGTAAATGAGAGTTTTGCTGGATATAGTAGTAGCCTGTGCTGGCATTTTTGTTCTCTTAGGGTCTGTATGACATCTATCCAGGATCTTCTGACTTTTATAGTCTTCGTTGGGAAGTCTGGTGTAATTCTGATACATCTGTCTTTATATGTTACTAGACCTTTTCCCCTACTGCTTTTAATATTCTTTCTTTGTTTTGTGCATTTGGTGTTTTGACTATTATGTGACAGGAGAAATTTCTTTTCTGGTCCAAGGTTTGGTGTTCTGTAGGCTTCTTGTATGTTCATGGGCATTTCTTTCTTTAGGTTAGGGAAGATTTTTTTCTATAGTTTTGTTGAAGATATTTACTGGCCCTTTAAGTTGGGAATCTTCGCTCTCTTCTATACCTATTATCCTTAGGTTTGATCTTCTCACTGCATCCTGGATTTCCTGGATGTTTTGGGTTAGGTTTTTTTGCATTTTGCATTTTCTTTGACTGTTGTGTCAATGTTTTCTTTGGTAACGTCTGTCCCTGAGATTCTCTCTTCTATCTCTTGTATTCTGTTATTGATGCTTGCATCTATGACTCCTGATCTCTTTCTAGGTTTTCTTTCTCCAATGTTGTCTCCCTTTGTGATTTCTTTATTGTTTCTATTTCCATTTTTATATACTGGATGGTTTTGTTCAATTCCTTCCCCTGTTTGGTTGTGTTTTCCTGTAATTCTTTAAGGGATTTTTGTGTTTCCTCTTAAGGGCTTCTACCTGTTTACCTGTCTTGTCTTGAGTTATTTATGTCCTTGTTAAAGTCCTCTAACATCATCATGAGATGTGATTTTAAATCAGAATCTTGCTTTTCCTGTGTGTTGGGGTATCCGGGACCTGCTGTGGTGGGAGAACTGGGTTCTGAGATGCCAAGTGGCCTTGGTTTCTGTTGCTTAGGTTCTTGCACTTGCCTCTTGCCATCTGGTTATCTCTGGTGTTAGCTGGTCTTGCTGTCTCTGGCAGTGGCTTGACCCTCCTGTAAATCTGTGTGTCAGCACTCATGGGAGACCAGTTTTCTCCTGATGGGATTTGGGTACCGAGAGCTGTGGCACACGGTCAGTTTTGGATGCAGATGGAAACCAGAGGGATCCTGTTCCAGAATGCTACCCATTTCCTGTGTCCTGGGTGCTCTGGGTGGGTCCCTCTGAGCAGAAGTGGTGGTTTCACCTGTACTCTCAGGTGTCTCAGCACTCCTGGGAGACCAACTCTCTCCCAGCAGGATCTAGGCACAGGGTCACAAGGTCAACTCTGGGTGCAGACAGAAACCTTTCGCCACATTTTTAAATAAGTGACACAGCTTTTGAAAAACCTGGCTCTTCCATTTATTCATTTATTGATTGATTGATTGATTGATCTTTGTTTTTCTCATTGCATACTCCCCCCCCCGACTCTTCTGAAAAGGACCTTGTGCACCCCATTCTTTTCTTGTTGGCTTTATTAGCAGTGTCACTCCGAACTGAAGACCCTAATGTGAGCAAATGCCAGAACAATAGCAGACTCCACTTTTAACCTTTAATTAAGTTAGTTATTTATGTGTTTGCTTATTTGTGTGTGTGTGTGTGTGTGTGTGTGTGTGTGTGTGTGCGCGCGCGCGTGCGCGCATGTGTGTGTCCCTGGACAGGCATGTTCATTTATGGTGGAGTATGCGGAGGTCAGAGGTTAATGCCAGATCCCTTCTCCCATTGCTTTCTACCTTCCTGTGTGATTGAATCTGATTGGACCTAGAGCTACCATTGGTTAGAATGGCTGACCAGTTTAACCCCAGTCAGATCCTCAGGTCTCTGCTTGCAGCAGTGGGACTATAGTCACATGCTGCCACATCGGCATTTATTTATTTATTTATTTATTTATTTATTTATTTATTTATTTATTTATTTTGCAGATCTGAGGACCTTGACTCTGGCTCTTCTGTTTGTGCAGTAGGTACCTTGCCCACTGAGCCACCTTCTCAGCCCCACCATGCTTCAGTTGTGACTCCTGTAGGCTTTCAATGATTCATTGGAAGTCTAAGTGGTGTGACATCTTTTTTGATGTTTCTTCAGACCATTGTATTAGGCCATTGTTTTTATTATTTTCTTTCATAAACTCTCAACTCCTCCCAAAGGGCTTCTGTGCATCTCCGTCTTGGGCTTCACCATTCCCCATACCCAGCTCTTTGTGAATAGTTAGATTAGTTCTGACGTAGCTCACAATGGAGACCAGTGTGAATATTGGTTTAACTTTGGTTTACCTAATGCACAGACAGAAATGAGAGACCAATGCTTACGGGGCATGGCTACATCATCTCTGTCCTTCAAACTATACTTCAGAGCAAGTCAGGATGCCACAGGATGCCATGTCCCCAGGCATTTGCTAACAGGAAAGAAATTTCTCATTTTTATCCCCAAAGGCCTTACCCTGACACTAGCTTATCAGAGGTTCTACTATGTCTAATGCAGATGACCTTTATTGGAATATTGGAATAATGATCCCTAAAAATAGAATCCACTTCAGAAATAACAGCAGAGCATTTAAATAGGTGCCAAGAATGGCGTTAATAGATGTCTGTCATCTAATAATCACAGATGTTATATGAGGAATGTGCCAGAATTTCCCCAACTTACCGATGGATAGACTGATGGGTAGATGGATGCAGGACCTCATTACCTTTCGTGTCATGAGCTGAGAGCAGTCTCTAACCCAGAGTTCACACACACACCAGACAACATGCTGCTGCCAGGCTACAAGGATTATGTCTTGACTCAGGAAACATTTGGAGAGGAGAGAGGAAGTGAGGACTCAGGACGCCGAGTTATCAAAGCAATGCTGGGGAGGCAGGAGTCTCAGATGGTGCTGGTAAGGTTCCGACTGCTTGGCAGCTCACAGGCTAGCATGGAGGAGTTTGTGCATGGAGTTCGAGTGTCAGGTTGTCTGACCCTGGCTGGGAGTGGCAGGATGTGACCTCAGCACCAGAGTTGGATGTCATGGCATGACCTCTTACTGACTCGGAAGTACTTTCCTCCAAGCCTTGGGATGGGGAGCCTTGGTTATTTGAGAGAAGTTTAGTGAACACTTCCATTATTTTTCCATCAATGTTATAATAGCAGTAAGAGTTCCAAATCCTATAACGTGAGCTGCAGATTCTAGAGAACACGACTGCCCCTGAGACAGGCATAGCTTTCACATGGAGCTGGTCTAACTCCACTGTGTGAGGAGGAAGGACTGTGGGCTTCCCACCGACTCTGGAACAGACTCATTTCCAAAGAAAGCTCTGTAGAGCTTTAGGGTTCTCCGAAAAGCACTTGAGGTAGGGGCTTGTGTGGCCATCTTCCAGAAGGTTCCCAAAGAGGGATTTCCTATGCTCCTGTTAACAACAAGAAAATAAACAAAAAAGGAGTTCAGTATGGGAGGGGAGGCTGTGTTTAAAGAAGCCTGACATGGTAGGTAGTTCATGTCTTCAATCCTAGAACTTTGGGAAACAGTGGCAGGCAGATCTCTGTGAGTTGGTAGCCTTCCTTTCTATGGAAAGTTCCAGACAGTCAGGGTTTTTTCTGTGTAGCCCTAGCTATCCTGAAACTCACTCTGTAGACCAGGCTGGCCTCAAACTCAGAGACCTGCCTGCCTCTGCCTCCCAAGTGCTAGGGATTAAAGGAATGTGCTACCACCCCTTGGCTTTAAAATGTTGTCAAAGTCCTGTTTTAGTTTCTTGGATTTTATTTTTATTTTTTGAGTATGAGTGTTTTACCTGCATGTATGTAAGTGCATCATGTGCATGCCTGGTGTCCACAGAGGTCATTTTCCATATGCTGTGTGGGTCTTGGGAGTCTAACATGGGTTCTCTACAAGAGCAGTCAGAACTTTTATCCACTGAGCATCATCTTTCCAGTACCTTAAACCTTTTTACATCTATCATCCACCCACACATCCATCCATCTATCCATCCATCTATCCATCCATCTACTTAGTGTATGGAGCAGTGTGTGTGCGCCAGGGTACACGCAGAGGTCAGAAGACAAATTGTGAGAATAGTAAATTCTTTCCTTCCACCGTGTGGGTTCTGGAGATCACATTCCGGTCATGGTTCTTGATAGCACCCGCACCCGCCAAGCCATCTCACTGGCCCAGGCTTCTCTCTCTTTTTTTTTTCTTATAAAGTAAAACATTTAATTGGGGATGCCTTACAGTTTCAGAATTCCATTATCACCCTTATCATCATGGTGAGAAGCATGGCAGCATGCAGGCCAACATGGGCTGTAGAAGGAGTTGAGAGTTCTACATCTTGATCCACAGACAGGAAAAGGAGACATATTTGAGATCTCAAAGCCTGCCCAACAATGACACTTCCCCCAACAAGGCCACACCTACTCCAACAAGGCTATATACCCCCATTAGTGCCACTCTGTATGGCCGAGCATTCACACACATGAATCTATGCAGTCATTCCTATTCCAACCACCGCAGGTGAGGACCTTATCAACCTTATGGATTATGAATCACTGAAGATCAGCTTCTACATCTTAAGGACAATAGAAACCCTGAAAAGGACGTACTAAGAGGGTAAAGAACAAGTGAAGACTTGGGGGCTGGGGAGATGACTGAACAGTTAAGATCACTTACTGCTATCAAGGGAACTTGGGGGCAGGTGAGAAATGCCATAGCAAGCTCATCTGAACACTGCTGCATGGTCCTTTAATGCTCTCCACCTGAGCCTCATTGGTTCCCTAGAAATCATCTCTTCTCAACAGTAGCTCCCAATTGGCTGACATTGTCTGCACCAGCAATCCTTGGTCTCTCAGGCAGTCTTCAATTAGGTCCTCCTGCAAAAGATGCTTTGTGGCTGTGCAGGGGCGGGGGGAGGGCATTTATTTACATAGAGGTGGCTCTGCTCTCCCTGCGACACAGGCAGGGGAAGGGGAGTATGCACGCAAAAGAAACAAGAGAATGGCTAAAGCACCCTTCTCAGATACTAGGATGAACAAAAACATACTGAACTGATCAAGGAAAGGAGAAAGGAAAAAATAGATGGGATTGACCATGAGAAATTATTTTCAGCCAGGAGTCACTAAGTAAATCTTTCAGGCTTCTCTTAAAGTTCAAATTTCCTCTCTTGATTAATACCTGTTGGCAGTCACGCTGACGATTAATTAGTTATTTACCACCATGCAGTCAGTTGTCCGGATGGTCCAGGCTCACCCAGGCTTGTACTGAAGTCCTTGTGTTTAGTTGGGGTTTAGTTGAGCAGCTGGGGCTGATCGCTAAGAAGGAATTCTAAATGCCTACTAGATCTGATTCTGGGTGAAAGTCGTCCAGTTTCTACCTGTGTTGACAATGCTCTACTCCGAGAGAATTCATCAGTAGATGAAGAGTAAATCTTTTAGTATCGGCATCGAATGACAGACTCAGGGGCTTCCAACCCCAAGGCTTGAGAGTTCGAGGCTCTCCAGACCAGAAGCATCACTCTAGCATCCCCAGCTGGAGGCTTACTGTTAATTGCCCGTCTTCACAGTTGGCAGCTACTCTGATGCTTGCTTCAGCAGCGGTCAGTGCCAGCCATAGCGTACAGCTTGACAGTATTGGGCACTGGGTCCCCATCTCCTGACAACAGCTAGTGCCAGAGTTCTTAAACCTCAGACTTCTGTTAACCTTAGTGTTAACGCTCTTTTGGACCTTTGGTGTTGATGTCTCAGCCCTTAGCGCTCAGCAGTTCGCCAGAACTCCCCTAGTCCCAAGTCCCTGTTTTGCGTCTTCACAGCCTCTATGTTCCATCGTTCTTTGTTGCCTCTGCAGCCTCTGTTTCCGCTGTCTCTGACTCTAACTACTCTGCCTCAAAGAAGTCTGTTTGCCCCACTGCCACTTCTGACAGACAGAGGTTCTACCTTTACCCCCACCCCAGTTTTTGATGTCATTATGCAGGTGAAGGCAGACAAGGTAAAACGAGGCCTGTCATTGGACGAGAAGGAAGGATGGGCGTACGGGAGAGAGAGGCAAAGTGAGAGGTGGAGCTGGGAGAACGTGGTGGTAGATGTTAAGACTCTTCTCTGCGCACAGATACAGGTTGTTATGACTATTTTTGTTGTTTTGTCTCCTCCCCTACCGCCTGGAGCTGAGGACCGAACCCAGGGCCTTGCACTTGCTAGGCAAGCGCTCTACCGCTGAGCTAAATCCCCAACCCCTGTGACTATTTTTAAGGGATGGGTGTGTACAGGATTTTGTGCTGTCCAGATGTCGACATCTTATCAATTGGATCAGAGGTTATTGTGTGGTGTGTTCTTTCATGTGGTGACTTAATTGAGTCCACAGTAAGAGAGCTTCGAGATACATGGTCTCTGTATGAAGCTGTCATGGCAGCGACCCGCCTTGGGAACTGGATGGGTAGAGAGATTGCTGCCAGGCCCAGAGAGTAGCCATCGGCAGTGTGAGATGGGACGGAGCTTAGCAGGTGAGACACTTTGCTGACTGAGATGAAAATATCCCACAGATGCCATGTGGCCCTACGTACGCTACTGGCACTAGCTCGGAATAAAAAAACCATTGTTTTTTTTTTTTTTTTTTACTGTCACAACTATGCCCACTGTGGACACTTTTCTGTCTTCTCTCTTCTGTTACCAAGTCATCCTGCTGTACTTTCACTAAAATCAAGGCAAAATGAAGAAAAGACAGCCAGTTATTGAGTTATTGCTATTCCAGGGGATAGTACAAGAAAGTATCTTCCAGATGACTCAAAAGTGAACTGACAGCCACGAGTGGGACGTCTGTGTCACACTCGGCTCCACCAAGGCTCATGGTCCATCAAGGAAAAGAGGGCAGAAAGCGTAAGAGACAGACAGAGGTCATGGAGGACTAGACGAACGCTGTCTTCTGGAAGGGACAGGATCTCTGCACTATGAGCTCACAGCTGAAGTGGGCGCCTGGACAAGACTTGCACAAGACCAAGCCAGCCAATATGCAGCGCGGTGGGTGGGAGGGCCCACAAACCTTCACCCCCAGTGGAGGCACCCCCGAGAGTTGGTGGCTTCTGGAAGAAGGTCAGTTTTCTTTAAGGGTGTGGCCCCTGGTAGGTCAGCTGTGCTCCAGAGACTGCTCCCACATCTATGAGTATACGGGCACAAACTGGAATCAGTGGGCTAGAGAGAAAAAGAGATAGCACACAGTTGGGAGGGGCTGGATCTGGGAGGGATTAGGGGATCTGTGGGGTGTGAATACAATTAAAACCCACTGTCTGCCCATAGGAAATCCTCAGAAATTTATGAGAATTATTATATAAGTGTGATCTGAAAGTGAGCAGTTTGGTTACATGGACAGAAACGGGTATGACAAACATGGAAACCAATCATAGCACAGCCCTTTATGCAAAGAAGGGACTGTGGCTTCACCAAACACATGGTAATTCATGCAAATGAAAGATTGTGCTCCCACCAATCATAGGCTTTCTACTGGCCCATGGGGAAGTGCTCCCCTCTGGCTTCATAAGAACAGTTGCAGGAGAAGTGAGGTCATTTAAAGTTCACTGACGCTTGACTTATGAATTGGTCCTCATTCCCGAGGCTGACAGACTGCCTGGAGTGGCTAGTCATGGCTGGAACATGACTTCTGAGGCTGCTGGGGTGTTCTCAGAGTGCTTGAAAATAACCAAAACAGCCCTGCTGGCATGAGAGCATTTCAGCCAGTTGATTGGAATGGAACTGCTTGACTGACAGGTCCCTGCACAGGGCTGCCAGGTATAAAGGAATCATCAGATGGCGGGTGCTCAACAATTTCAGTCATTCACAGAAAGCAGTAAGGAAAGCGTAACTCAGTATTGGTATTTCTAGCAGTATCGAACAGTCCTTGATAGCAGTTAATAATGCTTGAATAGTCCTTCACTTCTTGCCACAAGAAGAGGGGAGTCCTTCTGATCTTTCTCAGTGGAGTGAGTCCCAAGTCACGAGATGTTGAACTAACATGATTCTAGTGGAGGGCCTCTTATTTAAAATTTTATTAAGGCCAGGGGTGGTGGAGCACGTCTTCAATCCCAGCACTTGGGAGACAGAAAAATAGATCTCTGTGCGTTCCTTGACTATATAGTTCCTGGTCTACATAATGAGTTCCAGGACAGTCAGGGCTATGTAGAGAATCCCTGTCTGAAAAAAAAAATGTAGTTGTGCTCCAGGACTGCTGCTGTGTGGTGGAGCCGAATTCCTCACACAAAGAAATGGCGTCCTCCTGGAGTGACCGGTCATGGAATGCAGTGGATGTAGCTAATAACATGAAAGCCTATCATCAGGTGTCTGTAACCGAAATGCACCATGGGAAAAAGTGTTTGGATTTGGACATATATTATACCCTGGCTGTGCACACGTCTCTGGAATGTGAGTCTCTTTGCTTTGAGCTCACCACGGAGAGATTAGTCTCCACTGCCTCTCCCTAGGAGCTTCCCAGCTTCTCAGATGATTCTAAATTCTTTACAGAGGACTTGTCTTTGACACATTCTATTGAGACCTTTAAAAGCCGATGCCTATGGAAACCTCATCTTTTGTGCACACAGAAAAGGACAGGAAACTAGAGAGCAATATCCAAATAAATTTATCCAAGGAGGTGACACAGAAGAGTTTTACATTCTGAACACACTATTCAATCTCCCAGAGATCTACCTGTTGGCCTGCCTAGTAGATGTTTTTTGTTTACTAGTTGTCCCAGATATACCAGTTGTAACACAGGATTTAAAGATGGGGACCTCTTCGTATCTTACCAGGATATGAGAGCCACAGTCCACTGGGTCCATTACAAAGGCTCTCTTTAGGAAAAGACAGTTGAAAAATCTTGCGAAGTATATAGTCAAAGATGAGAAGTTGCCATTGCTCCCGTGTCAGATGAAGGAATTACAGAAAGTATTTCTTGCCACTAACGGTGACTATAAATACACAGATAAAATCATGACTTACCTGTTTGAGTTCGCACATGGCCCCAAGCCTGGGAGCTCCCATCAATCACAACAGTCTTACTTTGGTCTGATTTTGGATGCATGGAAACCTCTTTTTGGAGAAGGCCCAGTAAGTACTATAACAGGTGAACACCTTACACTAGAAAACTGAAAATTGCTACCTACACAGGCTCCCTGGTGCATGGCATCACCTTCTCAGGAGATTCATCTGATTCAGTCTGTGACCTGTTGGGAGCTAAGGGCAAAGACATTTTGTATACTGGAGATCACATATTTTGGGACATTTTGAAGTCAAAGAAGGGATAAGAGTGGAGAGTTTTCTTGGTGGGTCCTAAGCTTCCACAAAAGCTCCTTGTCTGACTGACACAGTTCACTTTTTGAAAATCTCAGAGCTTGGATATTTTCTTGGCTGAAGTCTACAAGCACCTTGACAGCGGTAACCATGAACACTAGGACATTAGTTCCATCCAGGGACAGGTTAACATGGGTGTGCACAGTGGGATGGTGGGAAGTCTGTTTCATAATGGCTCCCAGCAGACACTCTCCGCCATCAAGTGATGTGTTACGCTGATCTCTAGGCAGCATCCCTCATCAGCCTGCTGTACTATCCATTCAGCTAGCCGGTCAGAGCTGCCCATGCCCTGAGGTCACATGGATCAACAGTGGGGCGACACACTCGGCGAACAATGAGATGGTCCTCTCAGAACTGCATGTCAGTGGATTTCAAAGACACCCACTTACAAGGTCCACTAGTGAGATCAAGATTCCCCAACCACTTCCCAGCACATACCTCCATGATGAGGATGATGATGATGATGATGGTGGTGGTGATGATGATGATGATGATGGTGGTGGTGATGATGATGATGATGATGGTGGTGGTGATGATGATGATGGTGGTGATGATGATGATGATGAGGATGATGATGATGGTGGTGGTGATGATGATGATGATGGTGGTGGTGGTGATGAGGATGAGGATGATGATGATGGTGGTGGTGGTGATGATGATGATGATGGTGGTGGTGATGATGATGATGAGGATGATGATGGTGGTGGTGATGAGGATGAGGATGATGATGATGGTGGTGGTGAGGATGATGATGATGGTGGTGGTGATGATGATGATGAGGATGATGATGGTGGTGGTGGTGGTGGTGATGATGATGATGGTGGTGGTGGTGATGATGATGATGGTGGTGGTGATGATGATGAGGATGATGATGATGATGGTGGTGGTGATGATGATGATGAGGATGATGATGGTGGTGGTGGTGGTGATGATGAGGATGATGGTGGTGTGATGATGATGATGAGGATGATGATGATGGTGGTGGTGGTGATGAGGATGATGATGATAGTGGTGGTGGTGACGGAGGAGGACGAGGAGGAGGCAAATTAAAACCCTGGGCACCCAAGTCTGGCAGGACTCACAGGCGAAGGGGTGGCCTTAGAAAGGGTGGGAGAACTCCATCAGGAGTACATTCAGAAAGCTTCTGAAGGCTTTAAATAATTCTAACCGTAGCTACTTCTGTAGTCCCTGCAGATGCTTTGAAACTGCATAGGAAGAAGAGGTAAAAAGTCGGGTGGAAAACTGCATGAGGTGGCACCACTGTGGCTTGGGTTAGCGTTCCCTTGTCTGTCTGCATCAGCAGTGCACCATCTGCATACACTAAGGGTAGTAAATGGTTTCAGAGTAGAGCCAACAAGATTGGTGGGAAGAGGTGACCCACAGATACTTCATTACCACAAAGGGGGCCATTGCTCCAAGCTCTACTTTCCCAATGCAGTATTGTACCTCAGTGAAGAAATACATCATTTTCACTAAAGAAAAAAAAAGTATTAAATTAGATTTTTAAAAATTATGGGGCTGGGGATTTAGCTCAGTGGTAGAGCGCTTGCCTAGGAAGCACAAGGCCCTGGGTTCGGTCCCCAGCTCCGAAAAAAAGAACCAAAAAAAAAAAATTATTTTACTTTGTGTATGTGTGGTGCCTGTGGAGGCCAAAAGAGGTTGTCCGATCCCCTGAGATTGGAGTTATGGATGGTTGTACCTGTGGGTGCTGAGAATCAGTCCTGGGGCCTCTGGAAGAGCATCCAGTGATATTAACCATCTTCTCTGCCCTTAGAATGGCTTTAAAAATACTTTTAACTTTAGTTTATTAAAGATTGATTTGAAAACAGAGCCAAATGTTTAGTACTGCTGTGAGGGTATCGTTAGAAAGGAAAGGTCACAATGTCAGGGGGCACTGATGCCAGAGGATAGTTATCCAAGAGTAGCTGAAAGTGTCAGAGAACTAAAGTTTAACTACCTGAAGGGACCCTTTGAAAGCCCCCCCCCCCGCCCGCCGCGCGCCGTTAGGGACTTGGCAGTTTTAAGGCTTTGGAGAGTTCAGTTGAAGCAGGTGAGAAGCACTTATCAAAGCCATCCTTGGCAGTGCAGTCCCTACCCTGTGTAGCAAGGAGGCAATGGTCCAGCTCTACACACGGAGGAGTCGGCAGCCCTCTTCCAGGCCGTAATGGTACAAGAGTGGAAGGAGAGATTCTATTAACAGTATAGAGACGTTCCTGACAATTCAGGTTGTGACAGTTTCTCATCAGGGCCCGACATCTGACATAGCCAGTAAGATCAATCACCCATCTTAACACACACCTGTGGGGATGCCCACCGTCATCACCCTTACGATCTAAGGCATTGTCCTTAGGGTAATGATACGTACTAGGTTATCCTGGAAATGTCTCCTTCCAGAAGGTTTGGACTGTGGCAGGTTGGCATTTGGGCCAGGAACTGGAGAATGAGTGGGAGGGCTCTGTGTGTCCAATAAACATTCTCTTCCTACCTGCCAGGAGCTTAGCCATTGACGTGTCTAGCCATAGCCACAAACATGCAACGGAGAGGGGTAGCTAATAGTCCAGACATGTTTTAGAAATTTAGGGTCTCATTTTGGGTTATAAGTTTCATGAGAGAGTAAGTGAGAGATAGCCTGGAGGATAAGTCCTGGCAGAGAGAGATAGCCCGGAGGATAAGTCCTGGCAGAGAGAGATAGCCCGGAGGATAAGTCCTGACAGAGAGAGATAGCCCGGAGGATAAGTCCTGACAGAGAGAGATAGCCCGGAGGATAAGTCCTGGCAGACAAAGTGTAAGGAAGGTCAGAGAGGAACACAGCAGAAACCCCGGGAGGGCTTGGGTGCTACAGCAGAATTATTGTCAAACTTGAGTGGAACTGGGGATGGAAAAGGGAGCAATGTGTGTTTTTTTAAAAGTAAATCCAGGTGGTGGTGGTGCACACCTTTAATCCTAGCACGTGGGAGGCAGGAGGCAGGCGGATCTCTGTCAATTCAAGGCCTACATAATGAGTTCCAGGACACCAGAGTTACATAGTGAGACCCTGAGTCAACAAAACAAAACAAAACAAAACAAAACAAAACAAAACCCACCACAACCAAAGCATCTTTCCTTCTCCTTTTTTTTATTGGATATTTTTTATTTACATTTCAATTGTTATTGCCTTTCCCGGTTTCCCATCCATAGGCCCCCTATCCCATTCCCCTTCTTCTATAAGGGTGTTCCCTCTCCCCAACCGCCCCGACCAAAGCATCTTATAGAGGAATTCACACCTACCCTGGTGGTAAGTGTGGTAGCAAGCAGCAGGCTTGGTGGCCAGACAGGAAGCTGAGAGAGAGCTTACATCTCCAACCACAAGCATGAAAGGGAGGAAGTGAATTCAAGTATCTCAAAGCCTGTCCCGGTGATGCACTTCTTCCAATGGGGCTGCTCCAGCCACATTTCCCCATGCAGCGCCACCAACTGGAGAACAGGTGTTCAGACACCTGAGACTGTGAGGGACACCCCTCGTTCAGTCTACCCTTCCCTTCAGTGAGGCTCACTATAATGAGGGTCTTGAGGCCATGGTGAGGCCTTGAAGGAGGAGAGAGCATTAGACAGCGTACACTATATGGGAGATTTTACACATGAGGTTTAAAGGGGAAAGGAAAAGAGAGGTTTCGTTAACAGTGAGGAAAATAAATAGGCTGATAGAGAACACCACCCAGAGAGGAATTTAGAGGAAGCCTGAGGACGTCTTCAGAGAGCAGTCTTTATATCTGGACCATATCATACCAAGGAATCTTAGGCCAGTTCCCACAAGAGACTCAGGCCAATCCACAGAACAAAGGAAAGGTCTTTTTATATCTGTAATGGGAAGTTAGACGTCACAAGATTTAGTACTCCATAGTGTAGGAGTAGGGAAGTCAAACACCATACACTGTGTGACCATACACGGTGCAGAGTGGCTCTTAACTCTCTGTATCAGGGAGAGCTGCCGGGAGGCCCTGTCTGCTTTAGGCTGCCGGATCAGGACTGGTGTCCTCACAATGTTGAACAGCAGGGAGATGCTGGTGCTCTGGCTGTCAGCCAACTGTGTTTATAAACATTGTAGACCACGGTTTTGTTTGACTTAGGGACAGAAAGGGGTAGGGAGAGGTACAGTGGGTATGAAGTAGTGAGGATGAGTTTGGTGTGTCATCTCTTGAGGTGTCTCTGAAAGAATCGGGGTGAAGTTAGCGATGGATATTTGAGTCATTTGAATCATTGTCCCTGAGGACGCTTCAGACAAGGTATTGGAGATCCACCAATCCATAAGGCTGCCAGTCCCAAGGCCCACCTGGACTGTACCTGGAAGCACTTAGTATGTGTGACCAACGTCAGTGCTGGAATGTGTCCTGGGATATTCAGACCAGCCTTGGTGGTCAGGCAGGGTGACATTAATGGGGTCACATGATTGATGAGTGGGGACTAGTTCTACGGTATGGTATTAGAGCCTCTATGGAGATGAGATGTAGGTTCAAGCTGCCAGAAAATTATTTCCCAGAAGACTTACAGGGACAATGGAATGATTAAGACACACTGATATCCAAAGAGAGGTCCACTGGGAAGAATGGCTAGACATTTGGGGAGTGTCACAGGGCCCACTGGGAAGGATGGGTAGACTTTTGGGGAGTGTCACAGTAAATTCAGAGCTCTGGGACAGGCACATTGAAGTATATCCGTGTTCAAGACAGAATCATTTCAATGTCAGTCAGAGCTCTGACGAGTTCATTCTCAATTTAATATTTAATTCCACTTGGTTGGTTTTATGCAGGGGAAAATGCCCTCCAAATGTCCCTAGAGTACCCCTAGATCCATTTGTAGGGAAGAGTACAGTAGTCTTAGCAAGGTTTAATTTTAGCCAGTGCTTGTATTTAAGACAGTTCTTCATTTTGTTGAAACCTGAGGACGGCTGGGCTTGTGGGTTCTCTTTGAGCATAGTCCTGCTCCTCCCGGGCAGGCTCTAGTCAGCCACATCGTCAACAGTTTTCTGAGCCCTGATTCCACCTTGGCTATGTGCTCAGGTGACACACACAAAGGGCAGCCGAGCTTCTCAATCATAGAGTTTTTCTGTGTACGAATACAGAATACACATGTGGAGAATGAGTATCCCTCTCTGAAGTGCTTGGAGGCAGAATCTTACAGTCCCACCTTTCTGCAGACTGTGGATATTTGCAGAGCCACAATGAGACGTAGGGATGAAGGAACCCAAGATTAAACATGCAGTCCATTAGCATTTTCCACCTCCCTAATGTATGGGACCCAAGGCTAATTTACATAATATGGTCAACGATTTTGAGTACGAAGTGAAGTTTTATGATGTGAAATTCACTTGTGAATCATTTCAACACCCAGAAAGTTTAGATTTTGGAACATTGCCTCTTTTTGTCTTTATTTCTTCTTTTCTTTCTTTCTTTCTTCTTCTTTTTTTTTTTTTTTTTTTTTTTTTTTTTTTTTTTTTTTTTTTTTTTTTTTTTGCAAGACAGGGTTTCTCCAAGTAACGCTGGCTGTCCTGGAACTCTCTCTGTAGACCAGGCTGGCCTTGAACTTAGAGATCTGCCAAAATGCACACATGAGCGCGCGCGCGTGCACACACACACACACACAGAGAGAGAGAGAGAGAGAGAGAGAGAGAGAGAGAGAGAAACCGCAAGCCAAAGCACAGGAAAGGTCTCATGGTGGAAGGAGCAGAGCATTCACTGATCGCCTGAGGTAGTCAGTCAGTCGAGGACCTGCAGTGATATGTAGAGCTTTGTTAAGTGGTTCACAGGAAGGGGAGGAGTCCAAGCCAGAGCGTTGTATTAGAGGCAGAGTGCTGTATTAGATAGGCTAATGATATGATTTGGAATAAGTTTATCTGTTCTTGATCAAGAAATGAACAGACATGCTTGATTACACTTTACTAGGAAAGAGTAAATTACCCAAATGATGATATTCTTGATACCTGATGTGGGTAGGTAATTTAGACACAAAAATATATGAATGAATGACCTAAAAGTGAATCAATTTCACTCCTATTTATTGACTATTTCCCACAAAGGGAAAACACAAACTGATGTTTGACTCAAAGACCTGCCAGGAGGTGGTTATGTCAGATTATGATGCAGCTGAGAAACTCTGGTCACCCGATGACATCATTGTAGTCATGACATCATCGTTCACTTTTGCAGCAATGCTACTGAGGACACGACCACCGTGATGGCAGCTGTCTGAGCGAAGTGCATACAAAGATTGATACATGTAACAAGAGGTTGTACTATATTTCTTTGCTAGAGTATGGAACAGTAGTGCGGCTAATCCTCTCTATATTCCCCAGTTGGTGTGTGTGCTTCTTGCTACTGCCCCAAGGTTGTGGATTCTCAAATGAAAGACACACACACACACACACACACACACACACACACACACACACCCCACGGCCTTATTTTTAATATGCCCTAAGCAGCTCAGTGGCTGAGCTATTCCGAAACTCCCACATTGCTAATGCCTCCACTCTGATAATCCTGAATTATTACTTACTAAAATCTATATTTCCTTTCTGCTACCCGAGACCCAATTGGGGAGAGGCCTCTTGGGGCTACCCCCACCCCAGCTCTTACATGATTGTTACTCTGTCTTCTGCAGCTCTCCTGCCTGATCCTCTTGCTTTCCCAGCATGGCGATTCTAAATCTTTCCTTGTCCCTGGGTTCTCTTGCCCAGGAAATGTAAAATCCCTCTTCTGTCTCCCTGCCCAGCCATTGACCAATGGCAACTTTATTTACCAATTGGAGCCAACTGGGGGCAGGGACTGTGGTGTCTTACATGTAGATGTGTGAATTGGAACCCAATTAATATACTATACACAATAAACCAAATCCATAACATTAGTATACTTTTAAAAAAAAGATTTATATTTCTGTATTTGAGTGTTTGCCTGCATGTGTGCATGTTATCACACGCATGCAGTTCCCACGGATGCCAGAAGAGGGCACAAGATCCCTCTAGAGCAGGCAAGGTGGCTGTGCGCTCTCCCATAGTTGCGTCTCCCCAACCCTACAACGTACTTTTTTATCATTCAAAGAAGAAATGTGGAATAACAGTGACAGCTCCTACAGACAGCGCTTCACCTGCCGAGGCAAAAGCCGACACAAACGAGCTGGTTCTCCTTGCAGTGCTCTGAGGCAGAAAGCAAGTAAAACTTTGTCTCTGTTTTATAGCTAAGGGACCCTTGGGAGGTGGTGCAGACTTCCCCAGGTGAAGCTGGTCCAGTTCTATCTCCTGCTCTCCCCATCACTTGGGCGTTATTGCAACGTTGTCCAGCATTCACAGTCTGACAACACCAGGAAATTCTGAAGTCTGGGGGGATATATTACACACGGGGAGGTAGGAAGTCGGAGTAGGTGGGTGTGTAAGGATGATCAGAGTCCCAGCTCTGCTGCCTGCTCTATGACCCCGACCACGGGCTCAGTTTCCTTAGCAAATAAGTGGTGAGTTTGTGCCTCCTCCTTTTCTTCCTCACTATTTAAAAAGTCTTTGCTTCTGCTTCGGTCACTTCCTAAAATTCCCAGGACCTAGCTTCTCCATTCCCTGGCTTTGTTCACGCCAGAGCCTATTGCTGCACAGCTCACGGGCAGGGCCCGGGTAGGAGGGTTTCCAGCCCGTGCTGCCCCTGTCTCTTCATCCAGGCTGGACTCTAAAACAGTGCAACTCTTCCTGATCCCAGCCGTTTCTAACACGGCCTCCATTCTGACTGTTGGAGAGTAGAGGATTAACAGCAATCTTAAGAAAGAAGAAGCAAGGGAGAGATTAGGAGCATTTTTTTATTGTATTTTGCTTTACAAGGTGGGGTGGGGAGGAATTTCTGAGTTAGCTGAAGGATTTCATGATCTTGGAAGTCCACCTGACACCTTTCTTTGTCTATATGATTGCTTGGTTTGGTTTTTTATTTACCAAATTAATTTTGAATGTGTTGCGACAAGTCCTAGGGAGACAAAGATTGAGATAGAATTGTCTTCCAAGATGTTCACAGCCTAAATAAAAAGAGAAACACTACAGATGGAAAAAATGGCCTTTACATGTGCTAGGAAGAATTCATACACATGGGGCACACAGAGGAGAGGCTAACTGGAAAGGGGAAGGAGAAACCAGTGGGTGCCACTTGGAAAGGCTCTTGAAAGCCAAATTTGTTAGTAGCAGAAAGGTATATAAATTACAGACTGATGACCAAAGACTCTGGGTTGTGAAGACTACAAAAGTCTCCACCGTGTCTCAGCCTGACCTTTTGCGGGGTTAGATGAGCCCTATGCCTACCTGACGAGAAGTCTCAGCATTGTGAGACAGAGTGCTCTCATTCATGGGCAGCTAACTTCTGCCTCAGGCTTTCGCGCCTCCTCTAACTTAAATCACCACATTCAGATTTCCTGACGACAACATCAATAGTTCCATTTCTGGGTCTGCTTTAGTAACTAATGGTCATTGTGCTGTATAACAGAGTATTGGCCGTTTTCTAGAACACTGATTTGGTGGAATAATTTGCTACTGTGTTTGGTGGTTTGCCCTTACTCTCCTTAGAGGTGAGTAATACAGTTGACATTTTACCGTGAAAACTTTTGGGGACCTCTGTAGGTGTCCAGGGGCAGTTAGCGTATCACTGACTGGTTGGAGAGATGCCTTGGTAATTGGCAAGGCATGCTTCTGGGTATATCCACAGGGTGTTTCTAGAAGACTGGTGTGTGCGTCAGTGAGTTGAATATGCACAGTATCAGGCACTAAGCAGGGCTTATGAGCTCATAAGAAACAAAACGATGTAGAAGAGAGAGGAAGACCATGAACACGTAAGCTTTGCCCTAGAGTGGATACCGTTTTGGCTGCCCTGGTCCCTATCCCAGCTATCAGATTCTAGCCTTTGACCACTGACCCACAGCACCAGCTCTCCAGGGCTTTGAAAATGACAGATGTCATTCTGAAAGCACAGTTTCAGGTTTAGAGAAGAGATGGGCAGAGAATCCACCGCATTCAGAATCCCTATCAATACCCACGGATACCTTTACTAATATCTAGTCTTGGTTTGGTACATTTTTTACCATTAGTTTTCCACACAAATGTGGTCTTTTAAAAAAGATTTATTTACGTTGATTTGGTAGGTAAGAACATTTTTCCTGTCTGTGAGCCACGTGAGTGCCTGGTGCCCTCAGAGGCTAAAGGTGGGCATCAGATCCCACTGAACCAGAGTTACGGATGGTGTTGGGAATCGAACCTGCATCCCCTGGAAGAGCAGTCAGTGTTCTTAACTGAGCCATTTTTCCAGCCCTGGATGATACTTTCTTACAAGCCAAACTCAACTGTATTCTGATGTCCCTCGTTTTTTGAGTCCATGTTCTTTTTCTGCTGTGGCATACTCCATGGTTACTTCTCCTTAGGCGTCTCCTGGCCGTGAGATTCTTAGCTGCCTTTATACCCCTGGTGTTAGTCAGATATGTTGCAGGATATCCTTTTGTGGGAAGTGGTCTAAATGCTTTTTTCCTAATTAGAATTTTGAAATGAAGATCATAAGGTAAATGTCTTTTTAAAAAAAAGTCTAGTTTTTTTTATTCTTTATATATATATATATATATATATATATATATATATATATATATATATATATATATATCTGTTAAACGCAAATTCCTGGGGAACGAGGACTATCAGTGGGGATTCTGAACATGGTGTGCTCTCTAAACCTAAAATTAGTCTTTAAAGGTGACACCTGTTAGTTCAAAACATGGTTAATGCTGTGTTGCTGGGTCTTTGATGTGTGTCCCTTGTCCTTCCTGTGTTAATGGGTTTAGCTAACGTCATTAAAGCATTAACGTCAGCACTGGTGCCTTTCCCTGCATAATGCCTTCTTTTCTCTCAGGCAATCAGGGAAGGATGAAGCCTATGAATGCAGCATAAACATCTTAGGACTCGAGGAAGGGAAGGGATATGGAAAGTCTAATATTCTAGAGCTCTACATAGCTAATAAATTTTAGAAATTCATGTAAATTAAAAAAAAAAAAACAAAAACCACATTTGAGGCCTAAGCAGACAGCACAATAAGACACTCGTCGCTGACACAAAGATCTGTTTGCCATTTGATGTCAGGGACCTATGGTTCCAAACATTTCATTACTTCTCTGTGATGTCAAGGCCAGAGAATAGACAGCAGCTGCAGATCTACCAGGACGGATATCGCAACAGCATCTTTCTCCCTCACACTCACAGTTAGCCTTTCCTATGAGATAATGTGCATCTCATAGGTCGTGGAAACATCTACCCAGAATTTCTTTAATTTCTTCTTATATTGTAAAAAGAAGTAAACATAAATTTGATTGTTAAATATAAAGACAATTGTTTTTTGAGGAATTGTGTCTTGCATGTCCTATGTGTATGTGTGTGTATATATGTATGTGTGTGTGTATGTGTGTATGTTGTGTGTATGTGTGTGTATGTGTGTATGTGTGTGTGTATGTTTGTGTGTGTATGTGTGTGCATGTGTATGTGTGTGTATGTGTGTGTGTATGTGTGTGTGTGTATGCGCACATATATGCACTCACGCTAAGAAAATAAGATATCTAACTAACAGATACAGACCAATTTTGGTGATTCTAGATTGCAGGATTTTCATTGGATTTTTTACTTTTCTTCTTTATGTAATTGTGTAAGCCAGCACTTGATTAAATCTTAGCAACATTTTGCAACTCTTTAAAAAGAAGTAGAGAGAGGGTGGAAAAGGTGGGAGTCATTTTCTTGTTAGAACCCTGAGGAAAGGGGACATCAGAGGTAGAGGAAGAAGGCCTGCTTCTTTGAAATCAAAGGATAAAAAGATAATTACAGAGATTAAAAGAAAAAGTAAAACGTAGCTGGGGCTTCACACCAGATGTTCACATGGCCGCCACCATTTCAGAAGAAGCAAGACGAAATCGTTTCCAGTGGGCATTCCTTTATATAGGCTGCCCCAAAGCACATGGGACCCAGGTTCAGAAGCAATTAACGTTCTGATGTGAGTGCTGACCGTCTTGTCGGTGAGGGAACCTCATTGTTGCCAACCAAGATAATCCTAGACCAGAAAGTCTGAGTAGGGAAGACACAAGTCCACAGGAACGTGAAGGACAAAGAGACAAACAGAAACAGGAGCAGCAATAACAGTGGCTGTGGAAGTGATGGGTGTGACCTACAGGCCAAGCAGCGGCAGGCGAGAGCTCCCTGTGTATTTCTTTTTTTTTTCTTTTTTTCCTTTTTCTTTTTTTTTTTTCCGGAGCTGGGGACCGAACCCAGGGCCTTGCGCTTGCTAGGCAAGCGCTCTACCACTGAGCTAAATCCCCAACCCCTCCCTGTGTATTTCTTGGTCTGGGGCTCTGTTGTGGCTGCTGTGTCCTTTTGTAGTTGATGGTTTGTTAGTTGAGGCGAGGTCTCACTATGCGGCTCTGGTGGGTCTTAGGCTGCTGTGTTGAACAAGCTGGCATGGAACCGACAGTAACATTCCTGGCTGTGCCTTCCCGGTGCTGAGACTGTAGGCGTTGGCTACCACACCCCCTTTGTCTGATTTTTTTTTTTAAACAACTTCTACAATGTTGCAGAGACTATCGGGGTCACACGGCTAGGGAGTGGCAGGAATGGCGCCCAGTCCAGCTTTCATGACAAAGCTAGGTGAGTCATTCTCTCTGTCTCTCTCTCTCTCTCTCTCCCTCCCTCCCTCTCTCCTGCCGTTTTCCATTTAGATGTACCTTTCCACAGTTCAGTACCTTGCTGAGATCTTTGTTTGCGTAGGCATATTCAAAGAACACACTGCAGTGCCCTCCCAGTGTTCTCTGCGGGTGAAAAGCGAGTTTCCTCTATCTTATTTCTTGCATCTTAGGTTACTTTCATTTTTGCAAACTCAATTTCTCCCTAAATCATTGGAATGGCACCTTTTGCCCTGCGTAGACAAAGTATCCCTCGTTATCTCCTCCTGCCTGGTAATGCGACCCCAGGATGCGGATCCAAGACTTCACTTTCAGTGCTGACACACATTCTCTCTTTGCCCTTGGTCAATCTGTCTGCTTCTGTGTCCTTAAATGTATAAAGGCAGAAGTAGGAACCTCAGACCAGCATTCCTAAAGCCCCAGCATATTTATTTTTTACATATTAGCAAGGCCTTTGGCAAAAGGTCAAACGGAATGGACAAGTGGGCCAGTGAGCGGGCTCAGCCTATAAAGTTGCTGGCCACCTAAGTCTGTGACCTGAGTTTGATCCACAGAACGCACACGGTAGAAGGAGACAAATAACTTCTTCAAATTGTCCTCTGACACACACAGTCCTTGGTGCCATCATGTACACATGCATAGAATGAATGAATGAATGAGTGAATGAGTAAATGAATGAGTGAATGAATGAATGAATGAGTGAGTGAGTGAATGAATGAGTGAATGAATGAATGAGTGAATGAATGAGTGAATGAATGAATGAGTGAATGAGTGAATGAATGAGTGAGTGAATGAATGAATGAATGAATGAGTGAATGAGTGAGTGAGTAAATATAAACAGTCTTTTTAAAAAGATGTTTGGAGTACAAATAAACATTTTTTGTTGCTTATGCCGTTGTCTCAGCTCTAGTCTCTCCTACAAGATGACCTAACAAGTTGTAAATCTCCTCTACCAGATGAGCTCCCCATCGGGTTGGCACCAGGGCCATACTTGTCTCTGAAGCATCCCCACTCTCGCCAGGCTGGTGCCGGTTGGGTGGCTTACTCGACAGAGATGGTTATTCTTCCAGTTGAAGACCTTCCTGACTTGTAGATCACCATCGTCCCTCTGTGTTCTTTCTCCACTCATATTCATCTCCCGCACATCTTCCTCTTCTTCCGATGACATTTCTAATGCTTTCCTCCCCTTCTGACCATGTTTCTTTAAAGGCCGTAGTTTGTGTAGCTGTTCCCTCTGGATTGAAACTTTCCTTCCTACTGGAAGGAAGTTAAGAATCCAGAAGTCTTCAAAACGCTTAGGATGTGGGAAATTCAGGACGTTACAGGATTCACGGCTCTATGGAGTAAACAGGCACTGAGGAGAAAATGCAGCTTGCCCCTGCGTTTCTGTGTCTTCGCTGATGGTGAGGAGAGACTCTTCAGCGAGCCAGGAGCCAGGAGCCAGCGACGGACCCGCACCTGTCGGTCACCCTTGCCCACACTTTTGTAAGCAGCTCAAATAAACTCATTGCTTCGCCGAATCACACTCGAGTGGAATTATTTCTTTTGTCTGTTGTAGGTGCCTATGTGGGCACATAGTGTGAACAGATGTTGGTTCCTATCTCTGGGGACCCCAAAGACTTACCCAACAGCAATCTCTAAGTATGGCCACATTTTATATGTGACCCTAGCCTTTAGTGACTGAGCCATCTCTCCAGCCCAAGTATAGCCACATTTTAAAGGAGGAAGGTGTGGTGGTTTGAATATGCTTGGCCCATAGGAAGTGGCACTATTAGGAGATGTGGTCTTGTTGGAGGAAGTGTGTCACTGTGAGGGTGGGCTTTGAGAGTTCCCTCCCCCATCCCTACATCTGGCTGCCTGTGGAAGGCAGAGTCTTGTCCTGGCTGCCTTCAGATCAAGACATAGAACTCTTTGCTCTTCCAGCACCATGTCTGTCTAGATGCTGCCATACTTCCGGCCATGATGATAATGGACTAAACCTCTAAAACTGTAAGCCAGCCCCCATTAAATGTTGTCCTCTGTAAAAGTTGCCATGGTCACGGGGTCTCTTCATAGCCATAGAAACCCTAACTGAGACAGAAATGAAAGCATGCTCTGGCATTCCAGGGAGCTGCTGAGATGAAGGAAAAGCTGGGAAGCGATGGGCCCTGAGGTACACCACCCTCTGTATGACGTTTGCATGTCCTCTGCCTCCCTCAGAGGGGACACGGGGCTTTTCTCTACGTGCTGTCTGTAAGAAGCCCAAGCAAGGAAGGGATTCCCGTCTTCCTCTGCAACGTGCATTTTTCATATGTTAATTGTTTTAATTGTGTTATTAATGTGTGTACACGCCCCATGCACATGTGTTCATGCACTGACATGTGTATACACGTCAAGGGACAGCTCTGTGGACTCAGTTCTCTTCTACCTTTATGGGGGTCCCAGGCATTGAGCTCAGATGGTAAGGCCTGAGTGGCAAGCTCCTTATCTGCCCAGTCATCTTGCCGGCTTTGATCTTTATCTTCTGTGGGGAGTGGTTTGAGACAGGGTCCCACAGTGGCCCTGGCTGGCCTGGAACGTGCTTTGTGAAGCACGCTGGACTTGAACTCACAAAATCTTCTTGCTTCTGCCTCCCAAGTCTGAGTGGGTACCACCACGCCTACACCTGTATGCTAACCTTGATGTACATTTTTCCAGTCCCTACTCTCCTGCCTCAGTGGTTCTTTGTCTTTACTTTAAATAACATGTTCCTTTCTTTCCTTTTGTCCCTTTGTAGAATATCCCGTGTTGTAATAGTTTTTATTTTCTTCATATTGTTTTAAAATGTTTTATATATGCTGGGAAACCTTTCCAGAACTCCTTTTGTTCTAGCAGTGAATTCTTCTTAATTTAGTTCCAGATGAGATTTTTTTGGTCCTTTTTGCTTCCACAAAGCCCAATTAGAAAACTCAACAGAAGAAAGGAAACCTATAATGTTCAGCTACATGTTTGTTTTTTTCTTTTTTTACAAGCTCTGCTGCTCTTTCTTCGTTCCTGATAGTCTAAGATTCCTCCTTTTTTCAATTTTAAATGATTTTTAAAAGTTCTCTGTATGCGTGGGAGAGTGTGTGCACATCTGGGTAGGTATCATGAAGCCTAGAACAGAACATCTTGGAGCTGAGTTACAGGTAGTTGTGAGCTGCCTGACATAGGTTCTGGGAACCAAACTGGGGTCCTCTGGAAGAGCAGCGCTCTTAACCGATGAGCCCCCTCTCTGAGAACCAAGAATTTCCTTCATGGGCTTGGGAGAGTCTCATCAGTAAAGTGTCTGCCTTTTGGGCATGAGTACCCGGGTATGAGGACCTGGGGTTGGCATCCGAGGACTCACATTAAAATTAGGACGGCCTTGCACATCTGTTTCACCAGCATGGGGTGGAGTAAGACAGACAGACACCAGACGCTCATTTGCTACCAGCCCAGTCAAATCAACAAACCCCACACAGGTGGAGACCATGCCTCAGATGGGAGGGGGCACCTGAGGAAGACTTTGTTATAGAGTTCTGGCCCCGTATACTTACATCTGCACATACATGTTCACACATTCACATGTACATGTAACACGCGCACGCGCGCGCACACACACACACACACACACACACTCGCTCACTCACACATGCTCACACAGATATCTCTCAGCCGTTCTTTTAGGGGAGGCCTGCTAGTGACACGTTTTCTTGGCTTCTTTCATTTTATAGTGACTTGGGTTGTCCGTTATTCCTGACACATATTTTCGTTTGCTAAAGAACTCTGGGCTATTTTCTCTTAGGCCTTAAAGAGGACGAGGCTTGAATGCTTTGTGTTCTAGCAAGAAATGAGCTCTCGTTCATCTCGTTTTCTCCCTGTGCCTGTGTCTGTGTGTGTCTGTATGCATGCATGTATGTTTGTTTGTGAATGTGTGTGCACAGGCGTGTTTGTGTATATGTACATGTCTGTGTATGTGTGTACACATGTGTATGTGAGTGTGTCTGTGTATGCATGTGTGTCAGTGTGTGTGTGTGTGTGTGTGTGTGTGTGTGTGTGTGTGGCTTGTGGTGCACATGCCCATGTGTGTATGGGTGTGTGTTTCTTTCTTGATGGCTTCATTTTTTTAATGTTTTCAGAAATTCAACTCTGCTGTGCTGTGTAAGAACATGAGTTTCTCTGGTTTTAAATCTTGCTGAGTTTTTCTCCAGTTTTTAAACCTATTTTTTATGAAACCTACACCAGTTTTCAGCTGCTATTTCTCTAAAAACTCTTTAGCCTTTCCCCCTTTCTCCAATCCATTATTGCCCAATAACATACATGCACTGAACTTTAGTTCAACACCCCGGTTCTCCCAGTTGCCCCCAGCCCCTCCACTCTCTATAGTTTAGATCGTGTTACTTCTGTTGGTCCATCTGGACGCTCACGGAGTTTCTCCTCTGTTCTATTCATTCTGCTGTTAGAAAATGGTATCCAAGAGCTTTTAAATGGCTATGGTAGTAATGTTCTAAATTTCCTTTCCCTCCCTTTTCTTTGCAGAAGCTGCTTGCGATTTATTTCAAGTGTTCGTAATCACTGAAGCAGTTTGAGGTGGCCGCCTCTAACTTCATGTTACATAATTCTGATATCTGTGTTGGGTGCCTGTTGATAACCTTTCCTTATTCAACCCGACAGTTCTCAGCTATATTTTAGACTTTGGACTTTATGACCTATACATTTTTTTTAGATTAATGACATTTTAGATTTCCTTAATGTATTTGACTGTTTTGCCAGCATGTATCTATGTGCATGCACCCTGTGGTGCCCAACAAGGCCAGAAGAGGATATAAAACCCCTTGGACCTGGAGTTATAGATGATTGTGAGACACCACCTTGTGCTGGAAACTGAACTTGGGGCTGGAAGAGCAGCCAGAGTCTTACCTCCGAGCCCAGTCTTCGGTCCTTATTTGTCTGTTCTTGCAGAAGTCACACAGTGTACTTAACAGAAGTTTTCCAGATAGATTTATGCATTCCCTCTTAAAGCTGTACTGAAAGAGGGTTCAGAAATAAGAAGACAGAATCAGGGTGGGAGGAGAGGACAACTCTTGTCATTGAGGATTTTGGAGCTGGAGAACAGGTAAGTAGTAATCACAGTAGCGGACCAGAGAGAGTTAAAACCTAAGTCAGTCCATTTGTAGCATTTACGCCAATAAAATGAAGTCTCTCATGACAACTCAGATACCGACAGCAACAGGTGCCTCCTATGTACAGGGTGGGTTGAAAAGAGGAGCATTGATTGGAAGCATTTAAAAGGCCCAGTTAAACCTCTCCCTTCCCTCTTTACCCAGGTCGACATGTGCACTTCTGTCCTGAGCCACAGCACATGGCTAGAGCAAACCTGCCCCAGAACCTTGGCCCCCTGTCTCCTTTCTTTTCCTGTTACTGTGACAAAACTTGCTGATGAAATCAACTTAGGAGAGGAAGGGTTTATTTTGGCTGAGAGTCTAGGAGTACGGTCCATCCTGTCTGGGAAGCGTGACCAGCTGGTCACGTGGCATCCACAGTCAGGAAGCAGAGGGAGAGAGATGCTAGTGCCTGCTCACTTTCCCCATTTCCTGCGGTCCAGGATCCACATCCCTTCTGCATGCACTGCTCAGCCGACGGACACTGCGCGCATTCCATTTCCATCGGGTGGCTGGTTTGAGAAACCACGCAGTAAACACAGGAGGTCACGTGTCTCTGCCACGTACTGATTTCATTTCCTTTGAATATATGACCAGTAATGAAATTGCTGGACCTCAAGACAGTTCCATTTGCAGTTGGAAGAGCAAACTCTGCTTTTTCCTAATAGCTCTACACATTTACATCCCCACTGAGAGTGTAAGCGATTTCTCCTCTCCCCACAAGAAGATGCCAGCAAGGACATCTTTCTGGTAATATCCATTGTAAGTGGAGTGAGATGACATCTCATGGTGGTTTAAATTTTCATCTCCCTGATGACTAGTGGCATTGAATATTTTTTTCATGTATCTGTTCTATAATAAAAGTATGGGTCAGGGATATATCCCATAAGAATTATCTGAGAGGGTTGAATGTTGTTAACCCACAGGCATCAGGAGTTGGCAATAGAGATGCATGACGTAGGCAAAAATTAAAATTCAGCTCAAGTGCAAGCTGAGTGCATTTGCCAACTGCTCAAGGTATCCATAATAAAAACCTTCGCATGACTTAAAAGCTTGCCTATGTCAGCAGCAAATGCTAAAATGAAACTGACACCTGATGGCTTCATTTCCAGCCATTCTGTTTTGCAACTATAAAGGGAGAAATGAGTATCATTTGATTTATGTATGATTCGAGAAGAGCCCACGAGCCCCTCAGAGAGGGGCGCCACCAGCTCCTCAAGTTACAAGTGAGGTAAACACAGCAACAAGACTGTCAGCAAACGGCCAGTCCATCTAGTCTGTAAAATGAGGGCAAATTGTGAAGATGATGGTCCGGGACATACTACCAATGCCGTAAACCAAGAGAAACTATAAATTAGGTCAAAGCTGGAGAGAAGGAGGAAGGGAGCAAAACAAACAAACAAACAAACAAACAAACAAACAGAAAAACAACCAACCAGAAAAACCCCACGCCAATTGCCATCCCATAGGACCACATGTGAACAGAAGAGAACCATGCCGGGGAGGAAAGACCACAATCAAATAAAGTTTCTGATGAAGGCTAGGAGATAAGGAAGGAGAGAGAAGAAATATGTTCATGTTGCCCTTATGCAAAAAGGCTCCAGGCCAACTTTTTAAAACTCATTCGGCAAAAAAGCCATAGAACAAATTAGCTATTAGTAAAACCATTTGGTGAACGAGCTCTGGGAAACACATTGTTTTGATGAATTAGCCTGCCTCTGTTTAAGTAGAATGTCAATAAATGCTGCATGAGGAGATTAAATATTTTAATTCTCAATGCCAGACATTTATTATTAATTATTACTTGGACAAAAATCTCACTTCCTAGCCCAGGTTACAGTCGTGCACTATCACGCCAGACATCCATGTATCTTCATTATAAATTATGGCATAGAAACGTAACTCCTAAAGCAGAGGCATGGGGCAGGCAGAAGCAGTACAAACAATGTTTTTAAAAACCCAACTGTAACGTTTTAAAAGCAATAAAGCAGAAAGAATGATAAAATGGTAAAGGACCCTAAGTTCCAGAACAGCTATCACACATTAGAATTCACAGTTTAAACTCATTCTTCAAAAAAAAAAAAATCCTCATGCTTAAGTTGGGAATGAGCTAAGTATCACCAAAACCTTGGGATGGCCGCAGATTAAAGTCTGTACAGACCTAAGAACAGTGCGTGTCACTTAAGAGCTCACTGAACTGAGAAATGCAAGACACACCTAAAGGACTTGGTTCGGAAATCTGGAAGTCAAAGACTCGTTGATGAAGGGAAAGGAAGTCGGCGTTGGGTCCAGGGCAGAGAACACTGACCTGGGCGGAGGGGCTTCGAATGGAGCAGAGGAGGGGACTCCACTACGGCAGCACTGAAGCATCATCAGTCAAGGGGAAATTGGCAGGTGGACCACTGGGGATCACAGCAGGCCAAGATGATGTCAGAGAAGGCCGTCAAATTTCAACGAGACATAATTCCAGTGTCACTTGAACTGTTCCAGAACAAGAAAATAAATTTGAGTGGCTTTTGAAAATTAGCATAAAATTATTATTATTATATTATTATTAATTATTTTAAAACCCAACAAAGATAAAATAAAGACAGACACAGACCGAGCTCACTTAAAGGCACAAATGCAAAAGTTGTCTCTAAAACGCTGGCCACAGATAGAGCAGTGTGCTAAAAGCATTCTAGATTGTGACTCTGCACTCGGATCTCTTTTTTTAAATAATTAGTCACAGTGTCAAAATACGACCCGGTAAGGTTTCCTGCTCCGTGGGATTCTCCAGTCAAAGCACTCAGGACTACACGGTTGAAACACATGGGTTAAGAAGAAGCTCAAGAGAATTCTGGATAAGGATGGGTATCATTGTGTGTAACCATAGTTATGTTTTCATGCATACATAGTGCATGGATCATATTAGCACCCGTCACCTGGTGACTTCACCCTTCTCCCTCCCATCCACTCCTCTTCTGTTATCACCCTTTGGGTTTTTTGTGGGACCCAGTGGTTTTGTTAGGGTTATTTATAGGGCATGGCAACAAGCCAGTGACCACCCGGGACTGCATCAGCAGAGGGACCTACGTGCCCAGACTTCTTGGCACCTGCACACGTGACCAAATACCCATGCACCCATATGCATAACTAAAAATTGAATCTAATTTAAATTTCCAGGCTTCCACCTGGAAAAAAAATCTCAGCAGAAAAAGTGCTTGCTGTGACTCACAGCTGTGAGATCCTGTAGCTCACAGCTGAGAGAGCTCTGACCTCCACGTGTATGTTGTCACATGCACACAATCATACACACACGAGTAAGCGACATTTTAAAACTATCTTAGAGTGGGAAAGAGCCACCTGTGAGAAGACGAAGATGCTTGAAGCTGGCTGGCTAGACATTTTCCTCTAGAACTCGGAGATATGAAAGTAGTCTTTGTCATTCTGATTTTAGCCCAGTGAGACCCACTGAAGACTCCATAGCTCCTTACTACACTACAGTGAGTATAATATGTGTGGTTTTCACCCACCGAGGTTTTTGTAATTTGTCACAGAAGCAATGGAAACAAAGGTCAGGACTAATTAAATTATGATCATCCAAAAGACCGCATCCTATGCAGCTGTGTCACAAGGAAAAAGAGATCCCCTGTGTTCCCGCAAAGGATACCCCTGGGATGCATGCTAAGCAAAGAAACCAAGAGGGCCTGGTTGACATGCTCACCTCAAGAGAAACAGTCCTCTATGGTACTTCGTGATTTGTCATCTAGAAATGAATAAAGCATTATTTAAAATTGAAGCAATGGGGTTTTTACTTAGAAGGCTGTTCTGGACACTTGAAAGGTCAGGCTTTAATGATATACTCTAAAAAAAGTCTGTACTTGGGCTGGAGAGATGGCTCAGGGGTTAAGAGTGCTGACTGCTCTTCCAGAGGTCCTGAGTTCAATTCCCAGCAACCACATGGTGGCTCACAACCATCTGTAATGGGATCCGATGACCTCCTCTGGGGTGTCTGAGGACAGTGACAGTGTACCTACATACACAAAATAAAGAAATACATCTTTTAAAAAAAAGTCTGTGCTTCATGATTAGACAGTGTCATAACCAAAATCTCATACCCTATGGGTTTGTTGTTGACGATGGTGGTGGTGACGAGGTCTTCATTTTGTTTGTTTGATGAGACAGAGGCTCCATATCTAACCAAGTTCGCCTTGAACCAGGATGCTCTCCTACCTTTGTCTCCTGAGGTTCAGAGTCACAGGTAAAGACATGAAGCCCAGCCCTGCACCCCCACCCCTATTTTATAACTTTGTACTACCAGGAACAAAGAATTGTTCCTCTTCCAGGACTAGGGCAATGTCTTTCTTACCTAAGGAAAGTCCAAGTTTTATGAAAGTAAGTAATTATTGAGTAGGGTCAGCAGATGAGGGGTTTTCAAGTAAAATGAGCACAGAAGGTTCACAATATGGTTTCTAAAAATAAAGGATTCTAATGTGCAAAATATAAACCAAACCATAAAAATAAAAGGTATTATTTAGAGACACAGAAATGTGCGGCTATAAATAACCACCCTTCTAAGGCTGAACTCTATTAAATCACAGCTAAATCTAGTCCCTTAGCTTTCTTTATC
Source organism: Rattus norvegicus (assembly GCF_021556685.1). Classification (NCBI taxonomy): domain Eukaryota; kingdom Metazoa; phylum Chordata; class Mammalia; order Rodentia; family Muridae; genus Rattus; species Rattus norvegicus. The sequence continues at coordinate 43,594,969 of NC_141552.1, forward strand.
CAGAGAATAAAGTTTCAACTATTTTTCAGCTCATGGTGTTAAGATCCCTGGACCATGTTCACAGATTGAAGCCATTTAACACAGAGCGAGCCTTTGTACAGCTGTCCCCATGTCAGCTGTCACTGAAGGCCTTTGATTCACAGGCTTCTCTGTTTGCTCTCTGGAGTTCACTGGGTCTGTGCTTACCATGTCTGCTTCCTACGGCAGCTCTTGGCTTCTTTTATTTTCCTGATCAGAACATGAGAACTGAAAGGCTGAGCCACCCTATAACCTACAATCTGTAGAAAACATCCCTGGTGAAAAAGGATTCAGAGAGAATCCTGGTCACTCACCATGATTTTAAAATCCTGTCATACGAGTCAGGCTGGTCTGTCTCCCAGGTTCCTTTGTGGACTGGGTTTTCTAGGTGATGGGTACAGAGACCAGTGAGCTCAGAGACTCTGCATTGTAGGGGAGCCATTACATCAGAAGAAACCCAGCAGGCTATTTGTTTTGTCCCAACACTATAACAAAATACCTGACTTAAACTTGAAGAAGAAAGGATTTCCTTTGATTCTTGGTTTGAGGAGATACAATGTATCTTAGTTCCAAGGCCTTGCTGCCAAGTCCAGGAAGCTTGGAGGCAAGAATACTGACCCTTCAGCTGCTTTCTTCTCGTGGTCTATGACAGTGTGTAGAACAACGCAAGTTCAAGAAGGTCTTCCTGCTGCAATTAAACCTGTCTGGGGAAACGGTAGCCGGCATTCCCAGAGGTTTGTGTCTTAGGTAACCAACCCTAAACCATGTCAAGCTCAGTTATAGCTATTATAGCTATGGGTTCTTAAGTGGTCACAAAACCCCAAAACAAACAAGCAAGCAGGCAAACAAAGTTCTTGAGGTCAAGAATGTTGCTGTGGTCACCATTCAAAGAACTAACTGGTAGCTTTTTAAATTTTTGGAAGAATTTTGCCACTGAGATCCACCCCAAATGCTAAATTTTGACTTTTGAGCACATGATTTAGCAGAAAGCATTCCATAAATCTAGGAGAGCCTCAAGGGGACAGTGTGTGTGTGTGTGTGTGTGTGTGTGTGTGTGTGTGTGTGTGTGTGTGTGTGTGTAGGAGGTCCCTATTTTCTGCTGTAGTTATATGGCCAAAGGAGATGATGGATGGAAGGTCTCCCAGAGACAAAGATCAGGAAAACTGGGTTAAGGGGCATGATGAGGCCTGAGAGTATCCTGGAGGGATTTTAACCCATGGATCAGTGTCTCCTTTGAGTCTCCATTCTTATCTTTTCTTTTTTTTTTTTTTTGGTTCTTTTTTTCCGGAGCTGGGGACCGAACCCAGGGCCTTGCGCTTCCTAGGCAAGCGCTCTACCACTGAGCTAAATCCCCAGCCCCCATTCTTATCTTTTCTTAAGAATGCAATGCTAAAACCCAGCCTCTCCTGCCACAACCTGCCCAAAGCCCTTCCCACCCACAGATATGGATGGGCGCCCTACTGAGACTTGGTCTTTGAGTCCCTGGTTGCTCACCTCTCTCTAGGGGAAAGGAGTTTACATCAAAGGGGGAGATTGGTGCCCACACATCCTGCTCCCCACCCCCTTCCCTGCCTCTTGTCCGGAATCCGAGAGCCTGGCTGAAGGCTCCCGCTGTGAAACCAACCCCTGTCCTTAGGAGTATAAGAAACTCCTGCTTCTGCCGTGTGAGCCTAGCGTTCCTCTATTTAGAGCGTCCTCTGCTCTGTGCCGCTTATCCCTGTTAGTCGGTGAGGTGAGTAAATACCATGGTCCCAAGGAACATTTTCACAGTGGATAGACTAGCCCCGCTCCACAATTTCCCAATAGGGAGTCGAGAGGAAGAGGGACTGAAAGGCCTTTTGGGATTCAGGCTTGCTCCACTGTGGGAAGATTTAGATGTGTTCTGTGTATTGTAGGACGTAAGTGGAAAAGTCACCTGAGACAATGACATGACTATGAGCTGACCAGACTTTATTTTCTTCAGTTTTCCTTTTGGACACACAGCTAGACTGTACCTCTCATCCTGGATTTGGAGTGAGGAGCCAGGAGATGTATACATAAGTCCCACTCCGCTCCTACACATAGTCTCCCATATGGCCACCCACACTATGTCTTGCTTCTTGGGGTTACTTTGGCTATTGGGAGGCTTTTGTGCTTCCCTATGACTGTGACGATTATTTTCCTAGCTTGGTGAATAATGTCTTTGATGGAATTTTGATGTATTGCATCTATAGGTTGCTTTTGGTCACTATTTCCACTGTATTACTTCTGCTGGTGAATGGCTGTGGAGAGTCTTTTCATCTTTGGTGTCCTCTTTGTTTTCTTTCCTGGGTATTTAAAGTTTTCATTGTAGAGATATTTCACCTCCTTGGTTAAGGAGGGGGCAGGTTAAGCTACTATCATTGGGACTTTTTTCATCTTGTGTCTTTCTTTGCAAATGTGTTATTGATATATCGAAAGGCTACCAGTTCTTTTATTTTTTTCAAAGAAGCCATTTTCTTCTTCATTTATTTATTTATTTATTTATTTATTTATTTATTTATTTTATTTTATTTTATTTATGAGTACACTGCGGCTGTCCTCAGACACACCAGAAGAGGGTATCAGATGCTATTACAGATGGCTGTGAACCACCATGTGGTTGCTGGGAATTGAACTCAGGACCTCCGGAAGAGCAGCCAGTGCTCTTACTCTCTAAGCCATCTCTCCAGCCCCCAGGCTACCAGTTCTTATGCATTGATTTTGGGTCTTGCTGCTTTGGTGAAGGCAATCATCGGTTCTAAGAATTTTCTGCTGAAGTTTTAGAGTCTACCAAATGTAGCTGTGTCTACACCAAGCCACGTCTTTGAACGGTACATTGAAAAGAAGTGGAAATTGTGGTCAGCCTTCTTTATTCCAGATTTTAGAGGAAATGCTGTTTCCTCCACTTAGGATTATGCTGGGTACAGATCTGGTGTGCAATATATTGGGATATATTACTTCTCTTCTAAGTTTCTTCAGGACCTTTGTTCTGAAGGGATGTTCAACTTTGTCAAAGACCATTTTCTGCATCCGTTGAAATGACGGTGTCATTTCTTTTTCTGTCTTTAAGTCCATCATACGTTGCATGGCATTTCCTGATTTGCATCTATTGAACCATCCCTATGACTAACCCAATTTGGTCACAGTATATAATCTTTGTAATTAATTATTGGATTGGTTTGCAAATATTTGTTGATATTAATCAGGGAAATTGGTCTTTAGTTTTATTTTTTGATCGTCTATATCTATTTGGAGTCAGGGTAATACTAGTGTCATAGAACGAGTTTGGTGTATTTCTTTTGTTTCTCTTTTACCAGTCTGAAAAAGTACTGTTATTAGGACGTCTTTGAAAGTTTGGCAGGAAGCTGGAGAGACATGGTCAAGGGCACATATTGGTCAAGTTCAATTCCTAGCATGCTAGTCACAACTGCCTATAATTCCAGCTCTAGGGAAATCTGATGCTTGTGTCCTCTTTGGGCACTTGCATGCATGTGCAAATATAGACATTTTTTTAAGTTTGGTGAAATTCAACAGTGATTTTTTTTTAATGTCTTGGGCTTTTCTTTGTACAGAGACTTTAAATTACTACTTAGTATAATTTCTTGCTATGTATCTACGTACACTGATCGTATCTGATTATATTATTTGGTTTATTTTTGGTAGGTCATATCCATTTAGGGTTTTATCCATTCCATCTAGATTTGTCAGTTTTTTAGAGTATAAATGTTCAAAAATATTTCTTAAAGACACTGAGCTTCATTGGGATCTGTTGTTGTTCTCTCTCTCTCTCTCTCTCTCTCTCTCTCCCTCTCTCTCTCTCTCTCTCTCTCTCTCTCTCTCTCTCTCTCTCTCTCTCTCTCTCTGTCTTCACCACAGATGCTAGTCACTTGAGTCATCCTCTGCCTTTTGGTTAGTTTAGTTGGATAAATCAATTTATTTTTTCCAAGTAGTAAGTCTTTTATTAATTTTGTGTATTTGTGTAATTCTGTATTCATTTTTCATGAATGTCTATGTTACCTTTAGAACTTCTTGCTTCCTGTTGTGTTTGGGTTGGGCTTGTTCTTGGCTTTCTAAGACCCTGAGGTGTACCATTAGGTTACTTGACTGTAAGAAATTGCAGCTATAAACTTTAGTTTTAGAACCGCTCTAGCCGAATCCCAAAAGTTTTAATTAGTTGCGTTTTTCTTGTTGTATGCTCTTGGGTATATTTAAATTCCCTTTCTTATTTCTTCAGTGGACTACACTTTATTCAAAAGCATATTATTCGGTCTCCACACACTTGTGTAGATTCTGTGGTCTTTCTTGCTATTGACTTCTAGTTTTAGTGCATTATGACTTGGTAAGATAATTTTGATTTTTTTTTTTGTATTGGTTCAGGTTTGCTTTGCGGCCCATCATGAGATAAATTTTAGAGAAGATTCCCAAGGGCTTTAGGAGAATATGTATTTCATATCTGCTGAGTGGAATGCTCTGTAAATAGCTCCTCAATTCAATTGATTTATGGTACAATTTCGCTGTGCAGTTTCTTTGGTTTTGGTTGCTATTGTTTGGGTTTTGCTACTGTTGTTGTTATTCTCGCTTTAGCTTGTAAAACCTGGCTAAAGACGAGAGTGGGGCATAGACACCTCCTACCATTGTTGCCATTATGATATCACTATCATTATCACAAGATCTATCTGAATTGCCCTGCCTTCTAGTGTTTATTATCATAAATTAGCAGCCACAATATTTGACACATAAACAGTTATAATTTTTCTAAGCTCTTGGTGTTTTGGGGTTCTTTTTTTCCACGTTGAATATGCAGTACCCTTCTTTATTTTCTCCTCACTGGCTTTGGTTTGCAATCTCCTTCGTCTGGAATCAGAATGCTGAACCAGCTTGCTTTTCATTTCTATTTGCTTTCGCAGGCTGATGTCTATCCTTGGACGCTCAATCTATGTATGTCTTTGCCAGTGCGGTGTGCTCCTTGGAGACAGCAAATGAATGATTCATTTGTTGTTGTTGTTGTTGTTGTTGTTGTTTTTAAATTTTTTCATCTTTATTAACTTGAGTATTTCTTATTTACATTTCGATTGTTATTCCCTTTCCCGGTTTCCGGGCCAACATCCCCCTAACCCCTCCCCCTCCCCTTCTTTATGGGTGTTCCCCTCCCCATCCTCCCCCCATTACTGCCCTCCCCCCAACAATCACGTTCACTGGGGGTTCAGTCTTGGCAGGACCCAGGGCTTCCCCTTCCACTGGTGCTCTTACTAGGATATTCATTGCTACCTATAAGGTTGGAGCCCAGGGTCAGTCCATGTATAGTCTTTAGGTAGTGGCTTAGTCCTGGAAGCTCTGGTTGCTTGGCATTGTTGTTTATATGGGGTCTCGAGCCCCTTCAAGCTCTTCCAGTCCTTTCTCTGATTCCTTCAACGGGGGTCCCGTTCTCAGTTCAGTGGATTGCTGCTGGCATTCGCCTGTGTATTTGCTGTATTCTGGCTGTGTCTCTCAGGAGCGACCTACATCCGGTTCCTGTCGGCCTGTACTTCTTTGCTTCATCCATCTTGTCTAATTGAATGACTGTATATGTATGGGCCACATGTGGGGCAGGGTCTGAATGGGCGTTCCTTCAGTCTCTGTTCTAAACTTTGCCTCCCTATCCCCTCCTAAGGGTATTCTTGTTCCCCTTTTAAAGAAGGAGTGAAGCATTCACATTTTCGTCATCCTTCTTGAGTTTCATGTGTTCTGTGGATCTAGGGTAATTCAAGCATTTGGGCTAATAGCCACTTATCAATGAGTGCATACCATGTGTGTTTTTCTGTGATTGGGTTACCTCACTCAGGAAGATATTTTCCAGTTCCATCCATTTGCCTATGATGATTCATATTTTGTAACCTACCCAAGTAATCTGCTTCTTTCCAATGGCAAGCATACATTATGTGCATTTAATGTTATTATTGACATGTTTGCTACTTCCTGTGGCTTTGTTGGTTATTATTTCTTCTGGTTGGATTATTATTATTATTATTATTATTATTATTATTATTATTATTATTAGCTTTCTTCCTTATTAGTGGGTTACAGTATCAGATGCAATGGATTTCTACTAAGCACTCCTTTGTTCATCTAATCCTCTCAAGGAAGCGTTCTTCCCTGTATTTTTGTGAATGAGACTCTCTCTCTTCTTTCTCTGTGTATGGACTTCCTTGATGGATTTTGGGTAGTGATGGTGTGGCTGTCATGGAGTGCCTTACTTTGCGTTTGTCTTGAAATGTCTTTATTTTGGCATTAATTTTAAGAAAGCTAACTGTTGGGCATAGCAGTTTTGATTGGCTTCTTTTGGGGGGCTTAAAATGTATCAGTCTCGGGGCTGGGGATTTAGCTCAGCGGTAGAGCGCTTGCCTAGGAAGCGCAAGGCCCTGGGTTCGGTCCCCAGCTCCGGAAAAAAAAAAACAAAAAAAAAGTATCAGTCTCTATTTTTCTGGTTGGGGAGATGTCTTAGTTGGGGTTTTCCACTCGTACTTTAATCGTTATTGCTTTATTTTGTGTTCTGCATGTTGCCTACGTCACTGCTTTAGTCATGGTGTCTTTACTTTGTATTTTTGCTGACCATGTCACTGCGATGTTATTTTCCAGTTGAGTCGTTTTAGCCATAAGAACACCTTTTATTTTTGCTTGTCCATATTTTTCTCTTTAACCTGGGAGGATGTCTATGTTACAATTTCATGGAACAGGTCCTCCATTCCTTTAGAGTTTTCTCAGCCCTTTCTTTTAGCCTGTGGTATTCTGGGTTTGGTCTTTTGATCATATCCCATTCTTACATGTTTTTGTCATATTTATACTTGCTTATTTTTATTCATTTATTTTCGGTGCTACATGAGAAGGGCTCTCACTCTGCGTCTCAGGCTAGCATTGAATTCACTAACTAGCCCATGTTGACCTCAAACACACAGCAATTTTCCTGCCCTGGCCCTCTGAGGACAGGGATTATAGGGACAAGTCATTATGCCCAGCCCCCAGGGCCCCCTTAACATACACACGCCGCCATTTTTATAAATGTTTTTAATGTAGTGTTGTCTCAGCCTTTTTTTCCATCCCTGATGTTTTCCCTTCTGCTTGGTAAATTCCACTGCTGATGCTTCCTGCTATGCTGTTCATTTAATCAGCGCTTCATCCTAGCATCTCCAGTTGGATATTTGTCAGAGATTCCATTTCCTTCCTGAACTTTTCCACCGGTATTTCTCTTCCCAAGGATCGGTTCGTATACTACTGTCCTTGTCTAGGTTACGGGTAAATTTTCTTACTTCACTCGTCCGCTTATTTGAACTGCCTCTATAGTCACTGGGTCTTTTTAGAACTGGAACTCTCCCATGGTCTTCTGCTTTCCAGCTATCTCGCTGTCCTCAGTTTCTGCTCTTGAAGAGCTGTGAGCTTGCGGTGTCACAGCGACTGTGTGTGCGTGTGTTTCTTTGTTGTGTTTTGTGCATCTGTTGGAATTAATCTGTCTTTATTTTACCCCTTCCCCCATTCTTTTTGTTTATTGTATTTTTACATGAGTCTTCCTAGTGTGCTGCCTTTGTTGGGATTTATAGTCCTTACTACTATTTATGGTGGAAGCCAACTGCAGTCCACATATAATGGTCCGACAGCAGTCTTGGTGTAACCTGAAGTAGAAGGTATGTGTGCATTTGATTTGTCTCTCTGATGAGGCTTTTAAATAGCAGGACGAGGGCACCGGATAGGAAAAAAATACAGTTTGTAGTTTTTTAAAGCTAAGGGAACTAGCCACTAGGTAGTGAAATGGGAGAACATGAGACAGGGGAAGAGGGAGTGAGTATGAGACAAGACACTGGGGGTGAGAGCTAATGAGAACTACTGGAGAATAACGTAGAGTGGGTGCCCCAACCAGATAGGCAAGATCACCACCTACTCAGACCAGACAGAGGCTAAAACAAAGCAGCTAAGAAACGGACACTCTGAATGTAAACAACATAAACAATATGGAATATTGTCATCTCAGTCAAGTTCTTCCCACTTGGGTTGAATGTGGCTTCTCCATCTCCCTTGATTGTCTGCTGCTACAGTCTACTGGTTTGGATCCTACTCTCTTTTGAAAGCCCTTAGACTGGAAAACCAGGTACCAATCCTTAGTCTCTGCTTTGGGGGGTCATCCTTTACTGTGAGACTTTCTGTGACTGAGGTCAGGATGGGGGTGGAAGTCCCACACGCTTGGTTCTGAGGGCTTTCTACCCACACAGGTTGTTCTCGTGCCCATCGGGGAGATTTTCAGAGCACTTCCTGGGTTATCACTCACCAAGGCTGTGTCAAGGGTGGCTCCTTCTTAGGCTGTGCAGTTGTGGCATTCGGGGAAAGTCTCAGCCTCAGATCTTCATGTCATGTGTTGTCTCTGTCTCCACGGCCTCTACTGCCCTGCCATCTATCTGTCTGTGGCGGGTCCACCTCTGGTTACATCTGTACCCTGGCTGGTGCCTCTTTGTGGCCCTGGCGTAGCTGTGGATCATAGCTGGCCAGCAGGAGCAGTGTGGCACGACTGTGGAATCTCAGTAAGTTGCTTCTCATTCACGAACAGATCTAGTCAGAGATTTTATCACAGCCTCTTCAACTGACCATTGCCCTTTTACTCCACTGTAAGCTAGTATGGCGTAGATTTGGTCAGACACCATCACCATCACCACCATTTTAAAAGTAAGTGTGTGTGTGTGTGTGTGTGTGTGTGTGTGTGTGTGTGCCTGTCTGTTTCTCTGTGTATGTTGGTGCATCTATGTATGAGTCTCCCTCTCCCTCTCCCCCTCCCCCTCTCCTTCCTCCTCCCACATCTCTGTCTCTGTCTTTGTTGATGTATTTGTATGACTCTCTTTCTGTGTATGTCTCTGTGTGTAGGGTATTTGTGTGCATGTGTATATTTCTGTGTATGTGTCTCTGTGTCTGTGTGTGTTTGTGTTCATGTGTGTATGCATCCGTGTATCATCAGTAAGGAAACTCCAGTTCTGTAGAGGGAAAATCAACCTTAGGAAGGAGTGTGGGCACGGAGTCTGAGCACGGATACAGCAGAGAGAGCAAACACTTTGGGTGCCCAACAGCCAAGTCCAGTGTCGCGGTCTACAGCCCTGTTGACCTTCGCCCCTCTAAGTTCTTCCGAAGGAAGATGCTGAGAAAGGGTGTTGAAGTGTGGACAGAGCATGCGCAGGGCACTGGACAGAGCATGCGCAGAGCACACTACAGGTCTCCTAGAAATGAAGCTATCACTCTCCACCTGAGGACTCCACAGCCCTGCCACCCATGGGACCTCCCAGCACTTTGCGTGTGCCCTCCTCATCTGAGGCAGTGAGACGCTCCTGATGCTCTTCTCTTTCCAGAGCCCCAGCCTTATCCTGCTTCTCCCCCACCTCCCCTCTGACAGGAAAAAGCATGTGAGATAATGAACCATTCAAGGTTCTCCAGAGAAACAGAACCAGCACGATTGAAAAGAATACAACAAAATGTATCTTGGGACTTGTCAATTTATGATCCAGAGGACTTTCATATTATCGATTTATTAAATAACACAGAGAACATACATGACTTATGCCATGTACAACATAAGGAATGTTACCAGTATGTGCATGGGTGTGCATAGTGCGCATTTATGTGCAAGCATGAGACGGAGATTAGTAGGAGGAAGGGCTGCCTGGAGGTAGGAGACCGGAACCGGAAATCCCGATGTGCTCAACGCTGGTGGTTCAACATTCTTTGCTGGCAGCTGATACTGAGTCTTAAAACAAAATGTCTGCTTTTTAGAGAAATCTCGGTTTTGTTCCTAAGGTTTCTTTATGTTGTGGGGTCAAGACTAAGCTGAAATGTCACTGGGTCACAATGGCCTTCCGAGACCTTCTCATCAAAGGGCCCTGTGGCCAACATGTCTGCCATCACTGCCACACAATTCTCTTGCTTCCCCACGGCAGCCATAATTCTCTGTTGTTTTCTTCAGTAGATTTTAGTTCACTCTTTGTCGCCCCAGGGGTGATAAAGTCTCATATACTTATGTTCAAATTTTTTTTTACTGGTTCCCTTAAATATTAAGTTCATTTTCTTGTTGAAAGAAAATGAAGCTGAGAATATTAGTTCACACTGGAATGTAATTGATGCTTCTTCCCCTTAGGAAGTTACCATTGAGGGAGTTGGTTATTGAATGTTTCCTGAGGTGTAACTGACTCCAGTTAGTAAAGGATGTCACCCGTAGTTCTTTCTAAATGATTGGCACTAGACTCCATCAAAGCCTTTACCCCACAAGCCTACACACTGTTGATAAGTTCCTTGGGCTCAAATCGGTTTCTTCAGCATGCTTGCCTTAGTTGATTATCCCCAGACCCCAGTGTGCTGAACAATGACCAACTTTAACCATAAGTTTGTAGGGTCCTGGCCTTGCTCCTAGAGAGTCTACTGGGACATACTTGAGTGTGTTCAGAAATCTTTATTTTTAACTTTGGTTTTGAAGACAGTTTCTCTTTGTAGCCCTGGCTGTTCTGTAACTCCCACTGTAGACCAGACTGGCTTTGAACTCAGAGATCCACCTTGCCTCTGCCTTCCAAGTGCTGGGATAAAAGGCATGTGCCACCACTGCTTGGCTATGTCTTAAAAAACATTTTGTTTATTCGGGTGGAGATGGGGGATAGGGGGTGGGGGATGGGGATGGGGGATGGGGGGTGGGGATGGGGGATGGGGGTGGGGGATGGGGGTGGGGGATGGGGGTGGGGATGGGGAGTGGGGGATGGGGGATGGGGCTCAGCAGTGTGTTCTACATTGTGTGTTTCAGAACAACTTGAGGAAGTTGGCCATTCCTTCCATCATGTGTGTCCCAGGGATCAAACTCAAGTCATCAAGTTTGGCAGAAAGCACCTTTTCCTCTTGGGGCATCTCTCTACCCTGGAATCCTTACTTCTAGTTCTTAGGGAAAAAAATCTTTTTAAAGATCTCACTATGTTGTTCTAGCTGGCCTAGAACTCACTATATGGATGCGACTAGCCTAACTCATAGAGATCCCCCTCCCTCCGCCTTCAATGTATTGGGATTAAAGACATGGGCCACCACACCAGCTGGCTTTTATTTGTAATAAATGTCCCCACGTGACTCAGCCTTTGAGAAACACAACTCTGAGGCAAGATGTAGGTGTTCCTTGAGATCCAATAGGGAGCGCTATCTCCAGGCCTACTTTTGCTGAGGGCTAACCTAGTAATTAGACTAGGATCACAGAAATATCTCTCATTTCTTGCTTCTAGAGGCCCTACGGAGCACACAAGAATCATGGGTTTGAGATGGGGGACCACAGGGAAAATAGATCAACATTGTAGTGTCTAACCAGTAGCAACTTTCTCCTTTGTTCAGACCCGGCTTTAGCCTCATCAGAAACTACATGCTTTGTTCACTGCGAGCAATGCTGGAGGAAAAGCAAACTGTGCTATCTGTGTAGAAACAGGGCCAAGAGACAGCTACCTGAGCCACATCTCCACACCCCAATCCCAACTTGGGCCCGCCATCCCCTAGGCTGCTTAAGAGCATTGTTCAAGCATGGGCAGACGGGGTGGCACATGGCCCCTACCTGTGGAACTTCCTGAAGGGATATCTTGTTTATTGATCTTACTTCAGTATCCACTGTGGTGCACAGAACCTGGGCTCTGAAAGACAGCAGCACCGGCTCATGAGAAGAAGACAAGGAAAGGTTGATCACTTCCCGGGTTATCTAGAGAGACCTGTTGTCCAGCAGTTCCCTGTTGCTAGCAAACACTGGTCACATGGTACTTCAGGCTATAAACTGCTTTGGGGAAAGAGTTGGGCCTCCCTTTGGTTCTTCTAATAGCTTGGGTTGAAGGCTGGTGAGATGGCTCAGTGGGTAAGGTTGTTTTGCATTGAGCCTGATGACTTACTAGCCAGGAACCATGTGGTGGTAGGGGAAAACCAACTCATCAAAGAATCCTCTGATCTCCACATGTGTGCCATAACATATATGCATGCATGTACACACACACACACACACACACACACACACACACACACTATACCAGATATCACACACACACACTACACCAGATATCACACACAAACACACCACACACACACACACACACACACACACAGAGAGAGAGAGAGAGAGAGAGAGAGAGAGGTCTCTCAGTGATCTTCAAGAAGAATGTGACCATGGTCTTGTAAATTCCCATGTGCTTCAAATGTGACTCACACTTAAGCCACACGTCTATCAGTGTAGGACAAAAAATTTCAAGAATTAAAAACCTGTGTTTTCCTGATATTTCTCTCAGTTGGTCCTGGTCCTAGGTGGGGACAGCCAACCCCAGCGTTGTAAAGAGTGGGCATGCTCACACTTAGTTTATTGAGAATGTCTTGAGTAAGCTCTATTATTCCCTGTGCAGCCATTTCTAGCTGGATGAGAAGGTGGTGGGCCAAATGCCTGGAGCTGTCTCTCGCTAACAAAGCGGCTCCCTGGACACACAGCTGCTCCACGCGTCATACGTCCCAGAACAGGAGAACCCTGCTATTCCTAATATTAAAAAGGGTGGTCCTTTTCCTAATGCCAAAAAAGAGTCAAATGTTCTGAATGGATTCCAGCTCCCTTTGTCAGCCCTCCCTTGTCCCTTGTACATGTTGTTTCTGTACTGGAAAAAAAAAAGTCCTGTGGAAGAGACAGGCCTTGGGGAGAAGACAGAGTGCATACCAACAGTTCCTCCGTGAGGTGTGGAGGCAGCTGTGTGGCTCCAGACACAAAAAGCATATTTCAAGATCAGGAATACAGTTCTGTGCCATGGCTTTCCCAATTGTGCCAGATATTTCTCCAATACCATTTTAATCCTAAGAATGAATTAGATTTGATCCTCAAAAACTGTTCTAGAAGGCCAGAGTTTCTTTCTTTCACACATTGAAAGAAAAAATTCTATCCCTCTAATCTTCAAGCATGATGTCAGGGTCTACAAAATCCCCAGGAGAGAAGAGATTATGTTCTAATCCTAACAGAACTAGGGGATTTTATAGTGTGCTTATAAAAATGTGTTTATGTATTCACTTTATATCCAAATATCAGCACTTCTCCCCCCCCCACCCCGTACCTCCTCACACAGGTCCTCCCCCATTCTCCCCTCCCCTTCTCCCCCATCAAACTCCCAACTCCCTACCCAGACCCCTGGGATATCAAGTCACTGCAGGACTAGGCACATCCCCTCCCACTGAGGCCAGACAAAGAGGCTCTATTGTGCTTTTATTGTTCAATGACACTTAGTATTTACACATACTTTTTACATATTGAGGGAATGTAGTATGGTTTAGAACTTCCCATTACTTATCAAGCCTGTTGAGGAACAACAAACGAAATGATGAGAGTTTACGTGATGGCATGGTATAAAACAGGAATCTTTGTGGCAGAAAGAGTGATCCAAACTAGTCATCCACCAATCCAGTGGGCTGACGTTCCTTGCTCGGCCATGTTATCTGAGGGTCTCAGGGGACTGGAGGAGAAAGGGATCAGATTGAACACAATGGATGCAGGAGGCCACATGCCTTATCTGCTACTCTGAGGAACACTGAGGTGGTCTCACCTCAGGCTTCAAAACACAGACGTCATGGTATGTTACAGCCTCCAGAAGGACAGTGTTCACATGCACGCTTCTTACCTGAGAGGCTTGTGATAACTCGCAAAACCTTCACCAGCTAGGAAGACTATACAATCTACTGAAGAAAGAAAAAATGGCTCATTGAGAGAGCAGATGGTGTGGCTGAGAAAGGCTGTATGCTACTACGGAATGTGACCCTAGTCGGGTTGCAGGAGATGCAGGAGCTTGGGGAAGCTGTGAATGAGATGAGGATCCTCAGTAAGGATGGTGGAAGGTAGAGAAGGGAGGCGAGCAGGCTTGGTCCTCACAGGCATCCTTGTTTGCTTGCAACGGTCTACTGGGAGGTCAGAAGTCTCCAGACTGTGGAACCAGGGAAGGCGTCTCACTGCTTAGCCACTGAGACCTAATGAAAAAGTGAACGCAAGGGGACAGGGATGGTGTCCTTTAAGACAAGCTGCGCCGTGATGACCACAACACCCAGGGAAAGAAAGGCTCACAGAGATTCAGAGGGTTTGTCTGTCATGATGGGAGATGGTGGCAGACCAGCTCAGTTCCAGGCTGTGGCTGTGTGCGGTGGGCCTGCGCTGCAGCAGGGCTGCTCCCGTCACAGCAAAAGAGATGCAGAGAGCAGGGCAGGTTCAAACCAGGGGCAAACGCTGAGGCGCCTACTTAACATATCAAAGTGGACCTGGCCTCCAGGTTTTCCCAGCATCCCTCAGTCCCGGCCTGGCATACCCCTCCTTCTGCCCTGAACTTTCTGGTCCAGGAGCTGGGCTACCCTTCTTCCAGAGGCTCTTGCCTATATAAACCAGACATCTGATCACTGGTCCCTTTTGTACCTTTGGCCACCCAGATCCTGGTTCTCCTCTTCCCTCTCCCTTTCCCTCTTCCTCTCCCAACATGGCCCAGCTCAGCCTAAGCCTGTCCACACTGAACTCACCAGATGTGTCTGCCTCTGGCCGTGCTCTCCCACACATCTTATGATAAGCTTTCTCCTCCACCATATCTAGAAACAGTCATGTCCTTTTCTCTCCTTTTTCTTAACATTCACCCACTTCCGCCAGCCAGCCCAACCTCCTATGGGCCCCGCAGCCTCCTGTGGCAGTACCAGAGGCTAGCAAGGAGCACTTAAAACACAAGTGAAGCCTGCAGCGGACATTTCATGCCCAAACCACATCAGGTCAGTCCTAGCAGTGTATTTCATTCTCTCTGCTTATAGATACATTAAAAACAAAACCTCAAACAACTTAAACAAGAGACTGAAGAGTCGGATGGATCTGTTTAATAGTTACGCGTGCTTAATATCCATTGGGAAATGTAAACACATAAAATCTATAAGTTCCATGACTATTAAAACTTAGGGAGGAGCAAGAATGAAAATAGTCAACTTAAAGAGAAATATTAAATAGATAAGAAAAATTACTTTTGAGTTATTTGGAAATAAACACCCCATTCATTTACTTGGGACTTTGATACACCTCTCAGCTAATAAGTAACTTGTCTTTAAGGCACATGTCTGGGAGAACAGATCTCCCGGGGACAGCATTCTGATTTGCAGAATGGTGTGAGGAGTGTCCTCAGTTGACTGTCTCCAGGCATTGTCCTGGGATGTGAGGGAGGGTGGGGGCAGTGTGACCTCGGATAAGACCTGACGTCTTTCTGAGCCTTGCTTCTTATTTGTACAGTGGAAATGTCCCCTTTGAAGGGTTATTATGGGGGTTAGATGAGCTAAACCTTTTCAAACTTTGGCTTAAGTCCCTCTGACTGGTCTGTGTCGCACCCCTACAGTCATGACACCTGCGGCACTCCAGACTTTAGTGTGCTTGATTTCATGTAAGGACAGTGGGAAGGGCTGGAGTGGTGGCTAAGTAGAATAGAACCCGGGAAGACATGAGACCAATCCTCAGGAGCCAGCAGAGGCAGAGACAGGCTGATCCCTGGGGCTCGATGGCTAAGGCACCCTAGCCTTTGGCATATCCCAGCCAAAGGAGAGATCCTGTCTCAAAAATCAATGTAAGAGAGACCCTGAGAAACAGCAGAGGTGATCCACTCCTCAAATCATGAGCAAACACAGGAGTGCATATGTATCTATGAATACATGCGCCTACACACACACACACACACACACACACACACACACACACACCCCACAGAACAAAGATATACAAAGGTATAAGAACATGGGAGTCCTGGTTAATTGAGTCTTGACTATTTTCTTCATTAAAAAATGTGTGTGTGTGTGTGTGTGTGTGTGTGTGTGTGCGCACGTGCGCGCGCACGCAGGTGCACATGCCAGCACATGTAGAGGTCAGAGGACAACTTACAGGAGTTGTTAAATTCCGCCATATGGGTCTTGAACTCAGGTCCTCACACTTGGTGGCAAGACCCTTTACCTGCTGAGCCATCCAGCCACCCTGACTTTTGCTTTTTCCTTTATTTTAAAATGCACTGGTTCTGTTCCTAGAGGATCCCATGTCATCTACCCCTCCTGCTGTCGAAATTCCAGAAAGGCTTCAGAATGATCCTTCACCCCCACAACACTTCCCTAGCAGACAGTGGCCGTCGTAACCACACGACGCATTCTTAAACAGGTGGCCATCTGCTTCTTTTGGAAAGACATTTGAAATGGAGTCTTCTGTTTCTTTATCTGGATACAGTGTACAGATTGCGGGGGCTACCTAATACCAGGAGAGGGTCAAAAGGAGACATTCCTCAAACAGTCCTTTGTCCTGCCAGACTGACCAGTGAGGCTTTCTAGACCTCAGTCAGAACTCTGGTTGTCCAACACAACAGTAGCCCCAACTAGCAGACCACTGAGCCAAGCTGCTCTCTCTGCTCTTGTCAAGCCAACTTTACCAAGCCCCCCAACGATTCCCACATACGCAGAGAAGTGTAACTGCTGGTCACACAGGTCACTGGAGGTTGCTGTGGTTCGGCCACCAGAGGCTGACTTTGTTGAGTGTGGTCCTGGGGGTTCACACCCAGCTCTACTATTCCCTGTGTGACCTTCAGCCAGCCACCCTGAGTCCTGGTTCTCTCAACTAGAAAATGGGCAGTGCATGCACAGTTCTTACCCTGCAGGTATAAGGGCATGAGAGGATGGATTAATCCACAAACTTGATCCAGTTATTGAAGTAGATGATGCTATACACGCCATGGGGGATAGAGAGGTCTGTCATGTCAGGGCTTTGGGGGGAAGTAGGTTGGTCCTAAAGGCCTTTGGGGTCAGAGAGAGCCTGGTATAGGGTTTTTACTATGCTTAATCGAGCAGGTCCAGGCTGAGGGTCTCATGGAGACAGGACCTGTTAGGGATCGAATCTCCTGTTGTTGCTAGTGAAAGCACACTGCACTTCTTGTATCCTTCCCAGTGGGGTGGGGGGATAAGCAAGGAAAGCAAATGACAGAGGCAGAGGTGAGTAGAATTTGTGCAGAGCAAATGCAGTAAGTTATTCTACTGGATTTATTATCCACTGGTCCCTAGTGTTCTCCTACGCTATGACACTCTAAGGATTGTTTGTGAGACAATAACTAACTACAGTCCAGGTTGACTACAGATTCGTGGGTAGATACAGTCTCTCCAGGCTTGAGCCCCACACTCGGCCACTCTAGGAATTTTGACTTAACAATGAGACAGATGCCCTGTATAAACTCACCAGACAGATCTGTTCTCTGATCTGAAAGAGCCAGCTGTAGGGGACTCATGTTGATGCCACAGACCAAACCAGTGTGTTTCACATGAACTCCCATCTCACTGCCAGTAGTACAGACCGTAAGAGGTGTGTGTGTGTGGGTTGGGGATTTAGCTCAGTGGTAGAGCACTTGCCTAGCAAGTGCAAGGCCCTGGGTTTGGTCCCCAGCTCCGAAAAAAAAAAAAAAGAGGTGTGTGTGTGTGTGTGTGTGTGTATGTGTGTATGTGTGTGTGTGTGTGTGTGTGTGGTACAAGTGTGGTTAGAAGACTCACATATTACATCTAATGTGTAAGTTATAGAGTGAGACAGATACAGAGATAGTGAGACAGAGAGAGAGAGAGACAGACAGACAGACAGACAGACAGACAGAGACAGAGACAGAGACAGAGAGATTGATTATTGATTAGCCTGGGATTTTGAAAACTCAAAGTCCACCCCTATTGACACACCCCCTCCAAGGCCATGCCTCCTAATCCTTCCCAAACTGTTTCACTAACTGAGGACCAAGCATTCAAACATATGAGCCTGTGGGAGTCATTCTTACTCAAACCACCCCACAACTTGAATCATTTTGGCTCCCCCTTTTGGTTAACCTGACACAAACTAGAGTCAATGGGGAAGAAGGAAATTCAACTGAGGAACTGCCTCTATCAGACTTGTGTAGAATTTCTTTTTTTTTTTTTTTAATCTGATTTTTTAATTTACATTTCAAATGTTATTTCCTTTTCTGGTTTCCTGTTCATAAGCCCCCTATCCCGTTCCCCCTCCCCCTGCTTCTATGAGGGTGTTCCCCATTCACCCACCCACCCATTCCTGCCTCTGCACCCTAGCATTTCCCTACACTGGGGCGTCCAGCCTTGGCAGGAACAAGGGCTTCTCCTCCAAATGATGCCCAACAAGGCCATCCTTTGCTGTATATGCAGCTGGAGCCATGGGTCTGTTGTGTGTAATCTTTGGATAGTGGTTTAGTCCCTGGGAGCTCTGGTTGGTAAGTATTGTTGTTCTTATGGGGTTGCAAACCCCTTCAGCTCCTTCAACCCTTTCTCCAATTCCTACAACGGGGACCCCACTCTCAGTACAATGGCTGGCTGCAAGCATCCACCTCTGTATTTGTCATTCTCTGGCAGAGCCTCTCAGGAGACAGCTGTATCAGGTTCTTGTCAGCATGCACTTCTTGGCATCTTGTCTGGGTTTAGTAGCTGTATGTATATGGGCTGGATCCCCAGGTGGGGCAGTCTCTAGATGGTCTTTCCTTCAGTTTCTGCTCCAAACTTTGTCTCTGTATTTCCTCCTATGAATATTCTTGTTCCCCTTCTAAGAAGGACTGAAGCATCCACACTTTGGTTGTTCTTATTCTTGAGCTTCATGTGGTCTGTGAATTGTTATCTTGGGTATTCCGAGCTTTTGGTCTAATATCTACTTATCAGTGAGTGCATTCCATGTGTGTTCTTTTGTGATTGGGTTACTTCACTTAGGATGATATTTTCTAGTTCCGTCCATTTGCCTATGAATTTCATAAAGTCATTGTTTTTTTGTTTGGTTGGGTTTTTTTTGTTTTTGTTTTTTTTTTTTCCGGAGCTGAGGACCAAACCCAGGGCCTTGCGCTTGCTAGGCAAGCACTTTACCACTGAGCTAAATCCCCAACCCAAGTCATTGTTTTTAATAGCTGAGTAGTATTCCATTGTGTAAATGAATCACATTTTCTATATCCATTTCCTTATTGAGGGATATCTGAGTTCTTTCCAGCTTCTGGCTGTTATAAATAAGGCTGCTATGAACATAGTGGACATGTGTCCTTGTTATATGTTGGAGCATCTTTTGGGTATATGCCCAGGAGTGATCCTTAGGTACTACTATGTCCAATTTTCTGAGGAATCTCCAGACTGATTTCCAGAGTGGTTGTACCAGCTTGCAATCCCACCAACAATGAAGGAGTGTTCCTCTTTCTCCACATCCTCACCAGAATCTGTTGTCACCTGAGTTTTTTACCTTAGTCATTCTGACTGGTGTGAGGTAGAATCTCAGGGTTGTTTTGATTTGCATTTCCTTGATGACTAAGGATGTTGAACATTTCTTTAGGTGCTTTCTCAGCCATTTGAGATTCCTCAGTTGAGAATTCTTTGTTTAGCTCTGTAACCCATTTTTAAATAGGGTTATTTGACTCGCTGGGGTCTAACTTCTTGAGTTCTTTGTATATATTGGATATTAGCCCTCTATCAGATGTTCTGTAGACACTCTATGGGGGCATCTTCCCAATTGTTGATCGAAGAGTGAGGTGCCAGTCCACCGTGGGCGATGACCTTAGTAGGCAGGTTGGAATGTATAAGAAAGGTAACTGACCAATTCTAAGAAAGCAAACCAGTAAGCGGTTTTCTACTGTCTCTGCTCTGTTCCTGCCTCCTGGTTCCTGCTCTGGCTCCCCTGGATGATGAGCTATAACTTGAAAACCAAGTAAACTTTCCTCCCCAATTTGCTTTTGGTCAGAATGCTTTATCACAGCCATGGAGAAACAAATGGTTATACCCCTCTACTGTGTCTCTGACTCCAGCTGGGGAAGCCATTGTTCTCTTGGGATTAAACTGGGTCCACCTGAATATCCAGGACGTGCTTCTAACATTAAAGAACCTTAATGACATTTGAAAAATCCACCAGTTAATTAATATAGAGTAATCTCAGATACTTTTCATCTATCAAATTTTTTTGCCTTACTTACAAGTTCATTTTGCCATTTAGTGTAGCATACTAAAACATTTCAGGATTTGGGGAGTGGACATCCTTGTGGGGCATAGTCCCTGCCACACAGCTTTCATTTCATACAGTATTTGAAGATTAATACAAATCATGGTGTGTACCCGTAGATCATCTCTAAGTTTTAGATCATGGAGTACGATGCCAGGCAAAGGTTATGCCTCATGTCCAGCTGGTGATGTTGTAGTGTTTCTAGTTTTTGTCTAATGAAGGTGCTGCTATACAGCATTCATAAATCTTTAATCTTTGTGTGATGCATAGTTTATGCTCTCCTGTGCAAATGCAGAGAAATAAATAGTTTTGGTCACATGATAAGAGTATGTCTAACTTTAGAAGAAAATGTTAACACATTTTCCAATGTGGTATGGTAGCTTGAATAGGAATGGTCCCCATAGACTCATGCTTGAATGCTCGGCCCTTAGGGAGTGGCATTAGTAGGAGGTGTGGCCTTGCTCAAGTAGGTGTGGCCTTGTTGGAGGACATGTGTCACTATGGGGGTGGCCTTTGAAGTCTCCTGTGCTAAGTTACACCCGGTGCGGCACATAGTCTCTGCTGCCTGCAGATCAAGATGTAGAGCTCTCAGCTCTTTCTCCAGCCCCATGTCTGCCTGCATGCTGCCATGACGATAATGGACTAACCTTTACACTGTAAACCAGCGCCAGTTAAATGTCTTCCTTTTAAACATTTTTTTTAAATTTGTTTATTTATTTTATGAGGGCATCAGATCTCATTATAGATGGTTGGGAACCACCATGTGGTTGCTGGGATTTGAACTCAGGACCTCTGGAAGAGCAGTCAGTGCTCTTAACCACTGAGCCATCTCTCCAGCCCAGATGTCTTCCTTTATAAGAGTTGCTATGGTTGTGGTACCTTCACAGCATGAAATACTAAGACACGTGGTGTTGCCATTTTGTGTTTGTAATAACAATACATGAGAATTTTTGTTGTTCTGAACAGTGATTTTGAGAATTAAGAGATTGCATTTTTAGTAAAGTTCAGTTTGCCTTTTCTTTTTCTTTGTTTTAGAGTTGCTGTTTCCAAGGAATCCGCAACTCTCCCAGGATCCCTGGGAGTTTTATCTTTCATGAGCTTCTAAATTTCTTAGACTTGTATCTCTAAGTGAAAGGTCTGCCATCTAAATCGACTTAACTTTGGAGTATTTCATGAAAGTAACATTTTACTTGTGTTACACAGACATCCACATACTCCAGTACCAAATGATAGAAATAATATCCCTTCCCTGGGCACATTCTGGATGAAGACATTGTGAGCCACTGGCATCTGAGTCAGCTTCTGATTTTCCCTTTCTGTTTTATTGAGCAACGCGTCTGTTCGTACCACTCCACACATCTTTGATTATTGTAGCTTTTCGTCGTCGTCATCGTTGTTGTTTGAGATAGGATTTTTTTCAAGTAGCCCTATCTGTCCTAGAACTCACTTTATAGACCAGGCTGGCCTCAAAGTCAGAGAGTTCCACCTGCCTCTGCCTCTTAAGTGCCTGGATTAAAGGTGTGTGCCACCACCGTCCAACAGATTACTGTAACTTTGTTAATTGGATGCCATCCAATTTAATCCCTTTTTTCCTTTCATTTTTAAGTAGTCATTTGGCTTCATATATATTTTAATTAGCTCTGCAATCTCTATTAAAGAATCTGCTACATTTTGACCAGCATTACATTGAATCTTGACTCTAAGTTGCTTTGGGAAGAACTGAGTCATTAATATTGAGCCTGCAAAGCCAGGGACATTGTATGTATCTCCGTTGAGTTAGATCTTTTGAAATTTCACTCATTAATGTCCTGTTAACATTTTATTAAAATTTTTTTTTTTCCGGAGCTGGGGACCGAACCCAGGGCCTTGTGCTTCCTAGGTAAGCGCTCTACCACTGAGCTAAATCCCCAGCCCCTAAAATTTTTAAAAAAATATTACAAGACAGGTTTTCTTTGTGTAACAGAGCCCTGGCTGTCCTGAACTTACTTTGTAGACCAGGCTAGCCTTGAACTCACAGAAATCTACCTGTCTCTGTCTCCTAAGTGGGTCGATTAAAGGTGAGTGCTACCATGCCTGGCCCATTTTATGAACTTTTTTTCTAGATGCATCAAAGCATTTTGAAAATGGCTTTCTTTTCTTTTCTTTCTCTTTTTTTTAAAAAAAGATTTATTTATTTATTTAATATATGTGAGTACACTGTAGTTGTCTTCAGACACACCAGAAGATGGCATCGGATCCCATTACAGATGATTGTGAGCCACCATGTGACCTTAGTTGGAAGAACCCGTCTTTGTAAATGTAATTAACAATTTTATAATGATATGATCCTGAGCAATCCAGGCAGTCCCCAAATTCCAAGAACAAGTGCCCTTCTGAGGAAGGCAGGAGTGAGTGAGTGAGTGGGTGGGTGGAGAGACGAACTGTTCACACAGGACACAGGAAGCTGGGAGAGGCAGGCATTCTTTGCTTGAGATTTCTGAGGACCGTGGCCCTGCTGACTCCTGATTTCAGGATTCTGGCCCCCAGACCTATTAGAAAAGAGGTTTCTGTTCTTTCCAACCGTGAAGCCTAAGGTAATGATTATAGTGTCTTTAGAAAATAGAGTACCGTTACTCCATGTTGCATGCAAGCAAACTGGCGCCTTCCAGGTGTGCTTTCCTGTGGCCTTTCTTCAGTATGCAGACTTGGAGAGGAGAGGAGAGGAGAGGAGAGGAGAGGAGAGGAGAGGAGAGGAGAGGAGAGGAGAGGAGAGGAGAGGAGAGGAGAGAAAGGGAAGGGAGGGGAGAGGAGGGATAGGACGAGAGGGAAAGGGGAGGGGAAGGGAAGGGGAAGAACAGGAGGAGAGGAGAGGGGAGGAGAGGAGAGGGAGGGAAGGGGAGGGGAGAAGAGAGGAGAGAAGGGGAGGGAAGGTAAGGAAGTAAAAGGGAGGGGAAGGGAAGGGAAGGGAGGGGAAGGGGGAAGGGGAGAGGAGAGAGAGTTGCTTCTTTTTTTTTGTTAGGATATCAATCCTATAAAATCAGGACCACTAATTTGTGAGTGGATTAGTCATGCCAAATCTGCCATTTTTCTGTTTTTTCCCCTTCATTTGGCATTTGTTATTTTTTGGTTGGTTCCTTCCCATTTGCTTTTATATTGTGTCTTTTTTACTCTTTCGTTTTATTGCTTTATCGTATCCTTTTCTTCCCCTTTGTGTGTATGCATGTGTACCTATGTGTGGATGTGTACACACGAGTGCAGGTGCCCTTGGAGATCAGAAGAGGGTACTGGGGCTGGAGTGAGCGGTGGAACTTAGGTTCTGGTTTTCTGTGAGAGCAGAATGCACTCCTCCACAGAAGCGCCTCCGGTCCCAATTGGATCCTTTTTTTCCTTACGTTTCTGTATTTTCATCAGTTTATGTTCACTGGGTGAGGTGGTGGGTCAGTCACTACATTTTCACCTGCATCCCATGTGTTTTTGACCACACTCACAGGCCCCTCCCCCTACACACTCACAGGCACCTCCCCCTACACACTCACAGGCCCCTCCCCCTCCCCTTAGTACTACACACTCACAGGCCCCTCCCCTCTACACACTCACAGGCCCCTCCCCCTCCCATTACTACTACACACTCACAGGTCCCTCCCCCTCCCCATTAGTACTACACACTCATAGGCCCTTCTCCTATTAGTGCTACAAAGACTGTCAGTTTGTGCAGAACTCATGCTAACAGCCTCTGCTATTCCAGTTTTGTGTTGGTGCCACTAAAGTGAGCAACATTTTACTTTCTTCCTGGTTCCTTTGGGATTGGCAGTGGACTTTGTTCTCAAGAGTTTATTTTCAGACAGGGCATCACTATACAGAGTGCTCGAGAACTTCAGCAGTATCTTTGCACCCAAACCATATCTATGTGCTAGAACTGTCACATACTTCAATTCTGTGTGTGTTATAAACTCTACAGGACTTTGTCACTTTTAACATTTGCATTTTAAAGGGACAACATTCATTCAGAAGATCCAAATTTTCATGTAGAATCGCTTTTACTTTTTGGCCTATCAGACTTTCTTTTCATTTCTTATAGTACTAGCCTTATGATAAAAAGATTCACTCGAGTTTTATGTATATGGAATATTTTTAAAAATACCACCCCACCAGATTCTGCCCTTCATTGTTTTTATGAGATGCCTGCTTCTCATCTTTCCCCACGGGCTAAATTGAGCTCGGCCGGCCCCCCACGCCCACCTAAACTATGTGGTGAAGTCCTAATGCCAATGCGTGTATTTGGAGATGCAGTTCTGACAGTGTAATTGGGCTTAAATAAACCTCACGAGGTTGTGGTTCTGAAGGTATAGGATTGGTGGCCTTGAAGGAAGGGGAATGCATCCACCCCAGTCTGTGTGCATACTGAGATATGGGAGCACAGTTAGAACGCAGCAGGCCGTGTGTTAGCCAGAAGGTAGCCTCCACCAGAACACAAGTGTGTTAGGCCGCTGAGTTCACTCTTCAGCCTCCAAGGAAAATCAGTTTCTATTGTCCTGGTCACTCAGCAGGTGGTGTCTGTTCCAGCAACTTCAGAAGGCTGTTGCCCATTGTTTTAGTTTCCACATTCTTGTTTTCTTCCATGATGTCTATGATTTATTATTTCCTTACCCCTCCAGGAGAGGGTGGACTCTTTTTTCTTTTTTTTCCAGAGCTGGGGACCGAACCCAGGGCCTTGCGCTTCCTAGGCAAGCGCTCTACCACTGAGCTAAATCCCCAACCCCGATTTATTATTTCTAGTGCATTTCCTATAGCTGTCAGGGTTAGCTTCAGCTGTCAGCTTGACACAAACCTACAGTCGTCTTGGAGGGAATCTCAACTGAAGAATTGCTCAAATTGGCCTGTGGCCATGTTAGTGGGGAATTTCCTTCGTTCGTTCGTTCGTTCGTTCCTTCCTTCCTTCCTTCCTTCCTCCCTCCCTCTCTCTCTCTTTATTTTTTGATATTATAATTACAGCATTTCTTCCCTCACCTTCCCCAAAGTGTTACCATATAACTCTCCTTGCTCTCTTTGAAACACACAGACACACACGCGCACGCGCGCGCACACACACACACACACGCCCTGAAATACATAAATATGACCTGCTCAGTCTGTGTAATGTTATTTGTCTGTATTGCTTTCAGGGCTGGTCATTTGTTATCAGGCACCAGTTGGTGTCCTCATCTCTGGGGAAATCTATTTCTCCCTCCCTTAGCCTTCCTTAGTTGCCTGCAGTTCTGTGTGAAGGGTTGGGGCCTCCTAGGCCTTTCCTTGTCCACTTGAGCATGTCTAGTTTTATCGTCCTTGTTTAAGTCATGTCTAGGCAGTCAAATCAATGATACTTTATGTATGCACCCTCCGACATCCCCAGTGCTACGCCATGCCCATGTCTCATGGTAAACGCCATTTCGTTTACCTCTTCCACAGTGATACCTGACCCTTAGGTTCAAGTCTTGCAGATGTGTCTATTGGGCCTGGACTCCACAGTCCTACATTTTTATTACTTGTGCTTTTCTGTTGCAGAGAAGTTTATTGGATGAGGGGTGACTATACTTATCTGTGGGTGTGAGGGTAAATATTTAAACGTGGCTCGAGATCGTGTTGCTTTAGTAAAGTGGTGGTTGCTGGTTCTCCTCCATGATCCATGGCTTCATTAGCCCTGGGTGGTTTGGCTAGGTTTCCAATATCAGTCATGATTTCCTCATTGTTGAATGGGTCTTAAGTCGAGAGGCACTGTCTACTACCAAGCTATTCATGCAACTACTACACGCTGAGGGCTATTCTGACCTGACAGTTGTGGTTCCTAGGTGTCACAGCCAGGTAGGGCTGTTGATTGCTTTCCTCCTTTGGATGCTAGCATGATGCCTTCTGGTCATGAAAGCTAGTCCTCAGTGGGGAGGCTTTCAGGTCAGTTCCAGCTTAGGGGCCTCTGGATCTTGTGTCTGAAGTGCATGTGTCTTCTACCTCTGTGGGGCAACCAAATGCAAGCCTGCATTGTTGGGGAGTCCTTGGCCAACTCTGACCAGCAGCTCAGAAGAGGACTCCTCAAGTGTGGTGTTTTCTTGATTGCTTATGAGAGGGCCTATCCCACCGTAGGGGGTACCAGGCTGGGACAGGTGGGCCTAGGCTGTATAAGAAAGGTAGATAGACTGAGCCAGGAAGATAGCACAAGTCAGTAAGCAGCACTCCTCCATGGCTTCTGCTCCAGTTCTTGCCTCTGGGTTCCTGCACTGACCTCCCTCAACGATGAACCGAACGTGATGAAAAAGCCTGTTCCTCCCCAAGTTGCTTTCAGTCACGATATGTATCACAGCAGCAACAGACAAGCAAGCTACGGTGTGAGCCTTTTTGTGAGCTTCTGCTGGGCTTGTGGCGAGTTTCTTGAATCTCCATCAAATTTAGAAATCCTTTTAAAAATAAGCTTTAGCAAATTGTGGTTATTGTTTTCTAAATAAAATTTCTGTTCCTTCTTCAGCCTATGCTGTTTTGTAGGGGTGAAGGGGAATTGCAGGGTCTAACGTGTTGCATAGCTGGTTCCCCATCCTGCAGTTTACTGGAGCTCTCACACACTTTCCATGCCCACCCCACCCCACCCCTTGTTCTATGCGAGTGATGGCCAAGCTCTAAGTCCACAGATTTTTGTTTGTTTGTTATTGTTATCTTTCCTTTTTTCCTACTTTTCTTCTTTCCTTCTTTCCTTCCTTCCTTCCTTCCTTCCTTCCTTTCTTTCTTTCCTTCTTTCTTTCTTTCTTTCTTTCTTTCTTTCTTTCTTTCTTTCTTTCTTTCTTTCTTTCTTTCTTTTTGCAATATCCCCAGCACTGTTAATCCCATTCACTGTGATTTCCCACAGTATCTATAGTTTATCCCTAAAGGCTCTATTTGGGTCATTTCTTGTTTTTCCATTTCTTCCTGATAATGCTCACGTTTCTGTCTATCTTCTTGAAAAGACTCGATATTTTCTTTGGCAATAGATTTTAATTTTCTCATTGTTCTGGAGGCTGGAAGACCGAGATGGAAAGGGGGAAGGGGTGGTGTGCAGGCCTGGAGGTTTGTATTTTCTCCTCCAGGCCTTGTAGAAAGCCGTCTCGTCCCCATGTGCTCACTGGTCTTTCCTCTGCGTCTGTACCTGTGGGGGTCCTCATAGGGCCTGGTTTCTTCTTCTTTCAAAGACACCAGTCAGCATGTATTAGGACCCTATAACATCTTTGTTTTAAATTATTTATCTGTTAAAATGCTCTGAGGTACAAGGATTGGTTGGGATGGGTCAAGGCAGGAGCGTACAGACAGACAGGAGCACAGCACAGCCCTGGCAGTGACTGAACTAAGAATTCTTTTTTTCCCTCCTAAAGGGTTTCCCTCCCATCCTGAGGTACTCACCAGCTCAGAGCTACATCACTAGTGAGACTCTCTTCACATTTAACACTTTATCTTTCTCCTTCATTTGTAGGAGATAAATATCTACAACCTACATAGCTATGTAGAGCCTATGTATAGCTGTAGCCTACAGGAGATATTTTGGCACTTTTTCCAGATAACGTCTCAATCTACCCTAGGCTAACCTGGAATTTAGCCTCCTTGGATGGCCTTGAACTTGAGATTTCATATTCATGTTGTATTTTAATGGGTAACTTGGTGTTCTTCACCAATCTTATTAATCCATATATTTGTCTTGCCTTAGGTTTTGAGACAGGGTTTCTCTAAGCCTTAACCAGCTCCGTACACCAGGCTGGTCCCACAGAGATCTGCCTGCCCCTGCCTCCTGAGCCCTGGGGTCAAAGGCGTGCGCCACCACACAGCTTTACTTTCGTGGTTCCTGCTTTGTCCACTTTCACATTTCTTTAAAATTAGAAGGCAAATCTGAGTAATATAATTAATTCTACCGCATTGAGAAACTGAAGTCTTTTTAATGTTGCCAGGACAAAGGGTTCTTTGCCATTGGTCCTCAAGGGAATGACCACAAATTAGCCCCCTGGTGAAATATTAAAACTTCTCATTGAATTCATCCTAAGTTGGAGGAAGCTGTTCTTTGGTATCATTAGGCGAAAGCCAAGGTTAGATCAGTAGATATAAAAACTGTCTCTTAAAAGCAGCAGAATTTTCAGATATCCATGTTTTCCTTTTGCCTCGGCATACACTACAGTTGCTAATCCCCATAAAGCGTCTTGCTGTTTCCCCAGCTTGGGTTTGTGCCTGTCTCACTGAAGAAGATTTGATTATGGATTGCTTCATATCAGGCCTTCACTCGCACATGCCTGGCCAGCATAGCTTTCAAAATGACGCAGAGAGAATTTCCTATCTTGGGTAGTATCTAGTAATCACTTGATGCTTGCAGGCACATTCTAAATTGTTCAGTGAAAGAGAAGCCACAAAAAACCTCCCCTCTTGCGCAAAGCCTTATCATTGGTTACTTGAGATGAAAATATTTGGGTATCACTTGTTTGGCGGCGTCTCCTTTAAGGAAGGGAATTTGCCTCGTTTGTGGCCAGAGGCCATGTTGCACATAATCAGATCAGCAAATCTTTGTAGGAATGAGAGCAGAGGTGCTGCTTGTGTTCAGAGATGACCAGGAATTCCACAGCTCACTCATAGGGATATCTCAGAGCTCAGATGGACTTCCGGTCATATTTGAATAAATGTCTCCATATCCCTGCATCCGTTGCTACAAAGACAGTCCAAATGATAAAGGGCCACCTGAGGTGCTGAGACAGTCCCCGTCTGAGACCATGGACCACCGAATCCCAATTTTACATGACTCGTGTCCGTCATCCCTTCATTCCCTGTTGCTCAAGTCAAATGGAGCCCAAAGCCATATAACAATGGCCACATGACCTTTTCAGCAGACAGTTCTATTAGCGCACAGTGTGTGTGAATAAGCAAGCACAGATTTACATAAAAGATTTCAAATTAGCATCAAAGACGAGTAGAATACCTTAAGGTTTGGATCTGGAATGGACCTCAGAAACCCACATTCTTAAATATTTGTTCTTCAGCCTCTGGTGCCATTGGGAAGCAACACAGTCTTTAGGAGTGTTGGGGGGACAAATGGAAGGAAGATGTGTCCCGTGTGTTTGCCTCTGGTGACAGCATAAGGAGCCTGGCTGCTTCCTTTCCTTGTCTTTGTTTTCCAGCTACCCTGGGGGGTGGAGGTACAGGGGTGGGTGGGACAGGTCCTTACTGGGATGTTCTGCATGGCACAGCCCCCCAAAGCATCAGAGTCAACTGAAGCAGACTGAAGTCACTGTCTACAATCAGGAGCCAGATCAAGGCCTTCTTCCGTGTAAGTTGTTTCTGTCGGGTATAACAGTTACACTTACCACAGCGTAACTTAAAAGCAGTCCAAACTAATATGTGTGTACAGGCAAAACTACCCCAAGAGAGGCGGAAAGGGGTGCTGTTGTTGAACTGCTACTTGAAATCTAGGTAGGATTAAGGCCAAATAAACTGTGTCCACAGTATAAAAAGTTTTAGTGATTGAATAAAAGACTATACACTTAATTTCTAATGATGGTTCTATTATTTGATCTATTTTTGCATTTGGCATGGTTTCTTTGAAATCATCTTTTTAAACCATTTTATTAAAAAGATGATTTCATTTACTTTCTTCATTTACTGTCTAGATCGGTCACTGGTATAGTTTTGACTTACACACACACACACACACACACGCACACACACACAGACGCACACATACACTGAAGTGATTTGAATAAAAATGGCCCCCCATAAGCTCATAGGGAGTGGCACTATTAGGAGGTGTGGACTTTTTGGAGGAAGAGCATCACTGGGGTGTGGGGGGTCTCTTTTGCCATAAAAGATAATATGGGCACAGGTTCTTCGGATTAAGTTATAGACATCTTTGTTGGCCATTATTCATCTTAAGACATCTTATGAAGGATTTGCAGAGAATGAATAGAAAGCTATCCAACTCAGTAGTCTCTCTCTCTCTCTCTCTCTCTCTCTCTCTCTCTCTCTCTCTCTCTCTCTGGCAAGACAAAAGCAAACCATAACATGACAGTCACCTGCCATAGCATGTGGCTCTGGGATTGACCTGACTTGGGCAGCGGGATGAAGGTCTTCCTATGTGCACACCACACACTTGCCTGACTCACCTCGCCAGCCTCTACATGCATTGTCTTGATTGTACTAATAACTCCACATGTCAAAATTTATCAAATTCTGTACTTTAAGTAGGTGTGGGTAATTGTATGTTAATTATACTTCCATAAAGCTGTCTTATAGGACTGGGGGCTGAACCCAAGACCTTGCACATGCTAGGAAAGCATTCTAGCACTCAACTATGTCCCCAGACCTACATAGCCCAGGCTGGCCTCAAGTGATCCTCATGCATCACCCTGTTTAAAGGCGTAACCACATGCCTGACAATAAAGATATATATATATATATATACATATATATATATATATGATATATTTATCAAGAGCACTAGCATGTGTCACTGTCATCAAGTTCTCAAGTGGCCCAGAACCTTCCATTTCCAGAGCGCATGCTGTCACTGGAAAGGTTGAAATCTCCTTAGCTGTCTTAACACAGTTGTGATGAATCAGTCCCATATGTGTTCTAACCACTAAAGACCTTTTGTGCTGGTGCTCTTATCTCTAGCTATTTCTGAAAGAAAGAAAACTGACACTCACCTGTGCTGTGGTACTGAGAAGCTGGAGAACACTAAGACTAATGACAATCTACCTCAAAAGAGAAAAACCGAAGGACAATTAGACGTATAATTGTGTCAGTCTGGTTTGAGGCCATTAACGGGATTTCTTCTGCTTTCAAGAATGGTGTTTTAAATATTCTAAGCCTGGGACTAGAGAATCACTTAGCAGTTAACAGCACTTGCTGCTCTTGCAAAGGACCTAGATTTGGTTCCCAGCACTGATGTGGCAGCTCACAACTATTTATTACTGCAGCTCCAGGGAACATGACACCCCTTACACCTTTGAGGGCACCAGGTATGCATGTGCAGGCAAAACATGTGTACACATACAAAAACATGTATACACATACAAAAACATGTGTACACATACAAAAACATGTGTACACATGCAAAAAACATGTATACACATACGAAAAAATCAATCTTTAACGTTAGACTCAGCCTGGCAAAGATGGTGAGTGTTCTGACTAGTTTTATGCCAACTTGACACAATGCCTGCATAAGGTCCCGTTGTAGGCAAGCCTGTAGAGGATTTTCTTAATTAGTGATCAATAGGGAAGGACTCATTGTCAGTGCTGCCATCCCTGGGCTGGTGGTCCTGGGTTCTATAAGAATCAAGCTGAGCAAGCCAGTAAGCAGCACCCTCCATGGCTTCTGCATCAGCTCCTGCCTCCAGGTTCCTGCCCTGTTTGAGTTCCTGTCTAGACTAGATTTCCTTTAATGATGAAATGGGTGGGTAAGCCAAATAAACTCTTTCCCTCAAGCTTGCTTTTGGTCATGGTGGTTTTTTTTTTTTTTTTTTTTAGCAGCAATAGCAACCCTGACTAAGACAATGAGTGTCCCCTTTCCATGATACCATGCCTTGCATGTACATGGTGGTGTGTGGCACATCATAAGACATGGCAGGATAGAGTCCACTGATGGCCATGGAACCTGGGACAAGTCCCCTTTCTGGAATGAAGTTCTGGAAATCAAGACAATGCATGTAGTGGCTGGAAAGGTGAGTCAGGAAAGTGTTTGATGTGCACCTTCATCCCGCTGCCTGCGTCAGGTCAATCCCAGAGCCACATGCTATGCAATGTGTGCCAACTTGTCACCAGTTGGAGTTATCACAGAGAAAGGAGCCTCCCTTGAGGAAATGCCTCCATGAGATCCAGCTGTAAGGCATTTTCTCAACTAGTGATCAAGGGTGGAAGGCCCCTTGTGGGTGGTATCAGTCCTGGGATGGTGGTCTTGGGTTCTATAAGAAAGCAAGCTAAGCTAGCCAGGGGAAGCAAGCCAGTAAGTAACATCCCTCCATGGCCTCTGCATCAGCTCCTGCTTCCTGATCTGTGTGAGTTCCAGTCCTGACTTCCTTTGGTGATGAACATCGATGTGGAAGTGTAAGCTGAATAAACCCTTTCCTCCCCAACTTGCTTCTTGGTCATGATGTGTGTGCAGGAATAGGAACCCTGACTGAGACAGTAGGTGACCATCATTTTATGGTTTGCTTTTGTCCTTTTGTCTTGCCATAGGTGTGTGTGTGTGTGTGTGTGTGTGTGTGTGTGTGTGTGTGTGTGTGTGTTACTACAAATCCCTCATAAGATGTCTTAAGATGAATAATGGCCAACAAAGATGTCTAAGACTTACTCCCAAGAACCTGTGCTCATGTTATCTCTCATGGCAGAGGAGATTTTGAGTGTCTGTACATGGTCTGGTCCTGGGACTGGAACTGGGAGCATTATAGCTGTTAAGCAAACTCACTGTCACTGAGCTGTATCCCCCACAACCTGACAATGTTTATTTTTAAAAGCCTACTACTTTTGGTTGTGATTCCAGCCCTTAACAGCTGAGCCATCTCTCCAGCCCAGACAAAGACTCAACAAAGAAAGAAAATTTCAGACCAATTTCTATTATAAACAGTGAAGTAAAAATACTCAATAAAATACCTTCAAACTGAATCCAGAAACACATCAAAAACATCATCCACCATGATTGTGTAGGTGTCATCCCAGGGATGCAGGGATGGTTCAATATGTGAAAATCCACCAACGCAATCCACCATAGAAACAAACTGAAATAAAAAAATCGGTAGATGCTGAAAAAGCCTTTGACAAAATCCAACACCCCCTCATGACAAAAGTCTTAGATCAGGGATACTAGGCACATAGCTAAATATAATAAAAGCAATATACACCAAGCCAATAGCCAAAATCAAATAAAGTGAAGAGAAAATTAAAGCAATTCCACGTATATCTGAGACAGGACAAGGCTGCCCACTCTCCCTATCTTTTCAGTATAGTAGAGATAGTTGGATGGCCGAGAAACACTTAAAGAAGTGTTCAACAACATCCTTAGCCATCAGGGAAATCTCAGACCCTAAGACTCCACTGTACACCTGTCAGAATGACTAAGATAAAAATCTCAAGTGACAGCAGATGCTGGTGAGGATCTGGAGCAAGGGGAATACGCCTCTATTGCTGATGGGAGTGTAAACTTGTACAACTTCTCTCGACATCCATTTGGCAGTTTCTCAGAAAATTGGGGATAGTTCTACCTCAGCTATATCACTCCTGGGCATGTGCCCAAAAGATGCCCCACTCCACCACAGGGACACTTGCCCAACTATGTTCATAGTAGCTTTATTTGTAATAGCCAGGAACTGGAAACAACCAACATGTCCCGTAACTGAAGAAGGGATACAGAAAATGTGGGGCATCTACACAGTGGAATACTACTCAGCCCTTAAAAGCAAAGGCATCATAAATAGTGCAGGCAAATGGGTGGAACGTGAGAATATCGTCCTGAGTGAGGTACCCATAGTTAGACACAGTGAAACTGGGTAACAGGGAGTTCCCAAGGGAGGATGTGTGAAGCTCACTCAGAGGGGGAAACACAGTAGTAATTGGAGGTGGATGGAGAGAGGGAACTGGGTAGGAGAGGAGGGGAAAGGGTGGGGCAAGAGAGGTCTGGGAGTGAGAATGGGAATTGGCAGAGGGAGGGGGCAACTCTGGTGACTAGATGGAGGCCTGGGACTAGAGAGGATGTGGAGAGTGTATGGGGTGACCCTAGCTTAGATTACTATCAGAGGAGGACATAGACACTGAAGTGGCCACCTCCTGTAATCAGGCAAGACTTCCAGAAGAGGGAGGGGGACATCAATCTACCTACAAAGCCCTCAACCCAAAATTTGTTCTGCCTACAAGACATGCAGGGATAAAGATAGAGCAGAGACTGAGGGAAGAGCCAACCAATGACTGCCGCAACTCGAGACCCATCCCATGTGGGAGAGACAACCCCTGACACAAGTAAGGATACTCTGCTACGCTTGCAAATAGGAACCTAGCATAACTGTGTCCCAAGAGCCTTCATCCAGTAGCAGAGGGAGGCAGATGCAGAGACCCACAGACAAACATCAGAGACCTTGGAGTCCTGTGGAAGAGGGGTATAGAAGTGAGTAAGTCACAGGGATCAAGGACACCACAGACCTATAGAATCAACTAACCTAGGACCATGGGGCCTCACAGAGCCTGGGCCACCAACCTGGGAGCACACCTGAGCTTGACCTAGACCCTACACATTTGTACCCCATTTCATGGGGGGTCACCTAATAAGAGGAACAGGAACTGTCTTCATCTCTGTTGCCTGCCATTGGATCCCCTTCCCGGCTACTTGGATCGCCTGGTTGGGCCTCAGTGGGAGAGGAAGTGCTTAGATCTGCTGGGACTAGATATCCCAGGATGGGGTGGTACCCAAGGGGAGGGAGTAAAGGGGGAGGGACTTGTAAGTGTGGAACTAGGAAGGAAGGAGGGAGGGGTCTGTGATTGAGAGCTAAAGTGAATAAAAAATATTAAAATGTAAAAATAAAAAGCTTGCTGTGATTTTGATTGACATTGATTGAATCAATAGAGAAATTTTAGGGGAGTTAACATCTCTAAAACGTTGATTCTTCTCTTTCTCAACACACCTGCCGGTTTTTAAAGTGATGTGTACTTCCATTTCCAGTCAATGATTTACAAAGTTTTTGATACAAAGTCTTACTGGGTAGCTCTGACTAGCCTGGAACTCTCTATGTAGACGAGGCTGGTCTCGAACTCACATAGATCCGCCTGTTTCTTCTAGGAATACAGAAGTGGGACACCCACACTCGGCATCTAATGTTTTATAGGGTGCAGGACTTGGATGAGTTGTGTGAGATTTAACCCTACAGTATTCATACTGTTTCGTGCTACAATGAACAATAACCAGAGGAAATTTAATACCCCACTGGTTATGTCTAGTATATGGAGAGAAAATTCATTCATATATATGTATGCATATGTGTGTGTGTGTGTGTGTGTGTATATATATATATATATATATATATATATATATATATATATATATATAGTATGTCTGTCAACCTTGTTGGATCACTCCTTAGTTCTGCGTGGACAATACCGTCTTTAAACAGGGACAGACCAGCTTCTTCTTTTACTATCTAGATGTCTTTTTAAAAAATATTTTCTTGGGGCTGGGGATTTAGCTCAGTGGTAGAGCGCTTGCCTAGGAAGCGCAAGGCCCTGGGTTCGGTCCCCAGCTCCGAAAAAAAAAAGAAAGAAAGAAAAAAGAAAAAAAGAAATAAAAAATATTTTCTTGAAGTTTTCTTTTTTAAGATATGTTTATTTTAAGTACATCTCTGAGGTGTCAGATCCCCTGGAACTGCCCTTAAAGACAGTTGTGAGTTGCCATGTGGGTCTTGGGACTTGAACTTGGATCCTCTGGAAGAGCAGCCAGTGCTCTAAACTGCTGAGCCATCTCTTCAAACCAAACACCACATTTTGTTTTGTTTTTTTGAGACAGGGTTTCTCTGTGTAATTCTGGCTGTCCTAAAACTTGCTCTAAAGACCAGGCTGGCCTTGAACTCAGGGACCTGCCTGCCTCTGCTTCTGCTGGGATTAAAGGCATGTGCTACCACCTCCTGTTCTTTTCCTTTTTCTTTTTTAACTGACTTATTGAGTTGGTGTAAACAACCAATATCGTGTTAATTAATGAGAGCAGATATCCTTGGCTTATTCAGGATTTTAAGGGGGAAAGTGTTAAGCTTTTTACCATTAAGAGTTATATTAGCATAGATTTTTTAATAGATTCTCTTTCTCAAACTGAGAAAAATGGACTCCCATTTCTGCTTGCTTAGTACTGGTTTATCATCATAAACTGATGTGGGATTCTTTAAAATGTTTTTCTATGTCTACAGAGATTATTTTTGTTTCTCTTAATATGTTACCTTAGCTGATTTGATTTATTTTTTTGTGTATATGTACCTATACAAATACAGACATGTGTGTGTGTGTGTGTGTGTGTGTGTGTGTGTGTGTGTGTGTGCCGGTATCTGTGGAGGCCCAAAGAGGGATGAATCTCTTGGTACTGAGTCTCAGACATTTGAGAGCTATCATGTAGGTTCTGGGAATTGAACCCTTGTCCTCAGGAAAAGCAGCCAGTGCTCTTAACAGATGGGCCATCTCTCCAGCCCCTAGAAATTATGTCTTATATGTGTAGCATTTACTATAGGTTCTGGCCATAGCGCATAGTGGGTACTATATTAACCTCTCAGATTAATCCTGAGTGAGGTGAAATGAGACATTATCTTCAGATGCCACGTAGTTGAGTCTGGATCCCCTATTCCTGAGCGTGCATGATGTGTTGTCTTCCTGTGAATACAAGCTTTCTCCACAGACCCGGAGAGATCCCCACAGTAGCACTACTTCACGCCACCTGCTTGTGTAGCTCCTGACATGAACCTTCCTCCACATGTCCAAGAGGAAACGTCATAGGGAAAGACTCTAGCCAGCCCAGACGGGAGCTAGGCCAGCAATTCTTGTTTCTTAACAGAGCATTTTTTTTTTATTAAGACATGTCAATTTTTAAAAATTGTATTTTTTTTATGAATGTGATCATTTTGCCTGCATATCTGTCTATGTACCATGTATGTGCCTGGTGCCTGTGGATGCCAGAGAGGGCATTGGATCCCTGCAACTGGAGTTACAGACAATTGCTAACTGCCGTGCAGATGCTGGGAATCAAACTCAGATCCTGTTAGAGCAGCCAGTGCCCTAACTACTGAGCCATCTCTCCAGCCTCAAGATGTGTCATGTTTTTAAGAGTGAAAATGTTATATAACAGAAAAAAAGAATATACCTCACTATTCATAGAAATTCATTGTCGATTTTTTTTGAAACATCTCTCTGTTATAGACAATTTCTCCAGAAAAACGAGGCGAAGCCAGGTCTCTATGTTACTTGCAGTCATTCTGAGCAAGGTAGATGGCATCAGGAAACAGTTGCCTCTATAATTTGCCTACAGACACAAAACGTTGACATTTCAGTTGAACACTGGAAAATAAAGAGGACAGTTTGACCTTGGCCTGTCTTTTCAATTTGACCTCTTGGCCTGTATTTACAGAGAAATGTGGGCTCTTCTGAGAACCAGAAATTGCTTTGTTCCCATTCCCAGGCTTGGCTCACCTGTGTTCAGGAAACACCTGTCTACCTGCAGGGTAATCTGTTTTTAAACACTCGGTACAAAGTAAAATTTGCCTCTAGGGATTCCCAAGGTTCTGCTGTGTCAAAAGCTAAGAGAGAAGCCAGACCCTGTGATGAATGCGAAGTATTTAAAGGTGTAGAGGACACCGTTGCTAAAGAGTTGCTACTGGCTGCTGGGAGAGGAAGAGTAGCTTTTCTCTGGGGGATGGCTACTGGCAGAGCCCCATGTTCCTGTGGATGGCCCCACACTCACGCACACAGAGGCAGCACCAACTGGACTCAAGGAGTTATTCTAAAGAAAAAGAAAAAGGACATTAAGGTGGCAATGCATCAGCAGGGACCTGAGGGTAGGTGTGGAGAAAGAGAATAGGAAGTGAATGTGATCAAGGCATTGCACGCACGTGTGGAAACTCTCAACAAACTTCTACTTATCTTCCATCACCAAGGAATTCACGGGGTTGGTCAAAGAGGCTTAGATCCAACAGTTCAACCCCTCCCCCACACCCACACCCACAGGGCACACACATTGTCAGCACAGAGCAACTCTAACAGGGAAGAGGACCCTCACACAAACCCTCTGGGTGATACTTTGCAAAGCTGCATCTCCTTTTGATTGGCCAATTTACGAAGTGCTTTCTCTAGGCAGGGTGGTTAGAGCCCAGGGCTGAGCAAGGCGAAGGCTGGAATTTGGCTTTTCCTTGTACATGAGTGGAACCACGTGCACACAGGCTCTGAAGCTTAATGCTGCCTCTGCCCTGTCCTTTCTAATGCTAACCAATAGAATTCTTTTTCCCTAGTCAGACACATAAGGAAGCAGGGTTCCATTGTGTCAAGCTGAGACTATGACTTTCTAACAAAGCCTCCTGGCTTACCTAATTCTAGTGCTGGTGTTGTACTTAGTATTTCAACACACATGCACACACACGAGCACACGCACGTATACATATACGCACACATTAACCAATAGATGGCAGAAGATCTGAGGGGCTTGTCATAGAAGCCCCAGGCCGCTGGAGTTGTTTTTTTGCCAGTACCTGCATTTCAGAGCTGTGACTTATGAACAGAGACAAGAGGGTGACAGTACCTTTGAGCAAAACCACAACCCTCCCACTGACCCCTCCGGCAATAGATCAAAGACACTGCAATCCACCTTCAGGCAAAAAATTGAAGCCTGCCAGAAATGACCGAGAGCCCGTGCCTGTCAGATTCGAATAATGCTTGCCCTGCAGTGCCTGGCTGCCGGCCTCTGTGTAAGGGCACGGATGCCTCTTACCTATACCTGGTTCATTTGCTGGCTGGACTGTTGCTGGAGGCACTCAGGGAAGAGCCCACTTATTGCAAAACTTTTTTTTTTTGAATCAAGATTGTCTTCAGGGTGTTTCCAGGAGTGGCTCCAAATTAGTGCGATCCTTTCACAAGCCTTGTTATAAGTCATCTGAGATTTGTTCGGACAAATACTGTTGTGCTTTTACCATCCTGGGTAAGAAAAACAACCACTTCTTTAACTCTCCTTCAAGGTTATAGTCCAACGACTGTCTGGAAAGCGAAGGGTTTGGACTCTCCTGTATCTGTCTGTGTTTACTGAAATTTCACTAAATAAATAATTATCTCAAAAAAAGAGAAAGGAGATCTAGATTCCTAGAAAAAAACACATTATTTTGGCTTCTTTTTCTTCTACTTCCTCTTCCTCCTCTTTCTCCTCCCCCCTTATTCCTCTTCTCCTCTCCTTCTCTTCTTCCTCCTCTTCCTCTTCTTCCTCTTCTTCTTCTTGTCTTCTCCTTTTTCTTCTTTCTGAAGTGCTTGTCGGAGTGGGGAGCTTGGGGGTAAGCATAATCTCAATTATGGGATAGTGACTGCAGATCAAGGAATATAACGCAGTAGATAGAAACAATGGCTCAGACACAAGGCATAACTCAGTGGTAGACTGCTGGCCTAGCAGAGTCAAGGGCTTGATCCCAAAGCCTGCAGAAAACAAAGCAAAACAAAGCAGC